>NC_141042.1:31280000-31880000 GCF_052040795.2 Danio rerio
AGAATAATTGAATTCACATGATGACTTTAATAGGGAACATGCAGATGATTATGTAACGGCAATTCAAAAGTGACTGGAAGTGTCAAATAAAAATCATCGCTAACTTCTGATAGTCAGTGAGGAATTTAGAGTAGCATAACAATTTCTTTACACATTTAAATGATGAAAATTTATGTTAAAATACTTTCTTGAAGATACACATCTACATTGTCTCATCTATTGATGGCAACACTTTTTTTTAAAATAACCCCAGTTCACATGAATATTTAAAACAACGAAAAGCTCCATTATGTATCCCAGGCCAGAAGGTGGTGATTTCACTTCAATCATTAATTCATTTTCCTTCAGCTTGGTCTCTTATTTATCAAGGGTCGCCATAGTGGAATGAACTTTAGGGAAACAGTCCGGGACTTAAATCTGTGACCTTGCTGTGAGGAGACAGTGCTAATCACAGAGCCACCATGATTTCACTTATAAAAATATACTATAAAATATACTTTCACTATATAAAAAAAAACACTATGCACCTGCACACAAACAGTCCTATAGTCCACCCCTAGCTGTTTACATTAAAGATTTGTGCAAAATGTTTTAAATAATTTCTAATTGATTTTAAAAAAAGCATAATAAGGCTTTAGATTTACATGCATAGACACATACAGTACATATACATACATTCATACATACATACATAAAATGTTTGTGAAGATTTCAGATTCAAAAGCCATGGACTGTACTATATCAAATTTTCTTCTAAAGTGAGCATTTTTATTGACCTCCTATGTTTATGTTTACTTTAGAAGCAATGGCAAACCCTATTAGACAAAGTGTAAGCACAAAAATAGTTAAAATTTCAGACTTTTGAATCTGTACTCTTTATATAAGCTACATTGTGTGTGCGTCATTCACATGACTATTAAAATGGCAGAAGTTATGTCTTATGACCCTTCATACAGAAAAAAAAAATCTGGATTATTAAAAACACTGTCAAAAGAACCACCAAACTGACAGCAAACCATTTGCTCTCTCATAAATCATGAAAATATATGCCAACACAAACTCATCACACTGACAGATGCCGGTAATATTTGTACTTTTTTTGTGTAAGCACGTGTTTGACTCTTAAGAGTGACGCTAACCGGTCACTTACCGTAATGAATTGAGATCACAGAGACACACGATACCCAGAATTCCCAGAATACGATGCTCTCTTTCAAAGAAAGACACGTTCAAGAACTACAGTAAGTAGGCAGAAGAAGGAAATCTAATTATCTTTGCAGTAAATTGTGAGGCGTGAAGACAGGACAAAAAAGTGTGTTGTCAGCCATTTTCGAAAAACTTTTTAGCCAGTAAGTACTTCAACAGCTATAAAACCAGTGACCCAAAAAGGAGAAACTGCTGCTTTGTACTCAAATCCAGTCATTCTAAGGACCAAACAACTAGTTCACATATTGGTGTATATGCACACATACTTTTAATTTCAGTCAGCCAGCCTTCAGGTTAATTGTAATACAAAATTGCCACGTTTAAGATCTTCACTGCCTGGCTTAATTACAACATAAAGTGGGCATCAGACAAAGCAAGACGCACTGCATTAAATTATATTTTCCAATCCATGTGTTTAAAATATGGAGATTAATTTTACCCCAGCAATTTTAAAGGAGTTTTTGCACTAGCCTGCTGCTACTGACGTGGTCTTTCGTCTCTTTTTATGCATTAACAACCAAATGGATGCTTACGTTTATTTAACTAATTATATTTGAATTACATTACAACATCCATGCTGTAACAGAAACCTTATGAAATTGAAAATAGCCACATAAAGCTTTCAACCGAAGTTCATCATTGGCTAAAAAAAAAACACTAGCTGTGCATTGGCATTTTAAGCCAGTTGGCTCCTCAAAGACAACCCTCAAACTACAGGATTCTAATATAGGGTGGTTTAACTTTTTAGTGGTCTGTTATGTGTAGGTTTATGTGCTTTTTAATCAACATACCTTCATGTTTACGTGTTTGTTCAATGGCACATCTGTGACAAATGTGTTCAACTGGTTTTGAGGAAATCAATATTACTTGAGGTGTTGTTGACTTGAACAGATTATGTGCGCCCTCGTGCGGCAGATGAAGGAATTGCGAGTGTTATTGAGATTGTGACCTGGGTCGATTTAACATCCACATTTTACTATACAGACAAACACACACACATAACCGAACCGAACAGGTCAGAACCGCACTGACGGCCATGAGGTCATCGTCTACAAAGGAAGAGAAAACGCCTAGTCTGTGCGGACTACCAACTATAAATAGTGAATTATGAGTTATACAGAAGTCTTATTTATATGCTTAACTCTATGACTGAATAATATTGGACTTGTGTTTCTGAAAGGACAGAAAGTTACAACCCATATGGTCTGGCACCTGCTCCAAAACCTCGGCACTTGCTAATAACAAAAACTTTGAGTGGGCTCGACAGAGTGTTTTTTTTTGCTAGCATTTGGTAATGTAATTATGAAATACAAATACAGATTTGTTTTGAAATACTGTGGTTAAGTGTGAACTTTAATTTATGCAAACTAACTGGTTTATATATATGTTTTATATTTCACTCACTTACTTGTATAGAACATTTTACAACACCAGCCTGTTTAAAATCCTGTGCTGACCAACTGGCTCCCATCTTCACCCCCATCTTCAACAGATCACTGGAGCTGTGTGAAGTGCCCTCATGCCTCAAACGCTCCATCATCATTCCCATCCTAAAGAAACCCAAACATAAAAGACTAAATGACTACAGACCGGTGGCGCTAACATCTGCAGTCATGAAGTCTTTTGAAAAACTGGTGCAGGCCCACCTGAAGGACATTACTGAACCCTCGCTGGACTCTCTTCAGTTTGCCTACAGAGCAAAGAGATCTGTGGATGATGCAATCAATATGGGACTGCATTATGTTCTGCATCACCTAGACAGACCAAGGACCTATGTGAGGATCTTGATTGTTGACTTCAGCTCGGCTTTTAACACTTTCATCCCAAAACGTTTCTTGCCCAAATTAACTCTTATGCCTATACTCTCTCATATATGCCAATCTCTGTCTGTCAGTGGATCAACAGCTTTTTAACGGACAGGCAGCAGCTGGTGAAAATGGGAAAATTCTCATCCAGTACCCGCACAATCAGCACTGGCTCCCCCCAGGGCTGTGTCCTCTCCCCACTGTTCTTCTCCCTGTACACAAAATGACTTTACTTCAAATGACTCCTCTGTCAAGCTCCTAATGTTTGCAGACGACACCACACTTATTGGCCTCATTCAGAACGGTGACAAGTCTGCTTACAGACAGGAGGTTAAGAAATAAGCAGTCTGGTGTAGTCACAACAACCTGGAGCTCAACACACTCAAAAAAGTGGAGATGATAGTGGACTTCAGGAGAAACACCCCTGCTCTCCCCCCACTAAGCATCATGAACAGCACTGTGGCAGCAGTGGAGTCATTCAGGTTCCTGGGCACCACCATCTCTTAGGACCTGAAGTGGGAAACTCACATTGACTTCATTGTCAAAAAAAGCTCAACAGAGGCTGTACTTTTTTCGTCGGCAGAGGAAGTTCAACCTCCTAAAGGAGCTGCTGAAGTTCTACACCTCCATCATTGAATCAGTCCTCTGCACATCAATAACTGTCTGGTTTAGCTCAGCTACCAAATCCAACCTACGAAGACTACGTCGAATAGTTCGAACTGCTGAGCGAATCATTGGTACAACCCTCCATACTCTCCAAGAACTGTACTTATCCAGAGGAAGCAGAAGGGCTGCCAAAATCACTCTGCACCCATCACACTCAGCACACTGCCTCTTTGAACTTTTACCTTCTGGTCAACACTACAGAGCACTGTGCACCAGAACAGCCCGACACAGATACAGCTTCTTCCCTCAGGCAATCCATCTAATGAACACTTGATGATAATAATTGTGAAACAATTGAACAAACATTACTACTTGCTATACACTTTTTATACAAATATGTACTTATTTAACAACACACTTTACATGCTAATTTGCACATAACAGCTGCTGATATAACATTGTATAGAGTAATATAGCTGTACATAAACTTGTCAATTTGTATATTTGCATTTACTACTTACTTCTATTTCTAAAATATATTTATTATCTGTTTTTTTGTCCTGTCTCTGTAATGCTGTTGCACTGTAGAAGCTCAGTCACGAAAACGAATTCCTCTTATGTGTGAACATACCTGGCAATAAAGCTCTTTTTGATTCTGATTCTGAACAGGGCAAACCAACATTGCAAAAATGCTTAGTTTTAGTCTTATTTCTATTAAAAATATCTCAAAATATCTTAAAAAAATAATCTTAAATCAAGAATCCTTTTCTAGAAAAAAAAATCTTGTTTTCACTAATAATATCACAGAATTAGGTGGCTTAAAACAAGCCTATATAATCGGTTAATGGGGTAAGTAAAAGGATATTGTTTTATGCTGAAATAAGATTAAATACCATTGGCAGATTAATTGTTTGTTTTAAAGAAAGAAAAATCACTTACTTTTGACTATTTCCTAAAACAAAACATTTTATTTAACTTATCAAGACAATGCTTCTTGATAGATTTCTTTGAATTTTTTACTAGAAAACTTAAGATGTACCCTTTAACAAGCTGACACATCAAGAGTCATTACATTGACAATACTTTCTAATGAATTTCGTTACAAAAAGTTGCAGTTTATCTTTCTTATATGCAAATCATATTGGCATAATACACTGATTTAAATGTAGGTGTAACAAATACATTAAATTACTAAGCTATGAATGTGCATAAACAATAGGTCTCTAGCAGGGATGGGCAGTATTTATGATACAAGTAATTTAATTACATATTTCAAATGCAAAATAGTATTTTGTAGTTTTGATAGGGTTTATGAGAATTGGTTTATATTATGTATTAAAATACATTAGTGTCTTGTAGTTTTGTATTTTTTAAAAATATTTTCAAATACTTTGTGAAAAATCTACATGTTGACATCATAAAAATGCAGCCTATGATCGGTGCTTTCTGTTATTTGGCAATCAGTAAAAATAGTTTACTGCACAATGCTAGGATCAGTAGTAATTAACAGCAGTTTAGTGTACAATGCATTAGCATTTTTATTTAAGAAATGAGATGGAATTAGGGGCGATGCAGTGGCGCAGTAGGTAGTGCTGTCGCCACACAGCAAGAAAGTCGCTGGTTCGAGCCTTGGCTGGGTCAGTTGGCATTTCTGTGCGGAGTTTGCATGTTCTCCCTGCATTCGCGTGGTTTTCCTCGGAGTTTCCCCCACAGTCCAAAGACATGCGGCACAGGTGAATTGGGTAGGCTAAATTGTCCGTAGTGTATGAGTGGGAATAGTCCTAATACTTGCAGCATAACTGAATATGAAGAAGTAAATTGGCCTTGGTGTCTTGAGTGTGTGTGTAAATGTGAGAGTGTATAGCGAGTTTCTCAGTGCTGGGTTGTTATTGGAAGGGCATTCACTGTGTAAAACATGTCTAAATAGTTGGTGGTACATTCTGCTGTGGCGAACCCTAAAAAAATAAGGGACTAAGCCGAAGGAATAGGAATGAATGAATAATTATAGATCACCCTTTTAAAATATAAAACTGTGAAGACATAGTGTCAATTCACTAGCCACTCAATGATGGAAACACAACGAAGAGATATATATCCAAACTCAATATATGCATTACATGGCTTTTACAGTGATTAAAGAGAACATCTTTAAGACAGGACTTTCTATATGAAATTTGTACAAAATTTATATTAAAATTAAAGAGAAACAAAGATTTATGAATACCTATGTACAGGAGTAGAGGTGAATGAGTTGCTCAGAGAAGTGCTGTTGCTGTCAATCATTGTTTAGTTCACTAAGTCAGTTTATTGGTGAAGTGACTGATCCATTAGGCCTATTGATGGAAGGGTGGTGAAGACATTTCATGCTCCCTTGTAAAAGTATTTTGTAAAATATAAAATACCATATTTTATTTTGATACAGTTGTGGCTGCTGTATTTTGTAGTTTATTTTGATACACATAAAATTGAGGTAGGTGGTGAAGACATTTCATGCTCCCTTGTAAAAGTATTTTGTAAAATATAAAATACCATATTTTATTTTGATACAGTTGTGGCTGCTGTATTTTGTAGTTTATTTTGATACACATAAAATTGAGGTATTTGGTATTTTATTTTAAAATACACTTCAATGTCCCTGGTCTCTGATAAACATTTAGTAGTTTATGGATCGTCAAGTTTTCACAAATGTATTTTTTTGTGTATGGCTCCCTCCAGTGGAAACACTCCCTTGATTTAGTGCAACAATTGCTTGCATTGTTATTTTACAACAGATAATCCATAAACTTATACATATGACCTCAATAAAAACAATGAAAAAATGTATTCAAATACAATGTAATTTTATTAATGTTATATGTTAACAATAAGTACTGTTGAGTTGTAAAAAAAAAAGAGCCAAACTCTTAGGATTTGTTATTTTTATGACCCAGTTTTATGCAATCTCATGATAATGACAATAGTATTAGTAATAGTAACTGACAATGATATTGCAGAATAGCATAAAACACACAGTATAAACCATCATACAGTATAAAAGTGAGTTGCTAACTTAATACTTTATCAAGATACTGTTCTACAATGTAGAACGCAATTTGATGTACCTACCCCTTTTTCAAGCTTTAAGATAAGTCCTTTGTGTCTCCAGAATGTGTCTGTAAAATTTAGAATATTGGAATTTAGAATATTGGAATTTTCTGTTCTGAACACGAAGTAGCTGTTTTTGTTGCCTGTGTCTTTGCTTGATCTCCCTGCCCACCGTTCCGTCAGAGTGTGCCTCAATCTCCAACTGTGTCAGATAAACACCACATTTGTGAGAAACACTATATTAAGAACCTCAATGATTATTTGTTAAATGTCATGCTTCCAGATATTAAAAAAAAACTTTATCTCTCGCTTTACTTACAGTATATAGACCCCCAGGATCTATATACCCCTATGCCAATTTTTCAAGAGTTTTCTGATTTTATTTCTGACTTATTAGTTAAAACTGAAAAGTCTGACAACTGAGTCATCAGGCCGTGAATTTAAGATCAGTTCAGTTATTAATTGCAATACTACATTTGTTGTATATCGAATGGAATGTCTGTGCAGATGTTTTTAAATAGGAGTGACTAATTAAAATTTAGATTAGTGGAGCATAAACATGCGATACGTACCTGTAATCCATAATATCCAATGGCCCTACATTATAAAAATTAAGGTTACAGCAATCCCATTTCATTGAAAACAGTTGGTATTTTACATATTTATAATTCTACAAGATATAATGCCCTGGGAGACCTGTCATGTCCACTAAAGACGAATTTACAAATATCTTACCTGATGCTTCTCTATTTCGAAATGCACCTACAAACAGAAATGACCTTAGTAACTAGCAGTATGGATGCTATTTTTACTAACACACTGAATACTGTGACATCCATTAAATTAAAAAATACAAAAAAAAAGGTCTTTAGAATTGTGTACAAAGATAGTATGTCCTGCTATAGGAAGGCTCTAAAATTAGTCCTGTTGATAGGCGGTTGTTATTTAGTTTAGTGGGCAGGGAACCTCACTCCTACATCATGTTGCGTTGGGTCTCAAAGTGAGAGGGATTTGGATCCTATTTTACCATCAGGGAATTTTAAAAACATAGACCTATTGACTTAATATCACTTCAATATGATTGTGGACACACTATACCTACACACAGTTCTTTACAACTCTTTGTAGCCTTACAAAAGATGATTTTCATCATAGGTGCCTTTTAAAATTACTCTGTAAACAAACTGTGTATAAATATACAAACTAAGTCAATGTACATTTTTAAGTTACTAAGGGTTAACTGGTTTCAAGTAAAGTAACTAAGGCCACACTTTATTTTGATGGTTTGTTTGTTGAATTTAAGTTATATTGCCTCAACATACCAACTATACCTCAGAATATTAAGTACTGTTAGGTTGGGGTTAGAGTTAGGGTTAGAGAAAGTTGACATGTACTTACAAAGTTTCTTAGGGTCAGTTAAATGTCTGTTCAGCAGCAGTATCAAAAGATATTAAGCAGACAGTCTACTGATACTCAAATGGACCATCAAAATAATGTTACCATAACTAACCACTGTTTACAGTTTATGAACACTGAGACAATTCTGAAAATACAGTATAGTACAAGACACAAGCTGACATTCCTCTATTTCTTTATTAACTGCTGAAGCATTGACAGATCCTGCTTGAAACAGGCACAGTTCAGACATGGAAAGGTGTTCATTTTTTACTATTAATATTATATTTTATTTATGTGATGCATATGAAAGCAAAGTCCCAAAATAATATTTTTACCTGTCAGACAGAGCTTTGCACTGTGGATATGTAGCTTTCATGGCTATCTGGTGTCTTATTTTTCCATAAATAAAATGTTCTCCTGTGAAGGCTTATTGCTGATGGACGCAGAGCTGCCAGAATAGCTGGATGCGCTTTCAGTACAGGCCTCAGAGTGAATAAAATCAGTATTTGAACACCCTTTAGAAATGGACAGAAAGTTCATAGAGTCACAATTTTGTGTTCATTTCCCCAGCACGGGCACCTTTATGACAATAACAATATCAAACTGACATTGTTGTAAAAAGATTGTAAAACATGCTAATTTATTTGATAAAAAAATTGACATCCAAAAATGGCGTTTAAAAAACGAAACAAAAATTTTTATTAAAGGACAGGTCAGTAATCGATTATAGACACCATTGTTAGATGTCAATTTAATGTCTTTCCATTAACATCAAATCGGTTGGCATATTAACGCTTTTGGTGCATTTTGGGTTCTATCCATTTTAACACAATTTCCATTGTAAAAACGCTATAAAAGTAAAGATGAGTTGTAAGTTTTAATACATTTGTGTACAATAAACATACCTGCGTTGTGTTTAAGACACAGAAAACCACAGTCAGAAGAAATTGCAGATATGAATCACGGACGATGAGCAAAATGTAACCGATGGACCAGGAAAGGCCGAGCATCACTGCCAGAGAGAAACTACTCAAAATCTTATTCTTTAGAGGGGTTTTTCGTGACCTACACATAGGAAGAGGTTTATCTATGAAATGTTATTTCTTTTATTTGATAAATGAAGCTTTTTTTAGTCCAAAATTCTCTTACCTGCCTAAGTTGGGATTTGTCTTGCAGATGTTGTGCGAGAAGTGCAGCAGTATTGCTGCGTTTGAGATCAGCATGAGCAGTAAAGGGAGCACCAATCCCCAAAACATGGGTTTCCCCATACTGAAGTTCAGATTGTGGTCTAGTGCAGCCAGCCAGCAACTGCAGGTAACAGATGTAAAAATGTGAATAAATTAAATCGTTAAAATGAATAAAATGTCAAAATACTTAAAATATTTGTTTCTTACAACTCTTCCTGTCTGTAACCTAAAGGCTCCTTTACACTGTAGGTGAAACCCAACGAAATGCCAACAATAACGGCTGGCAGACCTAAAAATGACAAGATGCTTATTATACTGGAGAAATAATTTTACCTTTAGGGCTAATATTTAACTTAGTCCCTTATTTATCAGGATTGCCACAGCGGAATGAAGCACCAAAAATTTTTGACTATCCCACCACCGTGCTGGGAAACTTATGTCAATATATGCGAAGACTATTCAATCACACAGTTGGCCCAGTTTTACCTCCCACAGGTCTTTGACAATGAATTGAAAACATGATTCTGCCTACACTTTTAGAAATAAAGGTTTTAGAGCTGTCACTGGGCTGACCTTTTCAAAAGTTACATGTTTGTACCTAAAGTGTCCATATTTGTACAGAAAGGTACATTTTAGCAAAAACCAAATGTAAGTTACACAATTCTATGCTGTACCTTAATATACCTCTTGCTTTTTTTATTTGTCCAAAGGTGCTGCCTCAGTGACAGGTCTTGTAGCTTTATTTCTGAGTGTGTATAATTACTTGACATGCACACATAGTTCATTTATTCTTTTTTTTTTCGGCTTAGTCCCTTTATTAATCTGGGGTCACCACAGCGGAATGAACCGCCATCTTATCCAGCATATGTTTCATGCAGTGGATGCCCTTTTAGCTGCAACTTTTCACTGGGAAACACCCATACACTCTCATTCACACACATGGAGGAAACCGGAGCACCCATAGAAAACCAATGCGAACGCGGGGAGAACATGCAAACTCCACACAGAAATACCAACTGACCCAGCCCAGGCTCGAACCAGCAACCTTCTTGCTGTGAGGCGACAGTACTACCTACTCTGCCACCACGTCACCTGCACATGAGTTAATCTAGATAATGATTAGCTATAACTGAGGTAATTTTCCCTCAGTGTAACTGCCTACAAATACAGCATCTGGCCACCTGGTGCACAGACAATAATCTGCTCTTTAACACCACTAAGACCAGGGAGCTTATTGTGAACTAACAGGCTCACATCATCCCATTCTCATCCTTCAAACCCACATCTCAAAGGACCTGTCCTGGACCTCCAGCCTGGTCAAGCTCACCAGTGCCTCTTTTTTCATAAGGCAACTTAAGAGTAAACAGTTGTCCTTAGTAGTCTTGATGAACTTTTATCGCTGCGCAATAGAGAGCATCCTGACCAACTGCGTCACAGTCTGGTAGGAAAGCTGCTCTGTTGCTGAGCGTAAAGCACTGCAGCGGGTGGTGAAACCTGCTTCACAGGAACCTCACTTCCAGCCATCGAGGAAATCCAGAAGAAATACTCTTGCACTGAGCACGCAGTATTCTTAAGGACTCTTTTTACTTACTCACAGACTGTTTTCTATCCTGCCTTCTGGCAGGTGCTTTAGGCTCCCCCGGACAAAAACCAGTAGACTGAGAAACAGCTTTTTACCCAGAGCTGACTATTTTGCCCCCCTCATACACCCCCACACTCCCTTCATAACCTATACTCTCTATAAGCAACAGTCACATTTAAAATTGTACACATTCATTGCACTTCATTGCCCTAACTCATCTTGAATTGTACATACCCACTGTATAATCATTTGAAATCATGTTCATATATATCTGCATACTTCTGATTATTAACAGCAACCTGTACATATATTCATCGATTGTAAATCTCTGATCATAGTAAATACATACTGTATGTAATGTTTATCTGTAAATATTTCCCATCGTTTTTCTATAATTGCACTTTATAACTTATACCTCTATCCTGCACTTGCTGTTGCACTCCTGGTTAGACCTAAACTGCATTTTGTTGCCTTGTACTTGTACACGTGTAATGACAATAAAGTTTAATCTAATCTAAAATTGCTTTTTCTCACTGGAAGGAAAATATCACAGCAGGTCAGTTTCACACAACTAGATGTTAACTGAGTTTTCGCACATTTGTGACCAATATACATAATTGCTGTCATGTGAAATGGTGAAATCAGATGGGACGTACTGTTCCTTTCGATCATTTAATATTGTTTACCAAACCAGAGAACACTTGTTTTAAGTGCAATTAGTTTATTTACATATTTGAAGCATCATGTAGATCGTTTCTCATGTATCTGGAAAATATTTGATAAGATTCCAGCCCATTTGGTGACCCCAGAAACCCCAAAAAGTGTCGGAAACAACACACCGAGCCATTGGAAAGGAAAATCACGAATCTATAGATCATTTCAATGTGATGTCATTGGTCCATGAACATTTCCTGCTTATTTTCAAAATGTTTCCTAACTGCAACAAGATGATGCTGTCATAATATTATTGATCCATATCTGGACCTTTTTGAATTCTCGGAAGCTATGAAAGTTAAAAATGCAAAACAGATAATAAGTTGGGAGGGCGGTATGGTGGCTCAGTGGTGACTCTGTCGCTTGCCTCACTGCAAGAAGGTCACTGGTCTAAATCCTGGCTAAGCCAGTTTGCATTTCTGTGTGGAGCTTGCTTATTCTCCTTGTGTTGGTGTGGGTTTCTTCCGGGTGCTCCAGTTTTGCCCCTGTCTAAAAGCATCCACTTAAACTTGGATGAACTAAATTGACCATCGTGTATACGAGTGTGTGAATGTATCAGTGTATGGGTGTTTACCAGTACTGGTTAGCGGCTGGAAGGGCACCCGCTATGTAAAACAATAATTGGCGGTTTGTTCAGCTGTGGTTACCACTGATAAATAATCTGAATATATAAGCTGAAAGTAAATGAATGAATGAATAAGACAGAATTGTTACTGTTGTTACTGTTAACATCCCTGGTGTATAGCTGGGGTGTCCAAACTCGGTCCTGGAGGGCCGGTGTCCTGCATTCTTTAGTTCAACCCTAATTAAACACACCTGAACCAGCTAATCAAGCTCTTTTTAGGTATACTAGAAACTTTAGGAAAGGGGTGTTTAAGGAAGCTGAAGCAAAACTATGCAGGACTCCGGCCTTTCAGGACTGAGTTTGGACACCCCTGGTCTATAGCAATCAATGATTGACTCTACATTGGACTACAAAACGAGGCTTCCTTTGGTAGCAGCCATTTTGACAGTTGCATTTTCCCCATTCAAAACGATCCGAGTAACTTGTTTATGCTATAGTCAGAAGGATCCATTTTTAATTAAACAACACATTCATGTTTTGTACATATTTAATGTCTCCTACCCCATCCAACAGGCAAGGCGACCTTTGGAAACCATGTGGGTGTTCCTGACACTTGGTTTTTGAAGAGGAGGAACACATTAAAACCATACAGAGTGTTCCAAGTGAATGTAGCCAAGAGGAAGAACTGAAGCAGAGCTGTAAACACCGTACAGGGACCTTGGTCTGGGTAAGTGTGGTAGTCAGACGCAGGAACTATGTTTTGGGTAGACTTTGCCACAGTCAGATGTTTGACAGGGTTGTTTATGCCAAAGATAAACAGCAGGTAGAAAACCATCATGCTTATGCAGACGTTCACCACTAGTAGAGTAGGGTTGGTTCCTCTTGACTTCCTGCAACAAAGGTATTATATAAAACAATGTTTCAGCAGCTGTGTCCTTGTTAGACTGGGAAATCAATAAGATTTTACCTGGTTATGATTTGGTACACTGATGTTACAGATAGACCCACTACAGACAAAGCACAGCCGATAATGCTGATCCAACTCAAGGCTTCAGAATACTGATAGTTGATATTAAAGGACTGCAGAAAATGCAGAAAATTCTGGTGTTAATGGACTTCAATTCACAGCATCAAGAAAGTAAATAGTTGTTTGTTAGTAAATAGTTATTTAACCCTTTATAGAGCACTCATTAAAATAGCCATTGGAAAAAATTCTGTGTGTTACTGTGGGTTATTACAAAACTTTTGTGAAAAAAATATTATATTGAAATCGTTGTAAATTAAAGTAAAATAAATAGTTCTTTGCCAATTAGGATTAAGGAGCCATTTGAAAAATAGAGGTTCTGTATTGGCATCATTTGTTCATTGAGATCAATTGATGTCAAATTTAATGTTGAATTCACTTAAAGGTTCTTTTGGGAACCAAAAGTAGACTTTCTACACTTAACTAAATAGCATACTTCCAATGTCATAGAACAATTTTTGGTTTCCCAAAGAATACTTCAATGAATCATTCTTAAAAGAGTTTCTTAATCTACAGGAAAATTAAAAAAAAAACGACGCCCCCACTTTTTGAACATAGTCATGAAAATGTTGTAGCCTAAAATTGACAGAAAATCAAAGCTACATATCTGTACAAAGGTTATTCTAAATTTTAGTTTGATATGTCAAAGCTTTCGGTAAGATTTTGTTTGGCTGCAGTACCTGACATGACTACCAGACAACCTCCAGATTTCATTGGTAAACATACAAGAGCAAGCCTATGATTGCTCTATGCTTAGACTACAATATTATGGTTTAAAATTAAACAGTAAATTAGGCTTGCTCTTGTATTGTATGTAAAAAAAAATAAAATTAAAAAAACTGGTAAAATGTTTATACAAAAGTCTTGGACCTTTCCAACGATATTTAGTTTGATGTGATTGAAATAGAATTAATGGCAAAAAAAGTTTGCAAGTTTTTATGGAAATTAGTGTCCCGGTGGTGGGACAGTGACAGTTAAGGGGTTCACCACTATTAAAAAAACATTTTGTGGAATTAAAAGGCTATTGAAGAGACTTCACTGAAGCGTAAATGCCAAGAAAGAACCTTTATTTTTAAGCGTGACTAGTTACATATTATTTGTGTTATTTTGTGGAATTACAGGGAAAAATACAAAACCTTTGTTTTAACTGGCCATTTAAGTCAAGTAATATTTAAATCCTTCTCTTACCATCAGAATGGCGAAGTTTGTCTTCACAGTTTTAGGTAAACATCTGCATTCTGCCTGACCTGATGGGCCTGTTGTTTTGAAGCAGCCATCTGGGCTCCAGTCATTTTTAGAGTAACTCCAAAATACACATGCAAAGTCATTAAGGGACATTGTGGAATCTGCCTGAAAGGTTAATTAATACACACACATGTCGACCTATCAGTTTCAATTCTCTATCAGTGGTATGTGAGAATTAGTTGAAATATGGTATTTCATTCATTCTATTTTCATTAGTACTGTATGCTAGGGTTGTCATGAATGCAAAAGCAGTCGATAATGAAATTTTAAACACGTCCATATATCGTGAACATTTGAGTGCTAAGTGCATTATTAAACAGAGTTGATTTGCCATTGTGTCATTACTGTTTACTGAGTGTAACCACAGATACAGGGACACTGAAGCATTTCAAAATCGTCGATCAGTTGGTTTGTCTAAAAGCTGACATACAGTATAAGCGATTCGCTAATGAATTGAGGCTTTAAAATGCTCCAGTGTCCCTGTATCTGTGTTTACACTCAGAAAACAGCAGTGAGTTTGGTGAACTGAAGACAGTCACGGCCAATCACAGTCATTTCTGTTGAGCATGTGAACACAATGGCAAATCAGCGCTGTTTACTAACACTTTTGACAGCACTCAAATGGATGCTTTTAACATTTTAGTACAGATTGGTACTAAATACCAGTATCGTGACAACCCTACTGTATGGCACAAATCACAAAAGGGTACCCAAGAAGGTAATGAAGGTTAGACTAGCTTCTCACCGATTCTGTGAATGTAAACTTAATTTGATCAAGTTCAGTAATTTCTGGAAGGCTGGCAGATATCACTCTTCTCTTGGTATCAAGAGTAGGCTGAAAGCTGTTTGACTGGAAGAACCGATCATTGTCATAAAGGACGAACCCAATATCTTTATTGAAATCTACAAAAGAGCAAAATGTAATAACAGACATCCCTCTCAACAGATCCTTTAATGGTGAAATACCTCCCAAATTAAGTAAAGAAAAAAGTCAAAATTAAGCCTTGCCTTGATTAAATGCGATGTTCATTTGAAGGTCTATTACATCTTTGAAAATCTCAGTCTGTGTTGTTTGTAGTTTAATTCGGTCAGGTAAAAAGTTGTCGCTTTGACCTGGAGCAATAAAGGTAAATATGACTGTAAGTAGCATGTTAAAAATCCAACCCCCTGTTCATTATTTTATTAAGGTTCTATTCATCCTTATTTTCTTGTAAGATGTATTTTTAAACTCCAAAATAGGATTGCACATCAAATCAAAATAAAATCAAAATCGTAATTTAGTTCTGTGATCAGTAGTAAATATCCTCCAAAGGCCAGAGGGTACTCTTTGCAAGGAACCTGCAAATATGTCCTAAAGCCATAATAATTGAGAGAATTTTAAGATTTAAAAAAGCATACACAGCGGCCTCTGGTAAGTTTGCGAAAACAAAAACTGCAAAAAAAAAAAAAAAAACATACTCCCTGGGACTTATTTTGCGCTCTTTATAAATGTATACGTGGTACATATCCATAATGAGCCTGGGTAGTGCATTCAAGTCCTCCTGGGACGTTCAAACTTATAAGTTGACAAGTCAATGGAGGAGGGTTTGTTAACTATTACAAGACAAAAGAGCAGGGTTTCTTAACTCTGCTTATAGAAATCGAAGATAAAAATTTTTTTGCATCAAATGTGTTTCTTCAATTATATCCTCGAGTTTATTTTGCATACAATAATTGTACCCACTGATCTATATCTAATAACATATATTTTATATATTAACGCTTTTTATATATTAATGCTATCTCACGGATTTTAGATTTAGTGGGTAATTCATATGAATTCATACAGTATTATTCGTACAATTTAGTATAACTTGCTCATCCACTAATGACGGTTGGGTTTAGGGGTGGGGTTAGGTGCCATGCCTCCTTTTAAAAACCATAAATCATATACAGTTTCCCACTCTTAATAATGATTTGTGGTGGCGGTTAACTCTTGAATGAAATTTTCCAACTTAAATACACTATCTGCCTCTGTGTAGTAAACACTGCTCCATCTAAAAGCAGGTGCTGGAGATTTACAGCTGATTACAGAACTGGTATTACTGACAAAATGCACATGAAAAATACCCTCGATTAATCGTGCTGCCTTACTATAAAATCTTCACACACTTGCCTTTAAAATACGTTAATTGCACGTGTCGGATTGCCGTTTGCCCCTTTAGTGACTGCATTGCGATATTCGGTTGCACCAACAGTGGACTGGAATTCTCACTTAAAGAAATTTTCTGAAGAGTCTGCGTTAGTCTGAACAAACACAATTAAGCAAGTCAAAAAAAAAGTCCATGTGAATGTTGTATATGAAATGGTTCTGTATGTCGTGCAATGATTTGTTACAGGGAAACTGCAGAACGGCTGACTGAAGAGAATATTTCTTCCCTTGTGCTTAGGAGTTGACTGACCGTGGCCACTGCTGATACAACAATATCATTCTGGTCCTGTGAGGGAAATGAATGAGAACGGACAATAAGAAGCTAGAACATCCATCTATACATTCTACACATAGAGTTTCACAGTGTCAAGACATATTTGAGTAATATATGGACAAATCTAACAGGTGGATTACATTTTTTACATTTATTTGTAGCCCGACAGTTGCACTTTTCCATATTTTACCCCAATTTGTCTAGAAACAGCCCAGCCTTTTTAGATTAGGAATGAAAGTGAAATGATTTAAACTTGAAGAGTTAGTTCTTCAACAAAAGAAAATTACTCACACTTATGTTGTTCCAAAACAAACATTTTATTGTATCCCATACTTAACGCTTTACTGTATTCTATACATAACTGATGCACTGCTTTAAAGTAGATGTGTGATCAGTTGTAGTTATATCAGTCACTAAGGAATGTTAAAATGCATGGTTTTTCAGTGTGTGCAGTAGGTATGGAGATTAACGTAATGGAAAAGTTATGTGGCTCACAATATACAATATGCTTTGAATGCATAAATTAATATTTACAAAGATTACAATGGAGAGCTCCAAGTGAAGTTGTTGGATTTTGTGTGTAAGAACTGACTTTGCTACTGAAACCTGTGAGTTGCCACTTTTCAAGTGTCACTCTCTGATTGACGTTTTCACTTGGATTGACACTATTATGTTAAGTACTGCTGGCCCAATTGCATCTCCCACTTGTTCTACTCAGAGCTGCTAAATGTTTTCTTTTACTGCATGGAATGATGCAAAACAGTTTGGTTAAGGTGTGCTGATGCTTTTCTGAGTGCTTTGGGTGTTGTGCAGAGAAATCAACACACTTTTTATACATCATTAATTTTCTTTTCGGCTTAGTCCATTTATTAATCTGGGGTCGCCAAAGCGGAACAAACCGCCAACTTATTCAGCACATGTTTTATGCAGTGGATGCCCTTCCAGCTGCAACCTATCCCTTGAAAACCCACCTATACAAACTCATTCACGCTCATACACTACGGACAATTCAGCCTATCCAATTCACCTGCACCGCATGTCTTTGGACTTGAGGGGGAAACAGGAGCACCCGGAGGAAACCCACGCGAATGCAGGGAGAACATGCAAACTCCACACAGAAACGGCAACTGACACAGCCGAGGCTCGAACCAGCGACCTTTTTGCTGTGAGGCGACAGCACTACCTACTGCACCCCTGCGTCGCCCTTCAACACACTATGCCAAAGATATTTTTCGTCTAATGCTGATTGAATGGGTTAAAATTGCAATACTTTAATTCATCTGGTAAATGATCCAGCATATAGGTTGTTCTTAAAGAGCATGGTCATGTTTCACAATGATTGTTTTCTGTTATAAATCAGAATTCAAAAATTGCAACAGAGGCTCACTGTGAAAACGTACCCCTGTATACATTTCTAGAGAACCTGAATTATGTAGCCAGAGCTATGTATGGCTGCATATCATCTTTAAATAAGCTACGGGGTGGGATGATGCCGCCGACGGCTTCTGGCTTATTTTCCACTGTTACCAGTTTGCCCAGTGTCTTGTTGCGTACATTGGTGAACTTGAGACACAAAGAGGAGTTGACAGCGACGACAGGGTATGAGTCTGACAAAGAACAGTTTCATAAAGCAGGTGAAACAAAAACAAAAGGCAAAAAATAAAATAAACAAGTAAATAACAGTGTGAGAATGTGGTAAGATCTGAAAACCTTGTAAAAATAAGATGACCGCGAAAGCCCAAGATTACTTTTGAAAACAGTTAATTGGGTTTAGAGAAGGCGGTGAGTGGGTTAGTCGGGGCTTTTGAAAACACTCGGTTAAGAAAAGGGTGTGGTCGGAGCGATCAGTCAATAATTTGGTCCTTCAGTCAACAGCAGCCTCTGGTGGATTTATGCCTAAAGAGCAGGTGCGAATAGTACTCGCAAGAGATATTTGAGATCTGAAAAGTGATACACAGCGGCCTCTAGGGGATTCGTGAAAACAAAAAACTGCAAAAAAATTTACCTTCTGGGACGTATTTTGTGCTCTCCAGAAATGTATAGGGGTACACATCCATAACGAGCTTGGGTTGAAATTTTTTGTTGATATCTACTGTAGTATTGGGCTAGAGTGTGTTAAGCTCCTGATGGGGTGCCCGACCTGTTTTGTGATGAACTAACCCTTTAACTTTTGTTTTCCAACTGGACGTAATGGACGTAATGCATTGTGTTCTGTGGTGAACTAAGTCAAATTAGTATGTTATTTTATGTTAAGGTTTGAAAGATGTGTCTCTGTATGTGCAGCATATAAAAAATAACGTGCAAATTATGGTAAACTCTCAGCTACACACGGCTAACAACAGATATTAACAAGAAATGGTTCAACTTTGTATTGCTATTTTATTCGATTACACGTTTACTATTATAAATAGGCTCTAAACGCTCTAACTTTTATAACCCAAAATATGTCTAAAACATTTTAAAAGTAACTTTCTATAAATTGCATCTTTTATGTCTCATAGATGTTTAATAATAGACATTTTGGCTAAAACAAGGCTAAATTTGGCATGTCAATCTAATCTATCAAGCATCAATCAAATAAGCATTTATCAGTAGTGCCAAACTGGACTAGTTAATCAAATAGACAATAATAAATGGCTACATGCGTGTGAAGTTTGTTCAATCTGTCTCTTTGATGATCTATTTTTAATGACAGCCCAAATTAGCCCAAGATGTCTATTACAGTATTTCCCAGCAATGTTCCTAGAGGCACACCAACAGTACATATTTAGATGTCTACCTTATCCAACCCAATCATTTGAGGTTTTGGAGTCTCTTCTAATGTTCAGATGGGTTGATTTAGGTGTGTTTGTTTAGAAAGAAGTTGAAAATGTTTACTGTTGGTGTGCCTTCAGGAAAATGGTTGGGAAACAATGGTCTATTACATATTAGTGTCCTTTAAACACTTGTGGTGGGTGCAGAGTGGAATACTTTCAGGCTTAATAATTACCGTGGTTTGTTGGTTGGACAGCAGGAAGTGAGTAATTTTAACAGCATTCGTGATGTTCTGGGACGTCAGTCGCTCTGGTATGGATGTGAGGATCTGCGTACTGGAGGCCAAAACTTTTTTATCATTCAAATTAGCTCCAGGAACCTTAATTTACAAAATGCAATCAGCAATCAGACCTTTCTTTGTTTTCATACGATGCAACATGATGTACTTTAGCTATGACAATTCATTTGAGATCAGTACTTACATCTGCATTAATGCTGTCCAGGGTCAAATTACATTTTACTTGGTTTGGAGGCTCGAAAGTGCGAGTGATAATATTACAGAGTGCAGAGGCTTGAGGGATTCCAGCTGAAAAAATGGATCTACATTAGATATCACCTATGCTGTTGTTGTCTCTTGAAAACAAAGCATCAATAGAGCTGCCATTTTATTACAGGGCAGCGCTCCTTTGAAATGAATGTGGGACCAAGGTGCTGTGTAGGACTGGCCATCCAGAGCCAGAGATATATACACATATATACATACATTTATGATCAGGAGCTTTCCCAGTGGTCAGTATGCAAATATTTTTAAATATACATTCCTTTTTTTATATCGATAGATAAATGAACGTACAGAAATTGCCGACAAAGAGTGTGTGTGTTTGTGTGCATGGAAGTGTATTATCCACCATGTTAAATGTGATCTCATCCATGTCATGAAACACAACCCCTCCCCTGCTTTTACTTCTAATTCTAACGGCGGGAGCAGTTTGTTTGTGAATGAATCTCTGTTATAAACAATTCGCTTTAACCATCGATATCCCTTTGTCTCAATGTGCATATCCACCTTTCTGATTGAAATGGTATATAACATTTGTAATATTCAATAATTTAGGATGGACAGTCTGCACATTGAGGCGCAGGCACTGTTATGTTATCAGGCACCCTTATAAGTTATACTTCAAAAACTAATGTTCCTGAACTTAGCCAACAATAATACAAGTTTCTAGCATCAGCATCTTTTTGTCATACAGTATTTCCTTTAAATTGTTTGCAGATTTTATTCAACCAAACTAGCATAAGCCTAGAATTTAGTGCAAGTTGGTGCTTCTTTGCCTAACCGTACGTTCACACCGAAAGCGGCAAGAGCGTCAAAGTAGCCGGAAGACATTCATTTTCAATGAGAGCTGGCGGCGATAAGCGGCGAGGAGCAGCGCGGTGCGTCTTCGCCGGCGTGAGCATCGAGGAGAGTTGAAATGAAGTCAACTTTATGGTAATGAGCTATGAGGCGGTTCGGCGGCAAGCAATCAGAATGAAGACGTCCATCGCTTGATAGCAGTTCAGAGAACACAGACCTGTGAACTTTGGTTCCGACCACAGTTGTTCCCAAGGGTTTGATTATTGCGGTCGCCGGATTTCCAATTATTTACAATTTTTTCCTACAGGAACATACATTAAATAAGTTACTGGCGAGTTACTGATGTTCATTAATGTTATATAAATTTATCTTAAAAAAGCGGGAATCTCACGCGATGTGACAATACAAAACAGTACAGCTGCTTCAGGATATTTCAGACATATGGACACATATTGGATAAATAGAGCAAAGCCACACCACACGCAACTTGATCTTCCATTGTTGTATGAATTTGATAAGAAGTGCGCAACATTTTCACGCTAGAAACATGTTTTATGCAGGAATGTAACTGATATGCTGCAACGGCTCCTTTAAATATGAGATTAATGTAGCGAGTTTTGACGCTCTCGCCCCAGGAGCTGAAGGCAGAGAGCGTTGTCGCCAGGGCGGCCAGAGCGACCTTGGACGCTCTCGCCGCTTCCGGTGTGAACGTACGGTTAGGGTGAAAGCAGTTACTGCATTATTATCAATAACGCGACTTTAGCACAAAAGTTCATAACATAAGCGAAATCTTACCTATGAAATAGTGTCTTTTTGCTTTGTTTTCTTTGTTTGATAATTACTAAAAGCGTGTGCAGCGCCAATGTCTAGCATCTTCAGATTGGCTTTAGTCTTTTCTTGACTAGTATGGTTAAATAACATTTGTCCTGGAAGCACTGTACAAATATGGCGGCCGTATTGATGCATGCTCATGGGCTGTATGCAATATCTAGTGTGCAGGTATATATATGAAAGATAAAAGATATTTAAAGTGTTTTAAATGTAAATAGCACGTAGTAAAGAGAGTGAAATACCATTTGGTGTATTTGATGGACACTGCTCTACTGAGGATGCAAACTGGCCTAAGACAGTTTTTGGAAAAGTGAATGCATTGGGTGTTGGGAATGTTTGTCCAGGGCAGAAATTTGCTGTGGGGGAAAAAATAAGAAAACACCATGCAAAGTAAGGTTAGTAATTTTGAAAAACATTTTTACACCAAAGAATCATGCAATAGATTTAATGAGTTTTTTTACGAATGTTGCAGGTAGTTCCAGTCCAACCGTCTGGGCAGAGGCAGATCCCTTTTTGAAAGGTCCCACTGTTTTCACACACCAGATTCGGGCTGGTTGCTGCTGCTGCGCTGAATGTTGTACTAGTCACTGCTGCGTTTACTGTTGTGCTAAATGAAGTTGTACTAGTCGTTGCCACGTTGACGGTTGTACTAGTTGCTGTTGTACTAGTTGTTGTTATACTAGTCATTGCCGTGGTGACTGTTGTACTAGTCATTGCTGTAGTGACTGTTGTACTAGCTGTTGTACTAGTCATTGCTGTAGTGGTTGTTGTACTAGTAGCTGTTGAACTAGTCATTGCTGTAGTGGTTGTTGTACTAGTAGCTGTTGTACTAGTCATTGCTGTAGTGGTTGTTGTACTAGCTGTTGTACTAGTCATTGCTGTAGTGGTTGTTGTACTAGCTGTTGTACTAGTCATTGCTGTAGTGGTTGTTGTACTAGTAGCTGTTGTACTAGTCATTGCTGTAGTGGTTGTTGTACTAGTAGCTGTTGTACTAGTCATTGCTGTAGTGGTTGTTGCACTAGTAGTTGTTGTGTTTGTTGTACTAGCTGTTGTACTAGTCATTGCTGTAGTGGCTGTTGTACTAGATGCCATTGTGCTAGTTGTTGCCAAGTTGACTGGTGTACTTAATGTTGTTGTACTAGTTGTTGCCACGCTGAGAGTTGCACTAGTCATTGCTGTAGTGGTTGTTGTACTAGCTGTTGTACTAGTCATTGCTGTAGGGGCTGTTGCACTAGATGCCATTGTGCTATTTGTTGCCAAGTTGACTGGTGTAATTAATGCTGTTGTACTAGTTGTTGCCACGCTGAGAGTTGCACTAGTCATTGTTATACTAGTTGTTGTTGTACTAGTCATTGCTGTAAAGGCTGTTGTACTAGATGCCATTGTGCTAGTTGTTGCCAAGTTGACTGGTGTACTTAATGTTGTTGTACTAGTTGTTGCCACGCTGAGAGTTGCACTAGTCATTGTTATACTAGTTGTTGTTGTACTAGTCTGTGCTGTAGGGGTTGTTGTACTGGCTGTTGTACTATTCATTGCTGAATGGGCTGTTGTACTAGATGCCATTGTGCTAGTTGGTGCCAAGTTGACTGGTGTACTTAGTGCTGTTGTACTAGTTGTTGCCACGGAGAGACTTGCACTAGTCATTGTTAAACTAGTTGTTGTTGTACTAGCCATTGCCGTGGTGACTGTTGTATCAGTTGGTTCCGCATTGACTGTTGTATTTGTGATTGGGGAGTTGACTGGTGTACTAGATGCAATTGTGCTAGTTGGTGCCAAGTTGACTGGTGTACTTAGTGCTGTTGTACTAGTTGTTGTCACGGAGAGAGTTGCACTAGTCATTGTTAAACTAGTTGTTGTTGTACTAGCCATTGCCGTGGTGACTGTTGTATCAGTTGTTTCCGCATTGACAGTTGTATTTGTGATTGGGGAGTTGACTGGTGAACTAGATGCTGTTGTTCTAACTGTTGTCAAGTCGATAATCATATTAGTTGTTGTTGCGGTGGCTGATGGGTTGACTGTTGTAATGGCTAATGCTGTAGAGTATGTTGTAGTGCTTTCATTATTCATATTTAAAATCTGATCCTGCCCAAAAACAGCTGTTTCACAAAGAGAAAGCATCAGATTAAAGTATCAAACTGCAACCAAATTCTGATTCTTGAATTGTGAGTACATTTGGTGTATTAGAAAAACATTATATTATATTTAATAACAAAAGCTTTATGAAATAAACAGTTTTGAATAACGACAGAGATTATGTCAAGTTATATTTAAAAATAATGTTTTTTTATGTGTATTGTTTTTAGATATTTTTGTCTTGAAAATATTAAGACTTAAAAAATATATTAAGAATGCCTCTATACCTATTTTGACTGCCTTCAGCTCCTGAGTTTTCTTTGTGTGTGTGTGTATTTCCAATACTTTGTCACCTCTATAAGGTGACTCATATTCACCTTTTTCTGCAATGTGTAAGCTATTTTCTGTAATTATTGTAGGACTTAGGACCGATTCATTTGCCTATGGGGAAATGACTAGAAATAACAAACGGTGGTTAAAGTTCAAACTACTAGCTCTACAAACAATTTGTAGAATTTGTGTTAATGACAGCACATAAAAACAAAAATAATCTAATAAGAAAACTATTTACCATCCTGTCAGTAAAGTTTCATGTTGGGTTTAACATTCATTCAGTCTTTGATTTTTGTATCCCATAAAGTTATCAGCTGTGCATATTTATGTTTTGCTTATAATATATTAAAAAATAAAGCTCATTCACTTACTGACATTGATAGATCACAGAGCAGAACAAGTTTTTGTTCAAGTTTAAAACAAAAACTAATTAGTTTTTTACAATGCACACTATTAGCCACTGGCTTAATCATTCTCCTTTTGCTTAGTCTCTTGTTTAACAGGGATCACCACGGTAAAATGAACCCCCAATTATTCTTGCATGTCTTATGCAGCAGATGCCCTTCCAGCCACAAGCCAGTACTGGGAAACACCCATACACACACACACACACTCATACACTAAGGCTAATTTTGTTGATCCAATTCACCTATAGTGCATGTCTTTAAACTGTGGGGGAAACCGGAGCACCCGCGCCAACACAGGGAGAAAATGCAGACTCTACACAGAAATGCCAACTAGCTCAGCCAGGACTTGAACCAGGGACCTTCTTGCTGTGAGGCGGCAGTGCTAACCACTAAGCCGCCATGCCGCCCTACTGGCTTACTATACCTGCCTAATATTATAGATATTAACCGTTTAAAGAATGATCTTATTCCACATCCCTAATCCTATCCAATACCTAAACCCAACTACTACCGTGCAAACTATTAATAAACAGCTATTTAGTAGTTTATGAGCTAAATGTCCTAGATAATAGTTAATAGCATGAATTGTCAATCAATTTTATTTTTATAGCACTGGTAAACACAACCAGAGGTTGACCAATGTGCTGCACAATACACATCACGACAGAGAAAAAAGATAAAACTTTAGCTAAAACAGACAATTTTCATTGATAAAATGCCAAATCAAAGAGTTAAGTTTTCAGTCTAGATTTAAAAACAGACAGGGATGAAACAGATCTAATACAGAGAGGCAGAGCAATCCACAACCTAGGACCAGGTACTGCAAAGACCCGGTCACCTCTGCATTTCAGCCTCGACTTACAGTAGAGATGCATAACAGTCTCTGGTTAGATGACTGAAGAGACAGACCAGGCTGACGCTCAATCAATATGTCTGACAGATAAGAAGGTGCCAGGCCATTTAGAGATTTAAAAACCAAGAGAAGCATTTTAAAAGTGACTTGATAGTGCACAGGCAGCCAGTGCAAAGAACATAAAACTGGTGTAATGTGGTCATGTTTCTTGGTACCCGTTAAAGGCCTTGCAGCAGCATTTTGAACAATTTGTAAATGGGATAAGGTTTTCTGACTAATCCCAAAGTATAATGAATTACAATAGTCCAATCTAGTGGTAATAAAAGCATGATTTTTTTTTCAAATATTTTTCCAGATAAAATAGATTTGACTGTTTTTAAAAGTCGAAGCTGAAAGAAGCAAGATTTAACCACTGCATTTATCTGTTTGTCAGAGCTCAACCAATCATCCAGAATAACACAAAGATTTTTAACCCAGGGCTTCATAAAAAGAAAACTTGATTTTTAAAGATTAACTATCGGTGCTCTGGAAGAAATCAACGGGCCGAACAAAATAATTTTAGTCTTACTGTCATTAAAATCTAGAAAGTTCAAAGACAACCAAGCTTTCACATCTGACAAGCATACCATAAGAGTCTCTAGCCCAGTTGAACTTGGTTTTAAAAGCAGGTAGACGGAATTATACATCAAAATAATGACTGACCTAAATATTTAAAGAACTGAAACCTTTAAAGTTCCTAGTAAACAAAAAGATGGTTCTCCCATGGCATCAGAAATTTGTTTACAAATATATTACAGTCCTATTTATGCAAAGTGTTTTTATTTGTTTATAGTGTGTTGCACTGTACCTTTTTTTAGTCAAATTAGTAAGCTTATCTTTTTAGCAGGAATTACAAACCCAAAGCATGGAAATGCATCCAGAAAACAAGCAAACAATCAGTACTGTGAGTTGTACAAACATTTAGATACATAACATTTTTAGATACATACGCATTAATCATTCCTAAAACATTTAAATTGTTTATTATTAATTTTAAAACAATGTTAAATGTATTAGTGTATATATTTAAACATTAACCCTGTAAATATTGAACAATTATAAGAATTTAACCTTACCTGGGACAAACATTAAGAGCAGAAAATAATCCATTACACAGATATTGAATGCAACAAAAAAGTACTGTAAGACAAACTACTAATGTGAACAGCTCTTGTTACGGCCAGGTTTATAAAGCATAGTAAGGGTGGGAAGTCCATCAGTCAAGGAAGTAGCCTTACATTTCCAATGAAATTTGCATCACAGAATGAGCTAAACTAAGAATAAACAAGAAAAATGCAATACAATAATAACAGTATACATTTTTTTGTGACGTGCATTATACTAAACAATAGTTTGATGCAAGTAGATGAAAAACACACAGTTAAAGTCAGAATTATTAGCCCCCCTTTGATTTTTTCAAATATTTCTCAAATGAAGTTTAACAGAGCAAGGAAATTTTTACAGTATCTCTGAAATATTTTTTCTAGAAAGTCTTATTTTTTATTTTATTATTATTTTTTTTTTTGGCTAAATTAAAAGCAGTTTTAATTTTTTTAAACAACATTTTTAGGTCAAAATTATTAGCCCCTTTAAGCCAGTTTTTTGATCTATAGAACAAACCATCATTATACAATGACTTGCATAACTACCCTAACCTGCCTAGTTAACCTAATTACCCTAGTTAAGCCTATAAATGTGACTTTAAGCTGTAAAGAAGTGTCTTGAAAAATATTTAGTCAAATATGATTTACTGTCATCATGGCAAAGATAAAATAAAGAAGAAATGAGCTTTTAAAACTATTATGATTAGAAAGAAATTCAAAAAAATATTCTCTGTTGAACAAAAATTGAGGAAAAAATAAACAGGGGGGCTAATAATTCAGGGGGGGGGGGGGGGTTCAGATTGCATTTATAATAGTGAACAGTCATTTATTTCAAAACTAGCATCACAAACAGCTTATACAAATAAATGAGGCACAACTGACATTATGACATAATAATTAGGAGATACAAAAAAGCTTTATTTGTTCCTATTGCTTGATTTGTGATATAACTATTACTGTACATCTTTGATGTTTGACACAGGGTGAACCTAAAAGCAGTAAAGAATAAATAAATAAACAAACTGCATACATTTTAAAATAATATTTTTATGCTCGGAAAGACAATTTAAATTCAGAATTTATTCTAAAGCAGTCAAGAGCATGTCTGGATTAATATATTTACCACAGCCACTGCTTGTGCAATATTTAATGTGAGTATTTGAGACTTTGGGCCCTATCATATACCCGGCGCAATGTGGCGCAAGGCGCGACGCCATTGTTTGCTAGTTTCAGCTTGGTGCAAGAGTCGTTTTGACATTTTGCATCACGCTGTTTAAATCGCAAATCCATTTGCGCTCATATGTGCGCCCACAGGGTTCTGGTCTAAAAAGGAAGGCGTTCTGAGGGGCATTGCTGGCGTGTTGCTATTTTGAGAAACTATTATAGATTTTTCAATAGACAAGAACAAAGCCGGCCTATTGTCCAGTGCAGAGCGTGTTAGTTGTGCGCCTCGCTTACATACTGCTTACAGTTTTTTACAATGGCTATGACACTTTTTTAAATACATTTAACAAGTTTCCTAAACTCTTAACACGGTTAGCACAACATCCATCTTCGTGGGCTATACAATTAACACATTTCTTGTTGCTTTGACACAAAATGCATCAAGTTAACACCAATTTAAAATGCTTGAACTTCTTTTACACACAAACTCAACCAAAACCAAAACAATGTAATTTTACAGTCCAATTTACCAATACTTTCACACAGTATGTCAGAACAGATAACATCATGTTCTAAACAGAAACTATATAGACTAAAGCCAAAGTAAACAGCTGTTCATACTGTCAATTGAAACACAAATATATTCCCTGTATATGTGTATATATATATATATATATATATATATATATATATATATATACATACAGACAGAGTTCTGTAATGTGCTCACTGTTCCTTTCAAAAACCTCATGAATCCTCTTTTTGAACATACAGTATGATTATGTGATTTGAAAAACCAAACCACATAAGTGTGGTTTCTAAATGGGAATCAGCTGCCATATATATATATATATATATATATATATATATGACATCTCCCATATGAACATGATTTCCATCTAGAAAGCACACTCATGTGTTGATATTTTTCAAATCACATGATCATACTGTATGTTTTAAAAAAAGGACTCATGAGGTTTTTGAAACGAACAGTTAGCACATTACAGAACTCTGTCACCAATACGTCCAGGTAAGGTTATACAATACGTTGATTACTTTACTATGCACAGTGTGTTTTGCAGTGAACTACTCTATAAACCTGGCGTTCAGTGCATGCATTAGTTATACAGTACAGTATAGCATTTACACTGTGTCTAATTACTTTTAGAGAATCATGAAGTTGGAGGTCAATCAAGTCCCACATGAAATTATCTATGTTGACGAGGCTGGCTTCAACTTAGCGAAAAGGCGTCGTCGTAGGAGAAACATAATAGGCCAAAGGGCCATCGTTACCATGCCGGGCCAGAGAAGAAGTCGGGCAAATGCAGAAGACCAGGCAGAACAGAAAATTATTTTGTTTTTTATTAGAATTGCGATGATTTTTCTGTTTGTATATCTTGCAATGATGTCCTTTTGCAAATTAAATCTGTACTGCAGCAATTCTGTGTCTGTATTTTTTAACATAAACTGTAAATTTTATAAAGCAATTTTTTCCTTTATTTTTGTATTGAATTTTTGCAGTAAAAGAAAGAAAATGCATGCATTTACTAAACCCAACAAAATGAAAATGTAGAGAGTCTTCCAATATAAGGGCAGAGCTGACACATAAACTAATGCCGTTTCTGTAATTTTAACTGATGATAGTGTTTTTATTGTCAGTGTTTTCTGATTGACTGAATGTTTCTGTTGAAAGAGAACATGTGTTTGTGTTTTGAACAATTATGCCATTTTGAAACATGTTTGCAGTGTTTTGTTAGACACAGTGTAGTGTGTTAGTTTATTATTGTATTTTGAAAAGAAGTTTAGATGTTTAGTTTACAATGTGTGATTTTGAGCATAAAATTAACTGTTTTGTCAATTGTGTGTTTTAGTTGCTGCGTTAAGAGTTTAGCAAACTTGTTAAATGCATTGAAAAAACTGTCATAGCCATTGTAAAAAACTGTAATACACACAAGATGGAGAGCAATACGCAAATATCTTTACATATGAAAAAGAATTAAAGTATCAAGGATATATAAAGGATATAATAAGGATATATATAGGATATAAATATAAAGGATTAAAATATTACAAAACATATTATTTTCTAGTCTACATAAATTTAAAACTCATACGTTCATGCCTTCTTCATCTCAGGAGGCTTTTTCAGTTTATTTGTGACAATTTGCTTTTGTATAAAGTTATCATTATTAGCAGTATTATTTATTATATCCGTATTTATATTTGTTTTTTTAAAAACAAGCTTAGATTTGTCCACCTGTCAGGTTTTAGACCATATGAGGCACAGCATATGTATTAGGATATACCTCAGTTTTTTGACCACACTTGGTTATTATTGTTCATTTATTTGTTTGCTGGAAATTAAAACTGAATTTAGAAATAGTTTTAAAACAAATCTTTGCACTTAACAATCAAAATTAATTATTTATGGGCTAATTGATGTCTGTGCGTACATTGTTTCCCTATCCACGAGAGCGAAAGTTAAAGTAAATAATGAGAAGGCCTTATCTCTCGTTCTCGCGCTGTAGATGCTCTGTTTTCTTGCTAGTGAAATCGTTTTTTACGTTTTTCCACTTACAAAGTTGTCATGTAAATAGCAAATGTGCTATGGCGCGACGCAACTGGCTTTTAAAGGGAATGGAAGATGAGACTCTGATTGGTTTATTTTCAAAACACACCTATAACTCATTAGGAAAATAAGCTCTACCCTTTTAGACCACACGCCATGGCAAAAAGTGGATTTTTCTGTCCTTGTATTAGCAAAAGGGGATTCTGACACGCCCTGAATGCGTTTGCGCCCTGCGCTTTGCACCTTGCACATGGATTGTCAAAATAGAAACCAAAGAATTGCTATTAAAATCTAAAAAAAATTCATGTGTAGTAAAATAAATACAATTAAAATATAATAATAAAAAAAAAACGTGCCCGTTTTTCAGTCTGTTTTTAAGGTTCTCCTCTTGATTTAGTGTTAGAATCCAGTTTATTTCGGGTTCTTGTCTTTAGGTATGACATCAGCGTGAATAAAATGAAAATCTGAACACCCTTTATAAATACAGAAACGTAGTTGTTAGTCACCAAACTAGTGGGAAACATAAATAATATGTTAAATATCTGTAGTAGGCTATTATCTACATATACAGTACTCAGCATAATTGAGTACACAATGAATATTTTTATTCGTTTCTCAGTAAATATAGGTCAAATATTTTGGTGCATTTTGAACAGATTTATTAAACAGATATATTTATTAAAGTAATATTTTAGTCATCGAACATATATAATATAAAGTTATATAAAGAAATATCAAGAAAATGCATTTAAATGTGAAATATTGAGAAAAATAAACTACAAAATTTCAACCAAATTTGATAAATATTTTCATTTCTCTTGAATTCAGCTTTTTAATTTTATTTCATTTCCTATTTTTCTATAACATATACATTTAGATGTGCTAATTTTGAACCAGTTATTTTGCTAGACTAGCTCCAGATTTGGCTTCAGTACTGACTATATATGTATGAATAAAATATTTATAAACCTTCCTATAGAAAATATTAATCTTAATGCGAGATTTGTAAGAGGTGTACTCATATATGCTGAGCACTGGATGAAAAATATTTATAAATAGCGAGAAGTAACAGACCTGTGTTGTGTTGCAGAGACAGAAGATGACACTGAGAATGATGTAAAGTGTTTTGTCTCGAGTTATGAGCACCAAGTATCCAATGACCCAAGACAAACCAAGCACCACAGCCAGAGAGAAACTACTCAAAATCTTCTTCTTTAAAGGAGTTCTTCGTGAGCTACAGAAATGAAATCAACATTTAACCAAAAAAGATAGATAGATAGATAGATAGATAGATAGATAGATAGATAGATAGATAGATAGATAGATAGATAGATAGATAGATAGATAGATAGATAGATAGATAGATAGATAGATAGATAGATAGATAGATAGATAGATAGATAGATAGATAGATAGATAGCAAAAACGGCAAAAATAACAACATAGGCCTACTTCAATATAACTTTCCTTAAAGCAACAAAGTAAAATTTAGTTACTTCAACCTTTCACATTACTTGCCTCAAAAGGCAACTAAGTAACACATCAAAGCCATTTTTAAAGTGACTTATGCAAATGTAATATATTAGCCTACCTCTAATTGTTATCCAACACTTATTGAAACAATCTCTGGGATTATAACAAATCAAATACGTAACAGTTAACAGAGAATTCCTGCCATTTTTAATCCGGATCTGACTAGAATGTAATAAACGAAGGTTATCAACTGGAGCGATTAAATTTACAGTACATAAACAAGTACGAGTTTATGGTTTGTTCACATACCTCTTCAGGTTGGGATTTGCACAGCAGATAGTTTGAGAGAAGTAGACAAGTACAGATGTGTTAAAACTCAACATGACCGCTAGAGGGAGCAAGAATCCCCACAACATCGGCCGCTTTGGATCAAACTTTCCCATCTTGTCCAAAGAGGCCAACCAACAACTACAACAAAGCAAATGGTTGACGAAAAACAGCAGGATGTTTAATGATGATGCGTAAGTAATTCTATATTTTGAAAATGCTAACTGATATATTATTTTATCCAGTCAATGCTACAATTTAATAATAAATTTGTTTGTAAAGTAAATAGTTCTACCATTTAGTGCATGTTGTTATTTTAGTAAAATAACCACATGGTTTTACTACAAAATACAATTAAAATAATTGTAAAATTTTAACCATGGTTTTGCTTTTTGAATAATAATAACATTAACTGTGGTTACGCCAGTAGTAATCAAATTAAATAATACTACTCAATAATAAACTATGATTCATTTTCATAATGCAGATAATAAAACAGAAATCTCAGAATTTCACAGGGAATATAGCTTAGATTAAATAGGCTGCATAAAAAGATTTTTTCACTTACAACTCTTCTTGTCGATAACCTGAAGGGTCCTTAAATCTGTAAGTTGTGGCCAGCGAGACGCCAACAATAGCAGCAGGCAAACCTATAATATTAGAGGCCTTTATGAATATCATTTATTTAAATGATTTAATTTTCATCCTGGTCATTTTTTTTTTTTAAATGACTAGGTAACACTTCAGAATAGTGGTCCATTATATATGTTATTTATTTACTAACATGAACAAACAATTAGTAATGCATTTAATAATGTATTTATTCATCTTTTTGATGTTAAATAGTTATATCATTATATCACAGTGCATTAACTAATGTTAACAAGCACATCTTTGGATTTTAATAATTATTCAATGTTGAGCTATGATTGATAAATTCTTTACAAGATAATTTATATTTAGTTAATGTTAAATGCATTAACTTACATTAACTAATGGACCATTATCCTAAATTGTAACCATCAAGATAAAAAAAAAAATAGCAATAATATAAGTGGAAATTATAAAAATGCATTTTAATTTTCCAAATTTTAAAATTAAAATGTTTATAATATATCCTAAATTGTTCAATTAATTTAAAATTAAATCTAAAGTGTCATGAGTTTTAATATCAGTTTAAATGTACCCCAGCCGGCTATCATGGCGATGGTGTGGAAAGCTCGAGGTGGACCATTGAGGGCATTTCTAATGAGGAAAAACACATGAGCTGCATATAAGATGTTCCAGACAAATGTGGCCAGCAGGAAGTACTGCAGCAGGGCTGTGATTGCGGTACAAGGACCCTGATCAACCATCACTTGCAAATCTGTAGAAGGAATAACGTTCTGCTTTGAAACAGAAGCCTTTGAGTTCGGCTCTGGGTTGTTGATCCCAAAAATGAAGAGCAGGTAGTAGGTGGTCATGCAGACACAGATGTTCACTAACAGCATAGTGGAGTTGGCTCCTCTTCTTTTCCTGGTTTTATGAGTTTATTTAGACAAGAAATCAAGAGGATTACATTTTTGCAGGTTTTGTAATCATTATAGAGACAAAACTTATCAAATTTACTTTAGAAAATACTGATAATTAGGAAAGAAATTGTAGCATAGTGATATTTTAGTATTCTTTCACTTTAATTCAAAGAAAATGGGTACATTTCGTAAAATTCAATAAAATCACCAGTCTATTTTTTGTTTGTTCACTTTTAATGTAATTTACAAATTGTCAGGAGTACAACTGCAAGTGGTCTTCCTCATGAGTATGAGTGTACAGTAAAAAACTATCCTAGAGCACCATCTGCTGTTAAAAACTAGTATATAGTGATACAAAAGTAGCTTAGAGCATCATCTGCTGTTAAAAAACTAGCCTAGAGCGCCAACTACTGTCAAAAGCTAGCCTAGAGCGCCATCTGCAGTAAAAACTAGCCTAGAGAACCAACTACTGTTAAAAATTAGCCTACAGCGCCATCTGCAGTAAAAACTAGCCTAGAGCGCCAACTACTGTCAAAAACTAGCCTAAAGTGCCATCTGCAATAAAAATAGCATAGAACGCCATCTGCAGTAGAAACTTGCCTAGAGCGCCAACTACTGTCAAAAACTAGCTTAGAGCAGGGGTTTTCAAACTTTTCAGCCTGCAGCCCCTAAAATAACAACTCGAGTGCCTTGTGACCCCCACTATGTTTGGAGGTGGTAATAAGCATATAAATATTGCACATAATGATGCACACACACAACAATAGAAACTATATAAACATAAGCATATTGGCAACAAAAAAAAGTGCAACAGTCTTACAACCATATATTTTTATAATCATTATTCATTTGTTTAATTTAATATTAACCTTACTTAATGAGAATGGTGAGCACAATTTTTATAGCACAAGACTATTCTTGGTTTACTTTTGAAGACTTAGAGCCACAAGGAGATCATCCTTCTTGTTCAGTTGTGGCTTTAATTTTTAATGTATGTGAGTGGCATAAAAGTGTCAAAGTACTGCTGTGATGTTAATCCAGCATAAAAACCCCAGGGGTCACAAATAAAATATAATGATTAATAAATTATGATTATTCTAATAGTTTAATAAAATATATGAGATTTTTGGAAATCACAAAGCGACCTACTCTCATTGCCTTTATACCCCCACCCCCCATGGAGTCCCTACCTCGACTTTGAGAACTACTGGCTTAGAGCATAATCTGTTGTTAAAAACTAGCTTAGAGCATCATCTGCTGTTAAAAACTAGCTTAGAGCATTGTCTGCTATTAAAAACTAGCTTAGAGTGTCATCTGCTGCTGTTTAAAACTAGCTCAGAGCACTATATGCTGTTAAAAACTAGCCTAGAGCACTGTCAGCTGTTAAAAACTAACCTAGAGCACCATCTACTGTTAAACACTAGCCTAGAGCGCCATCTGCTGTAAAAACTAGACTAAAACACCATCTGCTGTTCTTAAAAACTAGCTTAGAGCATTATCTGCTGTCGTTAAAAACTAGCTTAGAGCATCATCTACTATTAAAAACTAGCCTAGAGCATCATCTGCTGTTAAAAACTAGCTTAGAGCGCAATTTGCTGTTAAAAGTAGCCTAGAGCACCACCTGCAGTTGTTAAAAACTAGCTTAAAGCATCATCTGCTGTTAAAAACTAGCCTAAAGTGCCATCTGCTAATAAAAGCTAGCCTAAAGCACCATATACTGTTAAAAACTACCCTACAGTGGCATCTGCTGTTAAAAACTAGTCTAGAACAAAGTCAGCTGTTAAAAACTAGCCCCATCTGCTGTTAAAAACTAGCCTAAAGAGCTGTCAGCTATTATAAACTATCCTAGAGCACCATCTGCTGTTAAAAATTAGCTGAGAGCATCATCAGCTGTTATAAACTAGCCCCATTTGTTGTTAAAATCTAGCCTAAAGTGATGTCTGCTGTATAAAAACTAGCCTAGGGTGCCATCTACTTTTAAAAACTCAGAATTTCAAGAGAAAAACCACGCATTTTTAAAATCCCAGAATCTATGCAGAATCAATCTCTCAAATGATTTTTTTCAGCTCTGTGTATGTACTATAGATATGACACTATAATACAGTAAATGCTCATATATATTTAAAATGTATTCATGTTCTTTTTTTGAACGTACCTTGTTTTAATTTGATACATTGTTGTAAGGACCAAGCCCACAATGGATAAACTGCATCCCACAATGCTAATCCAGTTTAAAGCCTCAGAATAACTGTAATCTGCTCTGAAGCTCTACAGAAACAGAGAAACCTTAATGATTGATAAACATGCATCAGGAAATATTCAACTTAATACCACAGTAGGTAAATTGGCATAACCAACTTGAGCTGCGTCCCAAATGGCACACTGCACTTATGCACTATGTAGTTCTGTACACACTCAACAGCATAGTATATGAATCTAGTGTAGTCCCAAATGGAACACTATTGTTGTTGTTTTTTTTTTTCAAATTCAAACCATTTCCCTGATAACGTTTGACCATTGCCAAATTAGTGAAATAAATGACCAAACTACCAAATAATACCTGCTATAAAAATAACTGCATTCACCATCGGATGGCGATATAATCACTCTTGTAGGAGATTTTTGCTTTCACAATCCATCATCCATCACAGTGCATCCTACGTGTATTTAAAGTGCACTTATTTTATTTAGAATAAAACAAATATTTCCGTGTGAACCGTGAACTGTACCTACACTATTTATACTACAAAATGGCATAAAAAGTGCATAAGTATGCGATTCGTCCTTATGTTAGCTTAGCATCATGCTAATGCCAGATTTCACTGATCTATGAGCTTTGTCTCTTGTGGTATTATTTACGAAGTAGCATTATTTACAGCACATATAAGCTGCGTCCCAAATTGCATACTTATGCACTATTCTACACCATTTAATAGTATAAATACTGCATTCACACTGAAAACTATAAAAAATATATATTAAATGCACTTTAATTACCTGGATGATGCACTTATTCAGCCGGTAAAATGAGGTGTGGAATGTTGGACACTTCACACTCGATTCAAACGGGGCTTCAGTCAATGCTTGACAGAGGGCGTGTCTGAAGTTGGGGCTTACACGATCATCATAGCAGCGTCAGCCAATGAAATTAGTCCACAATTGGCTACTGTCTAAACTGGTTTATTTGCATAAAATGATCTGATTGGCTGAAGTGTCCATTGGCGCTTGAAAAGTTGAGAAATACCCAACTTCTGCAGCGAGCAATGCCACTGAAGCGGCACCAACGGATCCACAATGCAGTTTGGCAATGCTTGATGTTAACCATTCAAAGTGAATGGGAAGCGTTGATGCTGATGCCCCATGTGAATGGGGCGTTACACACTTAACGGACGCTTGCAGCTTTGCTCATGTAGTGGAAGGAGCAGAGCTTTCAGGCACTGATGTTAGATTACTTTGTTTATTTTGGATTGTGGAAGCAAAAGTGTGTGTGAATGTTTCGCAGAGATGGGTTGCGGCTGGAAGGGCATCTGCTGTGTAAAAATGTGCTGGATAAGTTGGCGGTTCATTCCGCTGTGGCAACCCCGCATTAATAAAGTTACTAAGCCAAAAAGAAAATGAATGAACGAATGAATGAATGGTCACTTGGTACTTTGGTCACTAATTTGGCAACCATCAAACATCATCTGGGAAATGGTTTTAATTCCTGCTAAGTAAAAAACAAAACATTAGTGATAATCTTTTAGACAGCTAAAAGATTTTATAGCAAGATGTCTGTCAAACTCACCACCAAAATTGCAAAGTTGGTGGTATGGTTGCATTTACAGTTGACACCAGAGTGATCTAGAACTTTGACACAGCCCTCTGTTCTCCAATCTCTCTTATTATAGTCCCAAAACACACATGCAAAGTCAAAGAGTGTCAGGCCGGATATATTCTGAAAACACAAACATAAAATCTAAATGAATTTTTACATTTAATGTATTATGTGTCTGCAATATGCTTGGATATATATATATATATATATATACTGTATATATATATATATATATATATATATATATATATATATATATATATATACCTTAATATTTGAATAGAGTTGTCTTAATTGAAACTGGTGGTACAGTATATACAGTACACTCACTGGCCACTTTATTAAGGACACCTTACTAGTACAGGGCTGGACCTGCTTTTGTCTTCAGAACTGCCTTAATCTTTCATGACATAGATTCAGTGATGTAAAGTAACTAATTACAAACACTCAATTAACTGTAATTGAGTAGTTTTTGTTAAAAATGTAATTCCCTAAGAAATTGTACTTTTACTTTTCCTTGAGTACATTTTTGGTGCTGTATCTGTACTTTTACTTTACTACTTTCCTTCAACCTGCAGTCAGCACACTGCAGTAAATCACACATAGAATGTAAATTGCATCATAATGAACTACCTCAAGGCATGTGCACTTTACATTGCAGCAAACTGTTTGATGCATTAAAAGTGTAAAAGAAGAAATTCAAAATCTTTACACGCATTGACCCAGAGACTGTTTAGATCAGGGATCCCCAAACACAGTCCTGGAGGGCTGATATCCTGCAGATTTTAGCTCCAACTTGCCTCAACACACCTGCACAGATGTTTCTTGAAAGCCTAGTATGAGATTGATTAGATAGCCCATGTGCGTCTGATTGAGATTGGAACTAAACTTTGCAGGACACCGGCCCTCCAGGGCCGAGTATGGGCACCCCTGGTTTAAATGCATGTCACCGATGAGAAGATGATGAAAATTTGCAGTATGATAACCAAAATGGCCTTAAACACCCAGCAGGCACAAGACGTCAACATGCCGTCAGATTGAAATTGTGCCCTAACATCGTGGAGATGCTGCATTTTGTTTGTAAATGAAAATCTGTAATCTGTGGTTTAGATCAGAACTCAATGTTAGCCCGATGTCAATGTCCAACGTCCAACCTAAAACCAACCAAATATCAACGTCTAATGATGTTACAGCTTAACGTTGTGTCGATGTTACCACTATGACACCTACAGTATCAGACGTTGAATTTTGGTTGCCATAACGGATTAATAAATGTCAGTATTAGACATCAGTAGGATGTTGGTTTAAGATGTTAGCTCGAAATTGGATTTTGGTCATTTTCTAACAACCTAAAATCAACCAAATATCAACATTATTTTATGTCACTATTGGACATCAATATAATGTTGTCCTTAGACGCTGGCTAGGCATTGAATTTAGGTCACCTGACATCAAAACCTAAACCTAACCTAATATTAACGTCTTAAAACAATGTGTGCCTGCTGGGCAATAACTAAATGCATTACAGAATGTTAGGTTAACACACACATCCACAAATTACATGTAAATGCATCAACTTTTAACAGCATAATACTCACTTCTCACTACTAATGAGTACTTTTAAAAGGGTTGCTTTTTACCCCTACTTTTAGTAATATTTACAACAGGTACTTTTACTCTACTCACACTACATCTTTAGGCAAGTAAGGGTACTTTTACTTAAGTATGCTTTTTTAGTACTCTTTCCACCACTGCATAGATTCAACAATATACTTTAAATAGATTTTGGTCAATGTTGACATGATAGCATCCCGCAGTTGCGGCAGATTTGTCGGCTGCACATCCATATTGCTAATCTGGTGATTGTGGAGGTCATTTGAGTACAGTCATGTTTAGGAAACCAGTACGAGATTATTCATGCTTTATGGCATGGCGAGTTTTCCTGCTGGAAGTAGCCGTCAGAAGATGGGTACATTGTGGTCATAAAGAGATGATCGGCAATAATTCTCAGGTAGGCTGTGGCATTGACATGATGCTCAATTGGTACTAATGGGCCCAAAGAGAGCAAGAAAATATCCCCCTGCTATTACACCACCACCAATACCACCATGATGAACCATTGATACAAGGCAGGATGGATCCATGCTTTCATGTTGTTGACGCCAATTCTGACTCCCTACTATCCGAAATCAGAAATTGAGACTTATCAGACCAGGCAATGTTTGTCCAATCTTCTATTGGCCAATTTTCACCTTTGTTCTGCATTCTGATGCTCGGTTTGAACAGCAGCAGATCTTCTTGATCATTCTTACATGCCTAAATGCATTGAGTTGCTGTCATGTGGTTGGCTGATTAGAAATTTGCAAAAACGAGTAGTTAGATAGGTGTGGTTAATAAAGTGGCCGGTGTGTGTATACTCTTAGTATAATAGTAATTGTGCAAATGTGTCCAACATTGGTATTAATAACAATTTTCTCTTAGACATTAAATAATCATATTTGAAGGATTTTTAAAAGATCATGTGACACTGGAAACTGTACTAATGATGCTGAAAATGTAGTTGTAATCACAGAAATACATGGTTTATGAGTCAGTCATATTTCAAACTTATTTTAAACCGTGGTTTCATATGATTTTGACTAGTATTAAGATCTTTCTTTTCATACTTTTTCCAGTGTTCTAAACAACACTTTATTATCTTTTTTTATTCAAATTGTAATAAACAAAACTGGTCATTCCTGATCCTCACCACCCTGACAGGGTTTATTTTATGCTAACAACTCTATCATTATTTCACATGTAGGTGTTGTATTGACTAATAACATGAATGATTCAGAATCTGCTTATTTTATGTAATAATAATGAATTTATGTTTGTTTACTGTACCTGAGGCCTGATGGCAAACTCCACGTTCTCAAGCATGTGTTTGTCTGTAAGGCTGGCAGAAACCACCCTTGTGGTTGTGTTTAGTTTGCTATCAAACTGTTTTGAATTGAAAAAATTATCGTTTTCATAAACCACCACTCCAATGCTGAGATTTCTGCTGTCTACAGAGAAAGAGAGATCAGACTCAATTTTAATCCTCAAAACCAAAACAACCACCTAAATATATAAACCTACCACGGTCATTCTGGGAATCGTTTTGCAGTTTGACCGTTAGCAAGAGATCGACGGGGTGTCCTAAAGAGGACGTCATGCTAGCAGCATCTCCGCCAAGACCGATTCTTTCAGGAGCTTTATCTGACAGTCCTGGTGAAAACTGCCTCCATTACAGTCTTTCTGTTATAAACAAATTAAATTTATAATTGGATTGGCTCTTTTCTGACCTGTTTGAGAGTAGAACTTCACTTGTGGGGTCCAGCTTGACAATTTGATGTTTTGAAGAGCAATGTTTGGTTGCACCAGTGGAGTCGTGCTTGTCATGGACAAAACAAAATCCTCCAAAGTCTTTGTGACACTGCAGATATAATACACATACAAAAGTGTAACATACGTACATGTTAGCCGAAAACAACTAATACGTTTAAAAATAAAATGCATAAAATAACCAAAAAAAACACACACACACGCATGTACACACAAATACTAAAATGAGTTTAGTTTATGAGGGCTCTCCAAAGATAAAATATCGTTATACTGTAAAACGATTATCATATGGCCTTACCCTACCCTTTATACCTGAACCCAACTCTCACAGGAAACATGAGGCAACAATGTAATGCCATAAATCACTGTTAAGCATGACTTTCAAGCATTTTGTATTACAAGGACACAAAGCATGTCCTCGTAAACCAACTTAACATTGTCATACCAACATCATACCCATGTCATTATCCATTATATATAAAGTGTACACACACACACACACAACAGATTTTGTCATGGTTGTTTTTTAAAATGTTTGTGAATAGCTGGAAAATTCTATTGTTCACAAAAAAAGTAAGCAGTAGAATCCATTTTAATAATAATGATTTTAAAAAAAATTGTTGTTTAATTAAAATACACTCATTGAGTTTTATGTTTTGCTGTAAATTATTATTACATAAGTGGTGTTTATGTATTATGCAAATTATATATTATTTCTCATTGAAAAGATACCAAATCCTACACTGTAAAAAATGTGTTGCTCACTTAAATTTGTAAGTTGAATAAATTTAACTTCACAAGTCATTTTAACTTGCATCAATTAAGCTGACTTAAGTTGAAACATTTTCTAAACTTTCTAAATTAAATTGATTTGAAAACATACACTAAAAAATGATCTTTGCTGTTTGTTTAAACTACTTATTTAAATTTAGGAGGGAGGGTGTTGGGGGAAGACCCATGCCAACATGAGGAGAACATGCAAACTCCACACAGAAATGCCAACTGGCCCAGCCGGGACCCTAACTCAAACTAGCAACCTTCTTGCTGTGAAGCGACAGTGCTAATCACTAAGCCACTTTGCCAATCTTGTGACAACGTAATTGTTTTAAATTCAATCCACTTAAATTAGTAAAAACTAATAAGTTACAAAATTCCTTCTTGTTGTACTAAAACAAATTGATTGTGTGGAACCAGCATTTCTTACAGTATAGGTTGTTTTATTATGTGATTTCTTTTTTAACAGTGTATGTAAAAATACCTCTGAAGAGCGTCATAAGTGTTTCCAGAGTGCTGCTGTTGATCAGTCTTCATGAGCTGACTGATGGTGGCCACCGCTGAGACGGCAACTGACTGCACAGATACAACAAACCTCAAAAACATCTCAGCGCTTTCATACATCAGTCAAACGCTCACATTATGCTGGATTGATTACATGTACTGTAAAAAACACTATGCAGCATATAAACATACAGATTTTGTATTTCACTTTTTTCTTTTGTTTGTTTTTTTATTATTTTTAAAGTCTGCATGAACATGAAGCTGTGACTATTTTTTTTATATTGTGACAGTTCTGGAATATTAAATGAGAAAACAATGGACATGGCTTGTTTTTTCTACAGCGCACTGATTAGATGTAGTAAAGTACACATTTCATTCAGAGGGCTCTATTTTAATGATCTAGGTGCAAAGTATAAAGCAAATGGCCCAAAAGCATTAAGGGTTTGTTCGAATCCACTTTTGCTATTTTAAAGATGGAAAAATATGGTTTGTGCTGTGGCACATGGTCTAACAGTGTTGTGCTTATTCTCCTAATGGGTTATGGGTGTGTTTTGAGCATAATGTGCATTGAACCAATCAGAATCTCATCTCAGATTCCCTTTAAGAGTCATTTGTGTCACGTCTTGGCGCAGTTGCTATTTACATTGGATATAATGTAAGTGGAAAATCTGAACTCTTCACTAGCGAAAAAATTGTTAAACAGACCATCTGCAGCACAAGGATAAATAACGAGCCTCCTCCATTCAGCCTCTTTACTTTCTCTTTACTTTTACTCTTTACTTTACTTCTTTACGTTTGTGAATAAGGAAACGGTGTTGTACATTCTCCACTGAAGACATCTATTAGCCTACATATTTAATTTTATATGTTAATCGCAAAGATTTGTTTCAAATTCAATTATTTAATTTATTTCTAAATTCAGTTAAAATTTCCAGCAAACAAATAAATTAATAATAATAAAGAAGTTTGATCAAAAAGAGTTATAGCCAATGTCCTATGCCCCATGTGGTGATGCAGATGTCTCCAAAATCTGACAGGTGGACAAATCTAAACTTATTTTTATTACAACAAGTATAAACAAGCTTATAATAAATAATACTGCTAATATTAATAAAATTATACAAAAACTGCAAATTGTCACAAATAAACTGAAAAAAGCCCAGGGGCACATGAAGGCAGGGAGGAAATGTTTTTTTATATGTAGAAAATAATCACGTTTGTGTCATTTTAATCCTTAAAATGTATTTCATATGTAAAAATATCTCTGTATTGCTGTACATCCTGTGTGTAATAAGCGATTTGTATGTGTTTTGGACCTGCATAGGTGCATAACTAAAACGCTCTGCACTGGACTTGAGGCCAGCTTTTATTTTGTCAATGGCTCGGTCTATTTCAGTTCCTCAAAATAGCAACGTGCCAACAATGCATCTTAAAACACCTACTTTCTAGTCTAACACACCAAAAAGTCCACAATGGATTTGCTATTTAAACAATGCGCAAAACGTGAAAATTACTGTTGCAGTGGTTTCAAAATAGCAACAAATTGTGCCAAACACTTCTTGCACCTTATTGTGCCAGGTGTATAACAGAGCCCAGAAAGATCGGGAAAAGAGTTTTGGGGGAGTTATTACAACCCAACAGACACCTCCTGCTCACCATTTCTGTTTGTCATTAAAACTGACAACTGGAGGGGCGTGGTTAATTATGTTAGCCACGTCCAATACCCCAGATAGACAAAATCTGAGAATTAAACTGAAAACAAACAGGAAAATCTGCATTTTCAGGTTTAAATTTTAGATTACAAGGGCAAACTTCTTTTTTTTTTCTTAATGACATGCTGAATTGTTCAAAAAATAGCATTGTGGCTAACAAATTAACAAAGCTAACAAATTTATGTGGTTAGTTTTGATTTCATTTGTACCTTAAGAGTACTGAAGGATACAGAATCTCAAAGTTAGATGAATAAATACATGTTTACTTTTAAGCTAGAATGACAGTAATCATTTAGACATGTCTTAGACACAACACATTTGCATTTTCTCATGATTTCACAGAAGCGTTGTCTGTCGAAAAATGAAAAAAAAAATAACTCAGATATTTTCTTAGACAATAAAAAGTAATGTGTTACTCTAAAATCATTACTCCAACACTGTAAGTAATCAGAGATATTTATTATAAGTAATTTATTTATTGTTTAATGGCAGGTCAGTATTAAAAGCTATATTCATTGGAATCTGAAAGTGAAAAACATTGACAATATTTATGATGCAAATTTAATTTTAGTTTATTGTGAGATTATATATTTGTATGTGTGTGTGTGTGTGTGTGTGTGTGTGTGTGTGTGTGTGTGTGTAACTACATAAATACATGTGAATTTTAGTGAATTGTTATCAGCGTATTGGCGTGCATGTAAAGTTGTTCACCCAAACTCAGATTCTTGCCTCATTAAACATCCTGGAGGACAGCAGGTCTTGGACAATAATAGCCGCTGAGGTGATGTTTTCAGATGTTAACTCTCCAGGTTTGGATGTGAGTATCTCCACACTGGAGGCAACGCTCATATTCTCCTCCAGTGTCCTCTGAAAAATAAATAATTACAACGCTGTACAGAGTTCACAACACTGACTATACAATACAGTAAACAAGATGCAACAATTAATACAAATATGATGTTACAGTTTAAAAAAATATTTTATGTTTAATCATTCATTCATTTTCCTTTGGCTTAGTTGCTTTATTTATCTGGGGTCGCCACAACGGAATGAACTGCCAACTTATCTAGCATATGTTTTACACAGCGGATGCCCTTCTAGCTGCAACCGAGTACTGGGAAACCTCCATACACACTCATTCACACACTTACACTACGGCCAATTTAGTTTATTCAATTTACCTATACCGCATGTCTTTGGACTGTGTGGGAATTAAGGGACCAAGCCAAAGGCAAATGAATGAATGAATGAATGAGTGAGTGAGTGAGTGAGTGAGTGAGTGAGTGAGTGAGTGAGTGAGTGAGTGAGTGAGTGAGTGAGTGAGTGAATGAATGAATGAATGAATAAATGAAAAATATAAATATAATAAAATAAAATATGACTGGTGTCAATTGTTTTCGTTCAAAATCAATGTGAATGTTTCAAATTCTCTCCTATAATTATTCAAAGGTGGAAATACAGACATTGACTTTGCCTTCGAGCGCTTTCAGGTTCAGGTCACAGTCCAGACGTTTAAGTCCCCCGAATGCGTAGAATTGTGTGTAATTCAAACACTGAGCTGAAGCCATAGGAGTATCAGCTGAAGAAGACACAACAAACACACAAGTCCAGTTAAACATGTTACCCAATGAATGAAAAACACTGACATGGCTACACCAAAACAGTCACAATAACTTATTTTGATATGGATTTTCACTTCTTCTGACCCAACTCAAGTTAAAGCAATAGTATCTGGATGCAGCTTTTATGATGCAAGCTGAGATTGCATCACTCAGCGATGCAATGTCAGACATAATGCACTCAATGGAGTGACGGGTAGGGTATGGGGTGGGGTCAAGCGCATTAAAAAGCATTGATGCAGCTCAGATTGCACTGCACTGTCAATTCCTTTTTTTTTTCTTTTTTTTTTTGATGAACACAAAAGAAGATATTTTGAAGAATGTTGGAAACCAAAATGTTGATGGTCCCCATTGACATCCATAGTAGAGAAGCCAGTTGTGACCAGAAATGGTTTAGTTACATAGGTTTTTCTAAATATCTTATTTTGTGTTCAACAGTAAAAAAAAAAAAAATATTCTCCAACTGCTCTCAGGGTGAGCATTCATTCATTCATTCATTAATTTTCTTGTCGGCTTAGTCCCTTTATTAATCCGGGGTCTCCACAGCGGAATGAACCGGCAACTTATCCAGCAAGTTTTTATGCAGCGGATGCCCTTCCGGCATATCTCCCACCCATCTCTGGAAAAACATCCACACACACACTCATACACTACGGACAATTTAGCCTACCCAATTCACCTGTACCGCATGTCTTTGGACTGTGGGGGAAACCCACGCGAAGGCAGGGAGAACATGCAAACTCCAAACAAAGCCAACTGAGCCAAGGTTCGAACCAGCGACCCAGCGACCTTCTTACTGTGAGGCGACAGCACTACCTACTGCGCCACTGCCTCGCCTCAGGGTGAGCAAATGATGACTAATTTTTTTTTATTTTGGAAAAATCGTCCCTTTACATTACTGTACAAATGTCACAACATTTCTGTTGCACAAATTAGCATTTAAGGTTTAACCCTGCTGGCACAGGGCTTCAACAAGATGTCACATTGATGTTGTACCCAACCCAACTTTGTGGGGATGATGGATTTTGTTTGGAAATGAAAATCGTGCTGACGTCAGAACCGAATGTCTGGCCAACGTCAATGTCCAACGTCCAACCTAAAATAAAATCAACTAAATATCAACGTCTAATCATGTTAAACCCTGACGTTGTGTGGACATTACCACTATGACATCTATCAGCCGTTGTATTTTGGTCACTTTCCAACACAACCTAAAATCAACCTAATATCAATGTGATTTGACATTGTTATTGGAGATCAAAATAACGTTGTCCTTTGACTCTGGCTGGACATTGAATTTTGGCCACCTGATATAGTATTTCAAAATGTTTACATATTACCCAGTGCCTGAAAATAGCCCCCAGCTAGGTAACTTCTAACATTTCAACGCAAAATAGTTGCAGATAGTATAATTTGCAGCAAAGTTAGTTGATCATTATGCAAGAAAATGCATAATTCCTTGACATATCAGCCTAAACAATAGCAACATTTCATTTCTATCACTCTGAGTACACAATACATAAGACTCAACCTTTAAATAGGTAATGTATCATATTTAACTGTTTGCTCATTTTTCAGCAAGATGCGAATGGTCTAATCCATTGGTCTCAAACTTAATTCCTGGTGGGCCGCAGCTCTGCACAGTTTTGCTCTGTTTTTTAAACCCTGTTTAAACACAGCTGATTCAAATAATCGAGGTGATCAAAATAGTCTTGAACACCTTGATTGTTTGCATAAACTGTGTTTTGATTAGGGTTGGTGCAAAACTTTGGAGAGCTGCGGCCCTCCAGGAGTTTGAAACCTAACCCAATTCAATTATCTATGCTAAGCTAAAGGTGACCTGCCAGATCCAGAGATTGGCTGTATGGATTTAAAAGTGGTAAAACTCATCTGTTTTTTTTCTGTTTTTTTTTTCTTTTCTTTTTTTTTAAGTTGAGTGTTTCTTTGTCTTACACTTTAAGACATTTTCAGTGTAATGGAATCTTCCACTTTGTCCAACTCTTGTTTATAATTCATGTTCATGTATTAATTTACCATATTACATACCATTGACTGTTCCTGGAGGGCATTCCTGTGTTGAATAACTAATCTGGCCGACTGCAGTAACTGGAAAGGTCAAATTGTCAAGTGTTTGCTCTGAACACTTATTTCCTGCAATAAAAGCAATTTCAAAAATGTCATCCAAGACAAAAACATTCTTCAAGAGAACTCCTCTAAACACTGAATACCAAAACAGCGTGTTTTACTTAGAGTTTTTGCCTTGTTTCTAGTCCATATATATATATATATATATGTGTGTGTGTGTGTGTGTGTGTGTGTGTGTTTGCATGTGTGTGGCTGCATTTTGTCTTTTAAACAAATGCTACGGGGGATATGAAGCTGGTTCTTTTTGCGCTTACCAGCTGACTGCTTACCTCTGTCTGGACAGCTTTACCTCTGTTAAGTTTGTGTTTGTCCACTTAGCTCGGCATGTATGTCAGTGGACTTGAGACGCTGAGAGAAGCTGACCACGACGACGGGGTTTGAGTCCGGTGAGTTTCAGAAGGCGGGTAAGACAATAACATAATCCAAAAAATAAAATAAACAAATAAAGAGGTGAGAATGTGGTAAAATCTGAAAATGTGGTAAAAATCAGGCGAGGGCTTTTCTTTTTCTGGATTCCCTCTTAAAACTGTCACTTGGGTTTAGGGATGGGGGTGGGCAGGTAAATCCTTGTTTTTAAAACACAATTGGTTGGGTTTAGGAAAGGAGGAGCATGGGTCAGTCGATAGGCCGGTCAGTCAGTCAGTCAGTCAGTCAGTTAAACAGTCAGTCAACAGTGCCCTCTGGTGGATTTGCGTAAGAAGAGCAGGCATGAATGGCACTGGCAAGAGAAATTTGAGATCTCAAAGAACATACACAGGGACCTCTGGTGGATTTGAAAAAATAAAAACTGCAAAAAACGTAGCTTCTGGGACGTATATGGTGCTCTCCAGAAATGTATATAGAGTTACATTTTTAGAGTAAGCCAGGGTTTGTTTTGTGATTTTCTTACTTCTTTAGCAGATTGTTTTATTCGTTTTAATGATTAATCATTTAATTTATTAATTAATTAAAAAAAAAAAAAACATGTTTTACTTGTCTAGAAAAGCTTTATAAATTTTTAGATATTTGGACTAGAAACAAGACAAAAAGTGAGAAATATTTTTGCAGTGAAATCCTTACCTGTAGGTTGAGGACTGGTTGAATACTGATCAGGGTTGCTAGTTGATGTTAATGAAGTGGTCGAAATGGTAGTTTGGGTTGAACTGGTGGTCAGTATTGTGGTAATAGTGGTGGCAGATGAGGTAGAAGTGGTGGTAGGAGTGGTAGTGAATAAAGTACTAGTAGTAGAAGGGATGATAGTGGATAAAGCACTAGTAGTTGTAGAAGGGGTGGTAGTGGATAAAGCACTAATAGTTGTTGGGGTGTTTGTGGATAAAGCACTAGTAGTAATAGGGGTGGTGGATAAGGCACTAGAATTGGTAGTAGGGGTGGTAGTGGATACAGCACTAACAGTAGTAGAGGTATTAGTGGATAAAGCACTAGTAGTTGTTGTAGGGGTAGTAGTGGATACAGCATTAGTAGTAGTAGAGGTGTTAGTGGATAAAGCACTAGTAGTTGTTGTAGGGGTAGTAGTGGATACAGCATTAGTAGTAGTAGAGGTGTTAGTGGATAAAGCACTAGTAGTTGTTGTAGGGGTAGTAGTGGATACAGCATTAGTAGTAGTAGAGGTGTTAGTGGATAAAGCACTAGTAGTAGTAGGGGTGGTAGTGGATACAGCACTAGTAGTAGTGGTAGCATTAATGGTGGTAGAGGTGCTAGAAGGTGTAGTAGTAATGGTGGTAGTAGAAGAGTTGCTTGAACTGGCAGTAATAGCAGCGGTAGTCACAGTATTATATGTGATGTTCCACAAAGGGTAAGCAGTAGAAAACTGGGCTGTAGTGCTAGTTAGAAAAGCTGTTAAAAAAGAAATCTGTTCAGTTTGGTAGAGTAAGATTGCATGTATTCTTCTTTATAGCATAGATTTGCTATTAGTTTACATCCTTACGCTAATAGGGGGCACCTTGATGTCAAAACAACATCAAATTGACCAGTGTTGGGTTAAAAAGTTATATATTACAATTTTACTCTTTAAAGAATATAATAAATTGTGAAAATAACATAACACATACGTTCACATTACTTTCCTTAAAAAGTAACCAACACTGTAAAAAATGGTGGGTTCCACACAATTCCCTCATGTTGTCTATACAAATCGATTAAGTTAACATAATTGTTTTTGTTTGTTTGTTTCTATACTTTATTGCCCCTCAAGGAAAAATTTTCTGTGGACTCACAGAGCACTTCAGCAATTTCTGACACAATAAAAACTATAAAATAAGAAAACATGCAAAAGAATTACATACAGGAAAAAAAACATAAGCACACTATTGATGATCAGTGTTCAATAGTCTGATTGACACTGGAATAAAAGAGTTCTTAAGTCTGTTCAGCTTCCAGCGGAACGTTCTGTGTCTTCTACCAGAAGTTAAAAGATTTTAAAATGGGAAGAGTACATGAGATGGAATGTTTAAAATAATTTTCGCTTTATTTAGAGTGCATTTCTCGTAAAGTGTTTGAATACTAGTACAACTTTCAGATCCTATTAGTCTCGTAGCAGTTCTGATAATATAAACAATTTTTGATTTCAGATTTAAAGAAAGATTGCCATATCATGTAGATACAGTACACCATACCTGATGACACTCTCAAATACAGCCTGAATAAATAAGTACATGATTATCTTATCAACACCATAGAACCATAACTTTCGCCGAAAAGTCTTTGGTGAAGCTTTTCACAGATCCAGTTTATGTGAGTGTCCCATGTTAGAGACCTGTCTATGCAAATTCCCATATACTTGTATGACTGTACCTGAGTGATGTCTTGATTATGTACAAACACTGGTAAATGCTCGACAACAAACTTGGGATCAAAGATTATTTTCTTAGTTTGTTTGTGTTTTATTACTTTTTAAAAAAATTCATCACACCACTCAACAAATGAATCAATTTTAGAAAAATAAAAAGAAACAGGATCTTCTTTGTTCGGCAAACTTAAAATTACCGTATCATCTGAGTATTTAAGAATACAATTCTGTGAGTGCCTGCTTGAGTATATTGAGTAAATGGAAGTGATGAGCTCCCATAACCCTGAGGGACACCAGAACTACTATATTTAACTTGGGACAAACTATTATTTACTTTGCCTGAGTTTGGTTTGTTAAAAAGGAGTGATAGCATTCAATAACTGTAGCATTTACTTCTAACTTTTTTAGTTTTCTAAGTAAAACGTGGTTGAACCGTATTAAAAGCTGAGCTTAAATAAAAAAAAGTACCTGTGCATATACATAAGGGCCTTCTAAATGATTTTAAAGAAAGTGCAACAGACTATTGATATCTATTCCTTTACTACAGTATATGCAAACTAAAGTGGATGAAGTTGATTACTAATGTTCTCTCTTAACACTGTTACCATATATTTTTCAAAGCATTTCAATACAACTGATGTGAGAGCAATTGGTCTAAAATTATTGTCATCTAAAGGACTGCCAATTTTAGGCACAGGCATAATAAGAGATCTTTTCCAGATTGCTGGGACTACCGTCAAATTAATAGATTTAAAATAAAGAACACCACAGTGGTGACAGTTCTTCTATGCATACTTTTAGTAATAGGCCCGAGAGACCATCAGGACCAGCAGATTTTTTGGACATATCTACTTAAATGATAGTTGAACTTGATCACAGTCGATCAGCAAATTGCTTTCTGTTGATTCAATAATATAAATTGAGTTCATTTCTTTTTAATTGTCTGAATTTATACTGTGAGTGCACCTTTTTAAGTGGATTGAACAGAAAACAAGTTGTCCCCTAAATAACTCAAGAACTGTGTTGAGTTGGTTCATTTTAAGTAGTTTGAACAAGCAGCAAAGCCATATAACTGCTGCTTTTTTTAAGTGACTGTAGATTGTATTATATAATACGCTTTTAATGTCACACATCACATGGCAAAAAAAAAAAACACTTCAAAAATGTAAACAAATTTAATGTCAAACCTTCATGTCAATTTGACCACCAAAAATAATGACAAAAAAAAAATTCTAAGAAAAAAAATATTCATTTGAAAGTCTACAAATTTTGTTTTTTTTACCTTATGATGCATGCAAACTATCTTGATGTAAAAACATTGGCATGAAAAAAAAATCTATTACAGTAATCTTGTACTGTAGATGTTTCAGGTTTTTGTTTTTACGATTTCTGACAGTCCAGGAATTGATTTGTGACGTGTTTTTTTTTTTATGCCAATGTTAGATATCAATTTGATGCTGTTTTGAAATGAATGTAGTCGACTGACATCAAACCGATATAAATTGTAGTGTGTTTTTTAAACCATTTTGACATTAAGGTGCAATCTGGGATTAAAAATTTAAATAATTAAAGTATTTCTTTAGCTGAAATTTGTACAATTATACAATACATGCAAAACAAAGTTATTACCAAAGTTTCTTGGTGAAATATTGAAGTTCTACAAAACAAAATGATCAGAAAGTGAACTGAATCATTGTAAATGATTGTGTTTGCAGAGGCTGTTGAGTAAAATGTTAATACACACACACACACACACATAAAAGATTTTTGCTGCTTGTTCAAACAACTTATTTGAAATTAACTAAATCAACACATTTCCCAGTGTTGGGTTGTGGCTGGAAGGGCATCCACTAAGTAAAACATGCTTGATAAGTTGGTGGTTCATTCGACTGTGGTGACTGAAAAGAAAATGACGACGTAATTTTTTCATGTTCAATTCACTTAAATTTGTCTTAACAATTATGTTAACTTAATCGATTTGTGTTAGTATAACATGAAAGGACTGTGTGGAACCCAGCACTTTTTACATTGTTCGATTTTTATTAAAGTCTGATCACTTTTCTACAAATATTCAAATCATTTAGGTCATTTTTTAATTCTGTATAGCTTTATATAAAGATGGGACTTTTTTATATGTGTGCATTGTTACTGTACATCCTTGTCAATGTCAGTAATGAAAGCTAGAGAGTTATATAATAAAACACAATATTTTTTATTTATTTATTTTTTGGGGTCTGAAAAGGAAGGCCACTGTATCTGTAAAGTTGTTAAAAAATCACCACATAACATCTATTTTTATGAAAGATAATCTGTATTGTTACAAAAACAAATCCCTTACCTGCCAGAAATATGAGCATCAGCACTGAGTGATCCATCATCATCCTCTTAATGATCCACATCTCCTCCTCACACATTGTTTGGTTCTGTCTTTTGTAGTCGGAACTCAGATGTTTGACATGATATTTGCATTTTCAGGAGGAATGCTTATGGACACGGTATTTGTGGTATTGGGAATGTTTTGCAAAAACCAAAATGACAAGATACGTGCAGGGTCAGAAAGGTTTGTTCCATTTGTATCTGCTGAGCTCTTATATGCGAATTAATAATGAATTTCTTATATATATATATATATATATATATATATATATATATATATATATATATATATATATATATATATATATAAAAATTTATATTTTATATATTAAATATATATATATATATATATATATATATATATATATATATATATATATATATATATATATATATATATACATACATACAATTTTTTACATTGATAAGATGCATAGCAATAGGCCAGTGTTAAAATAAATTTTAAAAACCTAAATTATTTAAATGTAAATATAATCCATTATTAACCTCAGATATAACCAAATATTTAGTTGGACAACGCAATCATGTCCATGTTTGGGATGACATGAGGTGAGTAAATGCTTTTAAATTTCAGTGGCTTAACCTTTGAATCAATCTCAGTCGATAAGTCAACATATTACCTAACAACGTAAAAATTTGTATAAACATCAGAACATCCCTTTACATAAAAATAATTGGATGTAAAAAACCCTGAAGAGATTCAAAGTAGGATAGAAAACACGCGAGCACAATCACGATATGACATCAGTGCCAAACAAACCGTTTTGACGTGTAAATAAACACTTCATTGTGTGAAAGATTGGCGTATGTCACGCTTTTAAAGATAAATTACCTTTTTTTCTCAACTTCATTTTGTTATTCAAAGTCAGCATTGTATTGGATGCAAATTACACTACTGGCATTCACTCGTTTCAGATACGCCATGCAACAGGCAAATTAACGGCTCATATGTGGACAAGCAAAAACCTGAAAAGTAGACCCACTAGAAAAAAATACATACTATACTGTAGCATTTACTAAAATGAAATATAGTATTTACTGAAGCATAATGGTAAATACTATATCGATAAATCGATAAACTGTAGAAATCATTTTAGGCCTATAGCATACTACTTTACAAATTACTAGTAAACTACTGTAGATACTCTGTAATATTAAAGTATTCTGTTTTTTTACACGTTCACTTCCATTGGCCTGTTATAGAAAACTGTTGTAAACTGAAATTTGGAAAGAGTTGCTTTAAGGTAAAGCATAGTGTGCAATGTAGTAAAACATATCTTAGCAAACACTCAAGGCAAATCTGTCTCTTTTCACCATGAAATTGAAATATCAAATATAAAAAAACATGGCTTTAAAGCTTATGAAGGCAAAAATTCCACTAAATACCATTTTTATATTTTTCCTTATTTTATATTATTCCTTATTCCTTATTATTAACCCCACAAGAAACAATTCTATAGTAATTTATAGTGAAAAGTGTTTTTGCACTTGAAACCATACTACTGTATATTAAAGTACTTAAGTTAGTATGTTGTTGTCTTGTTACTATGTAATACAACAAACCAATACTTCAAGTTTATTTATACACACACACACACACACACACACACACACACACACACACACACACACACACACACACACACACACACACACACACACACACACACACACACACACACACACACACACACACACACACACACACACACACACACACACACACACACACACACACACACACACACACACACACACACACACACACACACACACACACACACACACACACACACACACACACACACACACACACACACACACACACACACACACACACACACGTATATATGGTCACACTTTACAATAAGATTCATTAGTTAATTAATGCATTTACTAACATGGACAAACAATGAACAATACATTTACTACTGTATTTGTTCATGTTAGTTAATGAAAATACAGTAGTTCATTGTTAATTAATGTTAACTCATGGCTCATTAACTAATGTTAACAAGCATGGACTTGGATGTTAATAATGCATTAGTAAATGTTCAATTATGATTAATAAATGCTGTACATTTGTTGTTCATGATTTGTTCGTGTTAGTTTTATTTATATATATATATATATATATATATATATATATATATATATATATATATATATATATATATATATATATAAAACTAACACGAACTAATCATGTATACATATTACGGTATAATACAATAACTATAATATGGTTCAAAAACACTATAGTATTTTTATTACACTATTTACTTAAAATTACTATAGTATTTTTTTTCATGTAGGCGTAGTTACATCAAAAACAAAAGTTGCTCATACTGCAGTTGCAAAAAATAAACTATATTAATTAATGATTTGTTTAACCTATATGGAGTAATTACTACATCAAATTACCACATCATTGCAATTTACTGGTTTAACAACAAGATTCAACAACACTACAATATTTACCACAAGAAATGTAATACATTCTATAGCAAACGTTCTGTAAAATATAGTGTCTTTATTTCATATGGAAAGCTATCATGAAAACAAATGTTTATTGTACCATGAATACTTCGTATCCTAAACCTGTTTTAAATATTTTTATTTTTTTTTAAATATTTTTTATTATCTTATTTCTTTTATTCTTATGTAAAACATTTTGAATTACCATTGTGTATGAAATGTGCTATTTAAATAAACTTGCCTTGCCTATACTTTCTGAACATTTGGCTGATTATTATTTGAACATTTTTTGGCAAGATTTCCATGCCAACAGGTTCATCTTATTCCATATTGTACTCCATTTTACAAATGAGGTCTCTCTTAACCAAAGGGTACATGCTTTGGGCATGGTTATTTTAGCTTTATGGTAAGCTAATTCAAACAGCTTTTAAAAAACACTGAACCAAGATGCTAACAATTTTGTTAACATACTTTGTTGACAGCGTGTTTGGAGTGAAGACTGAAATGTGTTGCTCAAGAACTTAAACCAGAAAAGTATACAGCTAAACAGTGCAAAGGTTAAACACACTAATCTTTGTAAGCTAATAAAGCTAATTTAGAACCCGTGCATCCATAAGACTGATGGTGATGCACACTTACTTATTTTAAAAGAGGGAGACCTAGAGAAATAATCATCCATATTAGGGCTGCATAGTATATCGTTTCAGCATCGATATCGTAATGTGATCACTCACAATGGTAGCATCACTTGTATACACAATGTTGGGATTATAATTGATGATTTTGCAAAATTGTTTTTTAAGGCCTGTAACTGTGTGAGGAATTTAAAAGCATTCAGGTGTAAGAAAAGGTACTGTTTGCAACGTTAAAAAATGATTAACAATTAGATTTATGGAATTGTTTATAAAACGAAGACAATGCAGTATTGTTTTACATTTGATTATTTAGTTACTGTATACCTGAATACATTTTGAATCTTCAAAATACAAATGCTATTTATGTAATTACATATTTTTCTTTATTATATATGTTTATAGATTGTTATATTTTATGCACTCCCCTACAGAATCATCCCCAATCAATCTAAAATTATAGATTCTTTACATTTATTCCATGTATCTGTGAAACTATAATAATATCGTGATGTATATCGCAAATAAAAACAAAACATGCACACCTAGAAACCTACCTTCAAAGCAGAGACCTAGAGAAATAATCATCCATATTAGGGCTGCACAAATAGTTTTAGCATCAATATCGTTATGTGATCACTCGTAATGGTGACATGGCGAAATATAAGCAATGTTGAATCTGAATTATAATTGATTATTTTGCAAGGGTTTTTTGAGGGGTGTAAAACCATTCTGGCGAAAAAAAAATTACCGTTTGTAACATTGAAAAATTAATAATGATTAATTTTATGGAATTATTTATAAAGCGAAGACAATGCCGAATTATTTTACATTTGATTATTTAATTACTGTACCTGAATACATTTCTACTCTTCAGAATACAATAAAACACTTTATGTATTTAGCATATTTTTCTTTATTGAATATGTTTATAGATTATTATATTTTAGGCACTCCCTTATGGAATCATCCCTAATTAATCTAAAATTATAGATTTTTTACAAACATTTATTCAACTTAACTAGTAAAATTGTATTCATATTGCAATATACAGTTAAAGTCAGAATTAATAGCCCCCTTCAATTTTTTATTTATTTATTTTTTTAATTGTACCCCAAATGATGTTTAACAAAGCAAGGAAATTTTTCCAGTATGTCTGATGTTTTTTTTTTTTTTCTAAAGAAAGTCTTTTGTTTTTTTATTTCGGCTAGAATAAAAGCAGTTTTTGATATTTTTAAACACAATTTTAGGGACAAAATTATTACCCCCTCTGAGATATTTTTTTTCAATAATCTACATAACAAACCATTGTTATACAATAACTTGCCCAATTACCCTAACCTGCCAAGTTAACCTTATTAACCTAGTTAAGCCTTAAAATGTCACATTAAGCTGTATAGAAGTGTCTTCAAAAATATCTAGTCAATTATTATTTAAAAATCTCTCCAATAAACTTTTTGGGGAAATTGAAATTAGTATTTTGTTTCCAGAATTCATTTTAAAACTGAAAAAAAGCCACAAATAAAGATTCTGCTTGGCACATTTGAAAATTTTCAACAGTACAACACTTATTCATTCATTCATTCATTCTCCTTTAGCTAAAGGGCGTCACAAACAGTGCGCACATGACAGTTGAAAGTATCGCACACTAGGCGTGCACATTTGCATATTTTAAAATGAAACTATTCAGATGGCGCTCTGTGGCAAGGCACAAATACAAACAGTGTTCTGAGTTGTAGCTGGGCACTGTGGACAGCCACCGGTGTGTGTACACTGATAAAAAAGTCTATGTTTAGAATTCTAAAATGCACTGCGTGCCGCCGATCGGCGCATGTGGTGTGTGACCCCCTTTAGTCCTTTATTCATCAGGGGTCATCACAGTGGAATGAACTGCAAACTTATCCAGCACTACATCACTTAATTTTATTTTAATTGACGTATATGCACGACAAGTCAATGCTTCTTATGAATGGTTTTGCATGCAACCTTTTAATAAATAAAATGTTTATAAATAATTCCCTTGGGTTTTTTGATTCAAAGAAATAAAATTATTTATTTATTGTAGAATGTAAAAATAAAAGACATGGCAACATTTATACTGTACACATACAGGAGAAAAAAATATAGTATTTTACCAATTAATTTCAATGACCAATATTTCTCCTACTGTATATCACAACATATTTTGGTAACACTTAATGTTAGTTAATGTGTTAAGTAACATGAACCATTGTTATTGTTTAAATTCTTCAAAATGGTCTATTACAGTATTTATTATTTGTTAATAAAAATTCATGTTAACAGTTCATTAACTAAAGTTAGCAAGCATTAATTTTTAGAATGCTACTTTATTTATATCATAATGCATTAGTAAATGTTGAACTGTGAATAATAAATGCTGTACTAGTCTAGTACTGCTTATTCTTAGTTCAAACTAAATTCAAACCATATTGTAAATTGAGCAATATTTCTTCTCATTATTATTATTATTTTGAAATATATGTTATATATATGTTATATCATTTAGCATTTAGATCTGTTACATGACTGCAATCATAAATTTGTCTGTGAATTTAAACAAGAATATTCAAAAATTGTTAAAGATTACATTTTATTGGCATTTTATTGTTAGCAAATTACTGGGGGGAGAAAAAAATATGAAACTATTTCATTAAATGAATAACTGTGGATCTTCTGAGTTTGATTCATAAGACATGAGGTATATGAAAAGACAGCATGAAGAAAACATGGTGAAAACAGATAGAGATTACAAAGCCAGCAGTTCAAACCCAAGCAGAAACGGACATCAGTGACGTCTTGATCTGGGCTGAGAGCCAGTGGATGAGAAGCTTGACAGACACCGAACATCCTGGTTTCACAAATCTGATCTCCTTTTAGGATCAATTCAGTTAATCATAACAATTATTTGATTGCAGAGCCTTTAGGAAACAAAATAAAAACACAAAAACTTATTTTACACTAAACATTATCCACCAGAAGTCACTTATTTTTTCTTTTTGTCTTGTGTGTTGGTGAACCAGGCATCCAGCAGCTTTTTACTGTAGTAGATCTGCCAGCCGTGTACCTGAACTGAAATAATCAAGACTAAGTACATTATAGACACGGCAGAGAAGCCAAAGATGAACCTATAAGCTTTGCCGTGGCGATAAAGCTGCTGAGCAACAGGGAACATCTCCATTCCCCCGTAAAGAATAGGGCCGATGCAGAAAAGTCCTCCGCTGATCATTGAGATGACCAGATAGCTGATGTTGTTTTTCGGTAAAGCCATGAAACTGAAGACAGTAGGTATGATGCTCAGGAGATATGTGTATTCCCACTGGTATGGAGAGGCCACTACTTTATGAGACACCAGGTTAAGTTGGCTGACAAGCACCTGTGCTGCGACAAGAAACCAGACCACTGCATGAGCGATGTTCAATTTCTTGATCTCAGACTTCAGGGCCACACTGTAGAGATTGAGAAGAGTCAGTTCAACAGGACCAGGCGAACTCTGTAACCTAATGCTGTCATAAGCCCCTTTCACACATACAGACCTTTCCGGAAAATTACCGGCAATTTTCCGGAAAGGTTGTATGTGTGAAGAGATCCTTTTTGAAAATACCGGTAAATTCGTTCTGGCTATTTTCCGGAAAGAGAAGTTGTAACATTACCGGTAATTTGCTGGAATACTGCGCTGTGTGAATGCAGAAGGAAGATTGCCGGAAAGAGCGCGTGCACGTCTATTACATGCTGACGTGAGACGTCTGCTTTAGCCAATCAGAACAGTCATTCGCGTTTACGTCCGTGCGGTTTATGAGAATAAAAGCCTTTAAATATTTTCCCAGACGCATTTAGCTGCTATAAGTTAGTCAGGTAATGTTTATATGTTCTTCTTAATGCCAACTGTGTAAATAATAATCGATAAGATGCTTATGATAAGCCGCTGTTTGTTTACCTTCAAGCTTTGCGTGTGCCAGCACAGACACATATTATGAACATCTTGACATGTGAAAGTGATCCTCCATATGTTTTTTATCGAAGTTGTTCTCAATACTGATCATCCACAGAGTTTGTAATGAACTCAAATGTTTACAAATACAAGCGCAGCCGTTTAAGGCTCATTTGTGGTGAATGATGTCAGAATTTACCGGTATTTTGAAATGGATGTGTGAACGGTCTTTTCCGGAAAAATTCCGTAACGTCCTCGTCTGTGTGAACAGCGCTTTTTTGAATATACCAGTAAAGTCGTTCCGGTACTTTTTTTTTAAGAAACTTAAATAGATTTTAAACCTGGGTTAGATAAATGATTGGTTTGAAGTGAAGAATGAGTAAAGAATTATAGCAAAACATTTTATGTTTCTTTCTTCTGTTGAATATAATATAAACATTTTTTTTAACTTTTTTATTTTTTTGATTGAACTATCACTTATACATTTATTTTTTTTATTTTAATAAAAAAATATTTGAATACATTTTTTCGGATTTTAGAATTTTCTTGAACATATTTGCATATTGAGTTCTCAAACTTATGGAACAGAAAACCTGTTTCATGCATTTATATCATAAAACATAATATAAAACAGTAACGTTAGTTTAAACCAACGTCTGATTTCTAAATCCAAAATCTGCCTTTGAAACGAGATTTGACTTTTATCCTGAAAATTATTAATGAAAGAATTACTGTGAATGGCCATATCTCCAGAAATGTTGTAAAATGTTAAAATATATTTCTATTAATAATATTTCATTACATTAACCCTAATTTAAAAAAATGTACCTCATCTGATAGTGTGACGCGACGCGCTCACGGTGCTGGTAGTCGCTGCCGTCTGTACCTGTGGCCCGCGGTCCTGCTCGTGATGCCATGGCAAACCACCTCCGTCGACAACCTGAGGTAAAAGTGAACTCAAAATGTACCTTACTTCTTCGACGTATTAGTAATTTTGAGGCAAGGCAGGCTAAAGTTAAGGTTCAACATAAGCACATCTTAGTATACAAAATTCGAGCCATAATGTTTGGAGCTGACAGACTTCAACGGAGGTAAAGTTGGTTTTATATTCACAACATTCAGACTTTCTCCTAAATATATTTTCAAAAAAGCATTCGTTGCACATTCTAAATAGAGAGATAATATTAGCAGTCAATGACTATCAAAGTACAACATTGGACACAGTCAATTAAATATTGCTAATGTCGTTTTGAAGTCATGCTTACATGCTATAACTGACCGAATGTTCATAGTATGGTAAACAATATAGGGACCCTGTCACAGTTGTCACTGAACGTTGTGTGAATATAAAACCAACAACTACAATCAGACTTCAATATATTTACTAACACCATCTTTATTTTTACAGAATGTGACTGACAGCAACTGTCAAAAAAGACATAAAAAGGGAGTAAGTTAAGTTATGATACAACTTTACCTACACACTTTCTGCCGCGATATTACTAAATTTGTGGCATTTTAAGAATTATAACAACTTGATAAAACACCCGAATAGCAAGCAATGTTAACCAAACCTCTAAAGTTACACTTCCGTAATACTCTTCGTTTTTGTTACATTTTATTGACTTTATCCAAACTACACCAAACAATATCTAAAGCCATTTTTAATTCGAATAACTTATTTACAGAATCTGTAACTTATACATCTTTGCAGCAGTATTTGCTTGTTTATGAGTTCACGACCTTGTAAAAACTTGGTTGTTACTATAATCATCCACCCATCCACACGTTTAACAATATTATTAAATACATTTATTCAATATTAACGCCGTTTTGATTCTAAAATAACGTATTATCAGATAACGACTAGTCAACAACTTCTGCAGCTTTTGCTGACGCTTCCTTAACATTACAGCTGAAGTAACAGTGACACTTTATGAGGCACTATAGGTTTATTCAAACTATCAGCTTTTCAAATACACAGCCGCGCATTTATATATCAAACCTACGAATATACTAAAACTGTAATATTTAACTCCTACCTTATTTTGACATGAACCAGCAAACTACTCACACACAGACAGCAGAAACGTGAGCAAAAGTATCTCTTCTTCTATGCATGTGGTAGTCCTGACAGACCAGAACATCGCCCTCATTGGTGTGGAGCGAGAATGATTAATGAATACGTAAATATCATTCTGCTTTGAAAAGGATTGATAAATATAATAAGTAAGTTATTCAATTATGCATTACATTGATGATATTAGTAAAATAGTGTTAAATTGCTGCTGTCCTTGTTAGTCTGTTTGAGACTTGGAAGGACATTTGTTGTGTAGATTAATGGGTACAGCGAGAATTAGACATTGACAATCAGGGGGGTCAAGTCATTTTGTGTAACAAAATCAATCAAACGAATTTATTTAAATGATATCTATTTTATTAATTAAACAAATTTAAGTTTTCTTTGTTTTGTGGGATATTTAGTGTATTCTGACCTACAGTATCCTCTATTTCAGAGGTTACATCAAACTAGACAAACCATGCAGCTAATTGTAGAAACAAACACCTATTTTACAAGAAAAGTGTAAAAACTTATCATGTCTCTCAGCGTAGATTGATTGACGCGATTATGAATTCACAATAGTATAATCCATTATAGGGGTGGTTAAATTTAAATTTATATCATCTATTATTTTTTAAGTAGTAACATTAATATTTAAGATGCAGATCAGAGCAAACAATTTTTCACTATTTATATTTTCCCCCATACATTTTGTTTTGATGTCTTTCAGGGGAGATCAAGCATTAATTGGGGGGGTCAATCCCCCCCAAACCCCCTTTTAATTCGCAGCCCTATATGTGTGAGCAATTCCAGCGTTATGGATGTAACATTTTCAGCAAAAACTTAAATACACTGAGAAACTTTATGTTAACTTTATAATGAAACATCTGTTTATATTTTCCAAAAGAGCTAACCACAGAGTTATGTGATCAGAAATGAATCTGTAAATGTTTTTAATATCTTAAATGAGGAAAATAAGCATGTGTTATAAATGTGACCAAAAAATGTGAGTTTACAGTCTAAAACATACTTTGAAGAAATTCTGTGAATTAAACTTTACAACCCAAAAGAAAAACTGCAAATTAAAAGGATCAGGGTTGGCTCTCTCTACAGAACAAACATGATTGATTTTATTTTATTTGACAATTGTTTTGCATTTATGAGGAAAAGCCTCATTATGTTACACAGTATTATAAGCAGCATCAACAATAATTTTACAACTATATATAATATCATATTGTAAAAACTATTCCAAAACTAGTTATAAGTTGTGCTTATGTAATTGCACACTGAATTGAGTAAACACAGAATGATACGTTCAATCATGCACTTATTATGGAGTTAATTACTTAATATTGTGAGGTATGCATTGATTTAATATCAAGCTAGGTATTACTGATTATCACAAAATTCCATGAATGTTCAGTATCAAGATTTAAAACATTTTTTTTTTTCCTGTGGACCTAATAACAAATTCACACAACTTCAGTAAATACATTTTATTAAAAAAAAAGCTGACATAAAAATTTTAATTAATATTTGTTTGACAGTTTAGCACCACAATAACATAGAAATGAACAAAGAATAAACTCCCTCTGTTCTGTGCTCCACTGTCTCTGTGCGCATATACAAATTTAGTCATTCAGTAGTAAAAATTAAAATAAATTACAGACATTTTCCTAGGACTGTTTGAGTGTTTATGTGGCCATATACACATTTAAAACTGAAAATGAACTCACTGACAAACAATACAACTGAGTTATATTTCGATAAATTGGGTTTTAAATAAGCTTTTGTAAATGAAAGGTTCAGGAAGTTTTTAGATATGTATTTTACTGATGCTGTTAGTTAATGAGATAACCTGTTTGCATGTGCTCACATACTTTCCTGAAATTTATTGAGATGGTTAAAAGAAAAACTAAGACAGCAGAAAAATAGTGCATATCCAACAATGTGAACATTCCTCATTATGGCAATATCACATCATATTACACTGATGTGCAGTCAATGTCATTTACAATCATTATACTGTCATATGCAAATAAATAATGTGATAACAAAGTGCTTACCATATGGTTGAACAAATACCTAAAGTTACTGTGAAATGGTTTTCAAATTATGTGTATGTGTAATCATATATTTAGCATTGTCTTATTTTCTACAAAGAACCATTGCCTTTGTGGTACTAGAAACATCAAATGTGATTGTTTATGCATTTTTTCACATAGGATATAACAAATACCCAGAGAATGATGAGTGGACGTAAGGACCAGCATAAAGTCCTGCTGCTTGCTCTGATGGTAACTGAACGTGAACAGTGTCTCCAAAGTTTAAGGGCAGTACAGCACTCCCTGATGCCTGATCCAGGTAACTTTTCTTGTATTCGTCATATGTATACATAACTGGCTCATTGTTTCTGTATAAACCCACCCATACATTGTTTCCTTTGCAATTAACATGGTAGACAAAGTAGTAAATTCCAGGTATTTTGCATGTGAAGATGCCAGTTTGCGAGTTGTAATTTTGGTTTCCATTATGCAAAATTTTGTTGAAGACAACAGGTTGTCCAACTTGGGGAAATGGGGTTGTCAGCTGAGCTGTAAATGCAGGCATTTCTAGGCCATGCCTACCAATAATAGCTCCTCCAGGCTTTTCTTTCTTATAACCACCTTTTTCCCCATCAAGCCCAGGACCCGTATCAGGAAGTATTTGCCCAAAAAATGAAGCTTGAGCACGAGGTCCAGGTAGCCCAGGTGGGCCAGGAGGACCAGGTATTCCAGGCGGACCATGGGGCCCACTCGGTCCAGGTATACCAGCAGGACCTGTTGGGCCTGGAAATCCTGGTTTTCCTTCACCTGGGATTCCAGGTTTTCCTGGTGGTCCATATTCTCCTTTTGGACCAGGTAGACCAGGAGGGCCTATTGGTCCTGCTGGACCTATTAATCCTGGTATTCCCATAGGCCCTGGATGACCTTTCTCACCTGGAAATCCAAGTTCTCCTTTTGTACCAGGCTTTCCAGGCACTCCAGGCAGCCCGGGTAAGCCTTTGTGTCCACTTTCACCTTTTGGTCCTAAGGGACCAGTTAAACCTCTAGGTCCTGGTTGCCCCAATTCTCCTGGGAATCCTGGCTTGCCAGGAAGACCTTGAGGTCCTGGTTCACCTTTTGGACCCAATAGTCCTTTTGGTCCCACTGCACCACCTTCTCCTTTTGGACCAGGAAATCCAATGCCTCCAGGGGGTCCCATAAGACCTGGAGGACCTGGGAGGCCACTTGGCCCTTGCAGTCCAATCATTCCAGGTAGACCACCATGACCTTTTTCACCTTTTGGGCCTATTGGCCCAGGCAATCCACCATGCCCTTTTTCACCTTTAGGGCCAGGATAACCAGGCTTGCCAAATCCAGGCAAGCCTGGACCCCCAGTTAAACCCGTTTGACCTGTCTCGCCCCTTCCACCTGGTAGACCTGGTTTCCCTGGTAAGCCATCTAAACCTGGTTTGCCAAAGCCTGGCAATCCCGGTGGTCCAATTTGTCCTCTCTCCCCAGGTACTCCAGCTAGCCCTGGTTCTCCAGGTGCACCAGGTTTACCTTGCCCCCCAGGAACCCCAGGTAGTCCATTCAGTCCTGGTTTGCCAATTCCTGGTAGTCCAACTTGTCCTGGTGGTCCAGGCAATCCTGAAAGTCCCTTTAAGCCTGGCAATCCTGGGAGACCAAAACCATTCTCACCTTTTGGCCCTTGGAGGCCAGGGATGCCAGGGAAGCCCTTTTGTCCAGGTTCACCCCGAGGGCCAGGTTGTCCAGGGAGTCCTTGTCCCCCTGGTTTCGCCACACCTGGCAAGCCATGTGGCCCCGGAAGACCTGGAGGTCCTGGTAGTCCTATTGGTCCTTCACCACCAATTGGTCCTAACTCACCCTTTGGCCCTGGTAAACCTATACCTCCTGGTTTTCCGGGCAAACCTGCCATACCTGGCTTTCCAATTCCAGGAAGGCCTGGTGGGCCCTGAGGACCAGGTTTACCTGTAGGCCCTGGGATACCATGACCAGGAAGTCCCGGAGGGCCCCGAGGCCCTTGCAGCCCTATCGGACCGGGCTCTCCAGGAGGACCTTTCTGTCCTCTTGGAACTGTTTCACCTGAAAAAAAAAAAAAACAAAGAATAGAAGAACAAGAAAGCATTGTTTAAAACAGTCAAATAGGATGTTAAAATGAATGGATAAAAATGACATGGTCAAAAATATAAACAGTATGAAATATTTTTAATACATATATAATTCACCAGATGTATATTATGGAAAAAATATGGAAAAATCTGATTAAATATGACGACAGGTGTTTTTAAGTGGTTCATCCATTAAAATGCTTTCTTTAAATAAACATTGCATTGCATTTACAGTTCATTTAAATTATCCAGGCAACCCTGAGAAAATAATTTACCAATATTCTATTAAAGCTTTAAGTGAATATAAAGTAATGTAAAGTGTTTAGCAAAATTACCAACCTTTTCCTGCAATCGGTATGCCCATATGCATGGGAAACTGTGGACGTTCCTTCCCATACTGCGGAAGCAAAGGCATCTCATTTCCAAAGGGAAGTTGAGGGATTTCCTTTCCATGGTAATGGTGTTGTGTTATTCCTTCATTGCCATGTGGTAGAAGAGGTAACTGTGGCAGAGGCTGGCGCTTTTGAGGCAATGGTTTGTGTCCATAAAATGCCCCCGCATGGATATGATGTAGCAGGCACAAATGCTCCACCAGTACAAACAAGCAGGCAGAGAGGAGAGGCCCAGCCATGTCCTGTTGAATAGAGCATAGACATTTGTAATTAGTAGGCTTCTAAAATTCAGGAAAGTTAGTAGTCAGGGTCCAGATCAAAGGTTAGCAAAATCCCTTTTTATTTATTTTTTTTCTGAAACAGCTCATTGTTATATGTCTGGTTGAAGAGCTGATACCCATAAGTTTATTGGTTTGTCTCCCTACCAGAACTAAGCAATCAACAATCAGTAAAAGACTGAGTTTTAGATAAACATTTTAACTTACTATGTGGCTGTTCTCGTTGCTGAGAAATTTTATCTTCTTTATGTTGGTTACAGTTTATAATGTCATAATACCCACTTCAAGAACATTTCTGTGACTGGATTGTAGTAGAATATAGAGTTTGTAATTAGAGTAAAAAAAAATGTCAGTACAATAAAAACAGCATTGAAATTTCTTTTTGTTTTAATAGCATTATTCAAAAGAATATGCAGAGTGTTCGGTGTTACACACAAGGAAAAGCACAAGGGTTGTGGATTCCAATCAGTCTTTTTATTGAATCTTTTTCAAGCCATTTCAGTGCCTTCTGGTTTATACACTAGTTGCCTATTAAACTGAATTGTCCCTTTAACAGGGAATAGAATAAGGAAGTGTCGGTATGTTTGAAACAAAGAAAACAAACAGAGAATGTTAAAATGGTTTATCAACTGTTTCTAGTTGATGACAAAATTAAATTCAAATCAGCCCTAAATGTCACATTAGGACGTTCTGCAGTATAATCATGATGTTTTAATGAGTATTGTATTATAGCTCTACCTTGAATCTAGACATAATAAACAACTATTGTGCACTGTTCCCTATATAGTATATATATATAAAAACATAGTCACATGCAAAAAAGAAAAAAAAGATAAAAACAACATTCAAGGCTTAGGTTAAGAATGTTTTCTCTTAAATCTTTTTAAATAATTATATACTAAAAGAAATAATTAATTTTTTAAACTTCAATCTGACCACTAGAGGTCAGGGACTTACCACAAAACTGACTACAAGACACCCAGAGCAACCAAATAAAAGCTGAACTTGTTATACTCCAGTTCTTATGCTTTGTTTCTTATTCCATGCCATTATTATGTAGTAAGTGTTTTGTGTAGAGACATTCAAAACCGAACGAATTATCACATTCTATTAGATCAACAAATTATACAAACATGTAGACCAGGGGTGCTCAATCATGTTCCTGGAGATCTACATTCCTGCAGATTTCAGTTGCTACCCATATCAAACACTCCTGCCTGTAATTATCAAGTGGTGTTCAGGTCCTAATTAATTGGTTCAGGTGTGTTTGATTTGGGTAGCAACTGAAATCTGTAGGAAGGTAGATCTCCAGGAACAGGATTGAGCACCCCTGAGACAATAACATGATAGCATTTTCTGCCAGTGACACAAATGTGCAAAAGATCCACTGTGGTACAAATGACTTGATGTGTTTCATATTTCTTTTGTTCGTCTTGAAAGCCACATCCTCTAAAGTGATGTCCCAAAAACTGCAATGAACAGAAAACTGAGCACCTCAGATGGAAACATCTGTGCTAAAAATCCAAATCGTGAGTCTAAACCAAAGCGAGCCCATAAAGGAGAGGGCATCCTGCTTTGATTGAGGGTGGAAAATTTGTAAAAGCTGGCATGCTTTTTAAAGAATAGGTTTTTGATTCTAATACATACCGACGTATTGGGATCAGCATGTGGGTAGGAGGCCGAAGCCTTGACTCCCTTTTGTGAGCTACTGTAAACAGAGATCTTGATTAATCTAGCATGAATAGAACAAAAAGACAAAGTATCACATAAACCATTGTTATTGAGATGCTGCCAGCCAGGTTGATTGTGCCTCCAAAAATATAGTTTCCACCTATTTCATAAATCTGAAACTTCTCCATTTTATCATCCCTTCATAGCTTACACAAGTCTTTATATATTCACTTCCTCTCACTGAGACAGCAGACATTTTTTACATACTAGGTTGTACATGCGTCACAACTATTCACATTCATTCATTCATTCATTCATTCATTTCCCTTATTTAATAGGCACCGGAAACAAAACAGACAGTTCATTTCTCAGAAATGAATTTCATTCCTTGGAAATGTTTAATTTATAACTCCACCCAAAGATTTGTTTTCAGTGGATCTAGTGTCATTCTTACTGCTGACTATATGTGCACCCTAGAACTCAACTTTTGAAAAACAACTCTGAAAAGGACTGGCAAGTCAGAGTGAATGGCCGTCCAATGTTCTCCATATCCAAAACGTTTGTGGACATCAAAACAACTTCGTTCCACTGGAACATTTCTCAATTACTGCTGGCCCTGTCTGAAAGATATCAAGTGCTACAGAATATCATAATCAATAGCTCTCTTTTGTGTCCATGATCATACCACCCAGCATAAATCACCATAGAGATGCCAACACGATCCCTGGAGAAGCAGTTCAGGAGATTTAATTTCCATGGGAAGAATATGGCTTATGAAGGCATCTGTTCATTCTGAACCCGACAGTTTATAACCTGGCCCGCTGTATCTCCGTGCTTGTTTATCAGGTTCACGAGGCTGAAACAAACTTGTTTCCTCTGTTCTGTGTTGGATATTTGAGCATGCCAGAAAAAATCTGCTGCAAGCTTTTGGTGCTCAAGCCAACGGTCAAACAAAACAAATATTGAGAAGCGAGGGTCAAAATCACAAGGACAAGCAGGACATAACAACAGCAACCCTACACGTCCAATGCAGAGAGCAGGAACTAATGTTTTTCCTCATGTCTTTTTGGCCAAAATTTACAACCGCAGCATTTGTCTGCTTGGTTTCATGCCACTGCTCTTTTATCGCCCTGCCCCGATTCTAATATAATCAAATTTCCATTCCTACTTTTCTGACTGCTTCCAGATGTTTCACTTCTGTTCACAATAAACAAATAAAGATCATGCTGGGTGTCAACTTCGTAGTTAGAGTTATACACTCAATGTTGTTATTACCTGTTCAACCTAAAACCTTATGATTTTCTGTCAATAGCATACATCAACATGTATATAGGTTATATAAATTCAAATTTTTGAAAATATATATGCACTTTATAAATGCTTGGCTTTTTCAACCCAAATTTGGGTAAAATATGGACGAACCCAGCTGAAAAATATTTCATTAAATTATAGTTTAAACCTTAAGGTTATTCTTAATTACAAAAATCATCATTAGCCTAATCTTTTTAAGATGACATTTGGTTTGATATCTTGCATATTGTCCAATGACAGTCATTCATTCATTCATTCATTTTTCTTTGGCTTAGTCCCTTTATTCATCAGAGGTCACCACAGTGGAATAAACTGCCAACTTATCCAGCATAGGTTTAACACAGCGGATGCCCTTCCAGCTGCAACCCAGCACTGGAAAACATCCATACACACTCATCCACAATCATACATACGGCCAATTTAGTTTATTCAATTCACCTATTCTGCATTTCTTCATAACTGTGTGACTGCATGACTTTAGGGGAAACCAAAGCAGCCAGAGTAAACCCATGTGAACATGGGGAGAACATGCAAACTCCACACTGAAACACCAACTTACCCAGCTGGGACTCAAACCAGTGACCTTCTTGTTGGGAGGTGACTGAGTCACCATGTCTCATCCAGCTGCTAAATATTTAAGAAAATTATAGTTTAACCCTTAAGGGTTTTCTTAATTACAAAACTCATTATTAATCAAATGTTTTTAAGATGGCGTTTGGTTTGATATCTTGCATATTGTGAAATGATATTTAAATATATATATATATATATATTATAAAAAAATTTAAATAACTTTAAATTACATCTCCAAATGCACCATAAAATTAAGGGCTTGTGCAGGACCTGAACTCAGCAGTTTTTATTTCTTTTCTTTTTGTTTTTTGCATTAAGATACTTTTAGGATTTATGTGTTCTTGAAAAACCTTGGACTGTGGGGGTCCATGCAAACACAAGGAGAACATGCAAACTCCACACAGAAATGCTAACTGACCCAGCTGGGGCTAGAACCAGCGACTTTCTTGCTGTAAGGCGACAGTGCTAACCACTGAGCCACATTGTCACCTTAAAGGAAACCTATTGTGCAAAATTTACTCATATAAGGGATTTAAACAGTGTGGCAACAGTGAATATAACCAGTTTCTAATAGTAAAAATGTAATGTAATTTTTTTTTTATAAACACTTCATAACAACCATCTGTAAAAACACTTTGATTGACATTCTCCCTCTCCATTAGAAGGGTAAATCCTCACCCATTAGCATAGGATGTTAGACTTGTTTTTGAATCTGCCACTATGCTGACACACATGAATTTGTAGCTCCACCCTATTTTGAAAATAGCACAATATAATTAGAATTTAAAGTAACAGTCACCAAAATGGCACAACTATTTCATTTTTATTATATTTGTGAGGTATTTTGAGCTGAAACTGCACATACACAAGTCTAGAGACATCAGAGACTTAAGGGGGACACACACTGGATGCGCTGTTCAGCGCCGCGACACAGCGCGCACATGACAGTTAAAAGTATCGCACACCAGACACACACATTTGCATGATATTTAACATAAAACTATTCAGATGGCGCTCTGTGGTGCAGCAGAAATATAAACAGTGTCCTGAGTCTGTCAGCCTTGGACAGAAAACAGAGAGGTTGCAGTTTAAATAGAGAGAGTTTATTCAATAATTATGATGAACAAAGGCTGCTGCCGTTCTTCAACCACCCTTGGGAGAACGCAGACTAGGAGGTGAGCAACAGAAAATCCGTCTGGCGAGTGCAGGTGAGAAGCTGGGTTTAAACCGTGAGGAGGCTGTGCAGATCATAGGTAAGCAAAATGAAATTAATTACAAATCAGGTGTTGGACTTGAATAGACTGGGGTTAAAGAAAGGTTTACTTAAAGCGAGAAAGAGTGTCCGAAGACTTTAATGAACACAATAATCCGACAAAGTGTAACAAGACGGGGCAGGTATGTATAGAGAGGTAAATAGGATCAACAGAAACAGGTGAGCAATGCATGCGCGCCAGCGCTGATTGAAAGGAGGAACAGCTGAGGTGAACAACACAGAAGATTAGATCAAACCTGACTCCTGACAGAGTCATGGCTGGGAGCCACGGACAGCCGCCGACTTGTGGCGCCAGTGTGTGTACCCTGATAGAAACCTATGTTTAGAATTCTGAAATGCATGGCACTGTGACACTGATCGGATCTGTTCTATGACTGTGTAAACAAGAAAAAAGACGCATGCATTCAGATATTCAGAGATCGGTTTCAGGCCTCCTTCATATGTGGAAATAAATCAGATAAAAATCAGAAATGTGACTATGCGACTATCATGTAAACAGGCAGATCGGATTTATTTAGGTATTCCGTTTCGTACGTTATTAAACTTGCAACATTGTGTTACTTCTCTGCGGTTTAATGACGCAGAAGGAAGAGTGTGTGTGGAGACGCTGATGCGGTAAACAACAGCAGAGGAAACATGGAAGAGGAAAGTGGTCAGTTACCACAATTTGCTACCACCAGACCTGAGTTCTCTCTCGTACCCGCAAATTCCTCTGAATGGTGGAGGACACCATGTATAAATCATAGGCGCAAGTTGCGATGACGTCCCTTTCCCTCCAATGTTGGGCAAACTTTGCATATTTCGCAGAGCTAAAAGCAAAACATTTTCTTCCATCATGGCTAGTGAGGCGCAGATGCTAGAACCCAAGTTTACATATGCTCGACGTCGTAAATTGTATAGCAAGTGTAAACACATTAATCGGATATGGGTCACAATTAAAAGATTGTGTTAATGGACAGGCAAAAAAATCAGATATAGGTAACAAATCGGAATTGGGCATCAAAATATGTCTTCTTTAAATGCAAAAACAGATGAAATGTATAATTTAAATTCCAATAATGTCTGCAAACAAGTGAAAAAAAGAGGTCAGTTTAGGGTGCTGTTTTTCAAAATGCTAACAAATAGATTCATGATGCAGTATTCTGGAGCTGCTGGAGCTTTACCATCAGCATGACGGTGATAATGAGGTGCCGACAGTAAACAGGAGAAGATGCCAGAAAACACACTCAAACATACACAAACACAGGTTCGACGAAATGTGTGTTAATGAAAATCCCAAACTGCACTGTTTTTGTACATGACTAACTATTCTTGAAACTATTGGTGTTCAACAACTCCTAGAAACCCAGGAAAGCAAAGTGTTGTGAAAAATCAAGATACACAGAAATACAACAAAAGATGCACTTTATTTCTTGTCGTGTTCATCGAAATATATCATGTTTATGTCATTCTGACTTTCAGATTCTGAGTGATACCCTTATGAAACTACATGGATAATTTTACAGATATTTAGGCTTTGGATTTCAAGTTTTATTTAAAAGGATTAATCAAAATTACATTTGTTTACTTTTTAAGAGGTAATTACAACACTAATGGTATGAATTGGAATCATGCACAAAGACAAATGATAAAAGTCAGGATTTTTCTCTTGGGACTTGTGGAGCATCTATGGATTGCTCTCCAGTGCTTGGACATTCAGCAGTGAAAATTAAACCACACTGAACTGAACTAAACCGAACTTCAGGTCTAAAACTGGACTGACATAGTTTCAGTTTACGAGAACTTCTATGTTAAGCTGCTTTGACACAATCTACATTGTAAAAGCACTTTAGAAATAAAGACGAATTGAATTTAATTGAATTGAACTCAACATTAAATTTTGGATTGCTTTCACCAAACCATATTGTATAAGCCCAGAAAACTTGGAATACACGACGTGCTACAAAGAACCATTCATTGACACTTCTGCTTCCTAAAGAAAAACGTATTAATGGTAGCTATGCACAACTATAAGCAAAACCTTATTCACCCGAAAAAGAAAGAACGGAAACATGATAAGTAGCCTTAAAAGTCTATACTGTAACACGAATGTCTACCATTTTTATATAAGGCTAGTTGTAAATACTTCTGACTTTTGTTCTTTGTACTTTGAATTCTTAAAATTTCGGACACATTTTTTTTTCATACTTTTATCCGCAAAAAATAATCACACTTAGAAAAAATTGCATAATGCACCACATCTGTATTAATTATTGTTACTAAAAATTATAAAACGTGCACAAATCAATTCAAGCAGTGATGCTTTGTTCTCAAAGCAACGTGAGCTACTGAGCAAACTGATCACATCAGAAATGTTGTCTATATGGAGATTGTTAAGGTGCTGTGTGGTAATTATTTGGTGTCGTTTGAAGAACTACACAAAAGTAATCCATTATTCATGGGTAACATGTCTCTGTACACATCTTTAGTGTGAAAAGTAGCAAAAATTGTTGCTGTCATACTGCCTCATATCTTTTATTTAACCTAAAAAATGCAGTCAAACATATCAAAGTATAAACCACAAAAATGTAGACTGAATCACTTATTCCCAATGCTGATGTTGCACTCAACAATTCACCATGCCTGTGTTCAGATGAGGGGTCAAAACAGGACATAAAAAAGTATACTACTAGATTATGTACTTTTGTTGAAGTAAAATTTTGATAACATTATAAGTGGATATCGGAGAAGAGTACAAAATAATTAAAAGCCAGCTCGTGACCCTGTTGTAGTGATATTAAGTATGGTGTTCTTGCTCATGTGATATTGTTCAAATACACTGAGGTCGAATTGCAACGGAATGTAGAATCAGCTGACAGAACCGACCGAGAGCCAGAACTGCTGTAAAACACATTCTCTCACTCGCTCAGTAACTCACACACACTCGCTCTCCCTCACAAGGAAGTGTTTCATGTTACCATATGTTTTAGTCCATGGGGAATAAGAGATTTCGGGCAGTATATTAACGATGATGAGGTAGCAGAAAGACACTCTTTCACCTCTATTAAAATAAAATGGGTGCCCCATTGGTGCATTAAAAGGAAAAATATTTTTTATACCTCTTATCATTTTATTTGGAAAAGCTATTGCAAACATTTCAAAGGAAGATATATATTTCTATCTCAAGCAATTGGTACCAAAACTGTTCATTCAAATGTATTGAGGTAGTTTTGAGAACTCAAATGTTGTAATAAAATAATACAAAATTAAGTAGATGAAACAAAATTTGTATTTAAGGCATGTTTGTAAAATCAACAATCAGTTTGTATTCATTGCCATGTTTGAAATTTTAATTCAAAATCAAAAGCCAAATCTAAGACCACTAGGTTTTAAGCTGGTCCAAAATACACAGACACAAACTCGTGTATGTAGGTATCTTGATGGACACTCCCCATGGATCTAACAATTTTATGCTGTACAGATTGTACATTCTATGCTCCTACCCTTAAATCTAAAGCTTACAGTAAACAATCTACATTTTTACATTTTCAAAATACGTCATTCTGTGTGATTTATGAGCTGTTTTCCTCATGGGGAGCAAAAAAATCTCCCCACAAGGTCAAAAGTTACTGGTATTGTTAATCATGTGGGGACATACTTACAACAAGTACACACATACTTGTAAATGTGGTGTACTCCATAGGCAAAATGTACTTTATGCTGTAAAAATACTTTTTATATGGCCTTACACCAATACATTTTAACCCAACATTCACTGGAAAGCTGTGGCAAATTTTGAATGTCAAAAGACCTGAAGTATAATTTTTAAGCAATATAGCAAGAATTATGAGAACACAAGTATGTCCTCAGAAACAACCTTAGCATTGTCATACCAGCTTAATACCCAATCATTGTACATTTTTATACAAATTTGTGTCCTCGTAAAACGCATGAATAAGCACACACACATGCACAAACAAACACACAGTATAATTATATATATAACATTATTCGATTTAGGTTTAATTTAAATGGTAATTTATGTGTGTTATAAACGCTTTGGAATTTTTTTATATTTTTAGTAGGAAAAATATAATTAAATTCAAATAAAATATTTATTTTAATTTGTTGCAAATAAAAGTTTCTCATCAAGAGAATGAGATAGGCTGACTAACATTATCTCCATTTTGGTGTTTAAAATCATAATACATTTTTAATTACATTAAATTTTCTCAGATGACTCTCATTGTTCGAGCAAGACACTGATGCAGGTGATTTATATCACTGCAAACACATGTCAGGATCAGAGGTGTGCCGATGTTTTTGTGAATGTATGTGTCACATTCCAAGCCCACACTCCCTAGTTCTGCTCATGCTCAGAGACGAGTGGCTTCCAGCCTTCACACCGTCTCTACACTTTGGTTCTGTCAGTTCTTCCACTGTGAGAACCAAAAAGAGGCCTGGCTAAACTTGAAGGCCCTACAATACAAGGCTTTTAATGATTTTTGTGTATTAATCACTTTTATATTAACAATATGTGAAAATCTTTAAGCCAACAGCCTAGATTTTAATAAACAGGACTTATTTGTATCATGGCTGTTGCTAAATGTTTAGTTATTTAATGGAAATCCCAATGTGAACTGTTTTTGTGCATGACTAACTGTCCTTGAGACTAGTGTTCAACAACTCCTAGAAACCTAGGAAAAGAAAAGTGTTGTGAGAAATCAAGATAAACGAAAAATCCAACAAAAAATTCTGTCTGTTTATTTTCTTTTTTGTTTATCTGTCATCTGTCATTTCAACTTTCTTCTGATAACCACATTTCAGGTTCAGAGTGATACTCTGTGATAAAACTACATGGATAATTGTACAGATTCCTAGGCATTTCGTTTGGAGCTTTATTAAGTAGACGAATTACCATGTTTGTAAACATTCATGATGCGCGCACAGGGAGGTGGCAGAAACAACCAGGAGCGCTAGCATTTACATCAAGGGAATGACATCCGATGCGGTACAGAGGTTTTGTTGTCATAAAAATAAGTTATATTGATTACATATTCTATATGTTATTTACATAGTGCTTTCAGCGTATTATAGCAGCTTGTCACCCAGTGATAAGCACAGTGATTCGGCAAAATTAATGTTAAAGTGAGCGGTGTTCGTCTGACAGGTCCATTTGCGATAGCACCCTCCCAATCAATGACCAAGCATCCAGCCTGAAAAATACAGTTTCATAGACGCTCCAAGTGATTTTACAAGAGAGAAGTTAAAGGCCTACAAGTCTTTGGATGCCAACAATGTTGTTCTGTGTGGTCACGTGCATGAAATAATGCTCCATGATTACCAGATTTAACACTATGTATTGTTAAAAACCGTGGTTCTGCATAGACAAAGACAAGGAAAGAAGACGGAACTGTACAAGGCTTGGGTAATTGATCATCAAGTAAAACAACTGCATTCTGGCAGTGAAGTGCACCTGTACGACACATAATGTGAATTTGCACATAAAGGTAAAGTTGTTTTTTTATTTACACATTCGGACTTTCTCCTTAATAGTATAATTTCATAAAAGTATTATTTGCAAACTCTAAATAGCAAAATCATATTAGCAGCCAATGACTATCAAAGTACAACATTGTTCACTATCAAATAAGCAGTGTTAATGTTGTTTTCAAGTCACACTAGCGGGTTATTTCAGACCGAATATTCAAGTGCTGTGGTAAACAATATAGGGAGTGTGTCACATGTTGTCACTGAATAAATGTGTGAATATAAAATCAACTTTACCTTAATAACTTACACTTTAACGTTTTATTCTTAGCACTTAGTGTTGGCAGTTTAATTAACCATGTTTAACTGTTTTTGCTGAAATCATTACTGCAATCAAAAACGAGTAACGTGTATGATTCAGCATAGCTTGAACTTACCTGACATAACATATGAACTAAGTTTTCTATTTTTTGACTTTGGCATCCTACAGCACAACATGACATGCCTGCTTTTGCAACCGGGGACCTTTGTGACTTATGTGTGACGTAGGTTGGTAATTCGTCTATAGGATTTAACAAAACATGCTATACTTGTTTAATCTTTAGGAGTGAATTACAACGGTATGAATTAGAAACATGCACAAAGACAAGTGGCCAAGGTCAGGACTTCCTCAACACATTCAATTTTGTGGTTTGGTCCATTCAATTCGGTTTGGTCCATTATGGTGACCCCTGATAAACCAGGGACTAGTGAGTGTATTTAGATTACACAATCATGTAATTTTCCCTCAGAATTCTGACTTTGTTGCAAGTCTACAGGATGTCTATAAGAATTTTAGGAGTTAGCATCTGCCTCTTTTTACTTATAAATGCAATTTAGGTCTCTACCGAAGCGTACTTTGAGTCTTTTTTTCCAGTACTTAAAAGTTTACATCTTACAATTCTAGCTTTTATTTTCACATAATTGTGAGTTTTCAATATATTTATGCATTTCCTAACTTATTTCTCTGAGATGTAATGTTTTTCTAATTAGTTTATATTTATATATATATTTTTTTTTCAGAATTGCTATTTTAATGCACGTTTCGTTTACAGTCAATTCTGACTCAATAGTTCTAAAGTGCCAGAACTAAATGTTTGATTCCTGAAACCGTGAATCTTGTAGAATCGATAAGATCAAACAAAGATGTGTTTAATTAAATTGTCCAAGGGCGAAGCAGTGGCGCAGTAGGTAGTGCTGTTGCCTCACAGCAAGAAGGTAACTGGTTCAAGCCTTGGCTCAGCTGGCATTTCTGTGTGGAGTTTGCATGTTCTCCCTGCGTTCGCGTGGGTTCCCCCCGGGTGCTCCGGCTTCCCCCACAGTCCAAAGACATGTGATACAAGTGAATTGGGTAGGCTTAATTGTCCGTAGTGTATGAGTGTGTGTCTGTAGATGTTGAAAATTGTCCAATTTGTTTCATTTTGTGTAAAAAAGGCGCTGTATTTTCTTTATATTATATATTTTTAAGCACAAAATCAGTGTTTTAACTTACTTAAAAAATGCCTGAGTTAAGAAATAAATGTTTAAGTTGTAATTGTTTGATCACAACAATGAAAACATTTGACAATCTGATTGCTATTATAGGGAAAATTTTCTAAATGATAATATTCTTATTTGAAAAACTGCAGAAATTTTATCAGACCTTTATAAAATAAAACTAATATAGACAATTTACTCAAACACACACACGCATACTATAAATATAACACACAAAATCACTGTTACACCGTATCCTGACCTTTTCCATGGAAAGTCCACATAATAAATGCATTAACTGTTGATTAGCCCTGAGTGTTGTCAGCCTTGCAAATATCTGCCGTCTTGCAAACCAAATCTCAGAGCTGAGCCAAACCCCTCTTTAACCCAATGGGTCGCCACATTTTGGTGTTCATGTTTCAGTATGACGTTGATTTGACATGAGAAACTCCTGCCAGGGAAGACTTGAAATTCAATATTCCAAAATGGAGAAGATTTGAATAGTAAATAGCTTTTGGTCTCCGCATAGAAGTCAGGACAATAGCAGCATTCATGATGCCAACTACACCCTCAATACGCTGGAATAAAACGAAAAAGAAAATCCTAATAATACATAGTCACAACAAAATTTCTTTGGAATGAAGCGATCTGATATCCTTCAAAGTCTCAGGCAAGGCCTACTTTCCCTTTTATTTTTTTTGTTTCCTATTTGTGTAAGAGAGCACGGGTTTCATTCAGATCAGAAACAAAGTTATAAAGCATCAATCTGTTAATAGCCGGGGGAAACTGAAGGAGGTGCATTCAAAGGTCATGGCTTCATCTGCGACTGGTTAATGAAAGAAAATTAAAGAAAAGTTACAAATAATGGACGAAAAAGAGACAGCAGGGATACGAGTTTCAAAATGAGATAAAAGACGCTCTGTAGCTAACTAAATAATAATAAATTGACAATGAAGTGTAATGATTCGCTCTCTAGATCGATCTGGATCAGTTTGAACTGTTCTTACATTGTGTTAGACACATTGAGAACAGTTAAAATAATGGTACTTCAATTATAAAAATTCAAAAATATTAAATTAAACAAAGGTTTATTGTGTAATGGATTAAATTCATTTATTTCTTCAAAATTCAACACAATACCCCATAATGACAATGTGAAAAAATATTTTTTAAATTGTAGCAAACCTATTAAAAAATAAAAAACCTGAAGAATCACATGTACATAAGTATTAACACCCTTTGCTGTGAAGGTCTAAATTGAGCTCAGGTACATTCTGTTTTCACTGATCATTCTTGAGATGTTTCAGCAGTTTCATTAGAGTTCACTTGTGGTAAATGCATTTGATTGGACATGACTTGAAAAGGCATAGACCTGTCTATATAAGGTCCCAGGGTTGGCAGTGCATGTCAAAGCACAAACCAAGCTGTAAGACAAAGGAACTGTCTGTAGACTTCCGAAACAGGATTTTCTTAAGGCACAAAGATGTGGAAGAGTACAGAAAAAATTCTGCTGCTCTGAAAGTTTCAATGAGCACAGTGGCCTCCATCAACCGTAAGTGGAAGATGATTGGAACCAACAGGACTTTTCCTAAAGCTGTCCGGCCATCTAAGCTGAGTGATCGGGGAGAAGGGTATTAGTCAGGGAGGTGATCAATAAGCCGATTGTCACTCAGTCTAAACTCCAGCATTCTTCTGTGGATAAAGGAGCAATATCAGAAGGACAACCATCTGTGCAGCAATCCACCAATCAGACCTGTGTGATAGAGTGGCCAGACGGAAGCCACACCCTGCCAGGAATTTGACAAAAGGCATCTGAAGGACTCTCAGACCATAAGGAACAAAATTCTCTTGTCTGATGAGACTAAAATTGAACTCTTTGGAGTGAATGCCAGGCATTACGTTTAGAGAAAACCAGGCACAGTGAAGCATGGTGGTGGCAGCATCATGCTGTGGGGATGTTTTTCAGCAGCAGGAACTGGAAGACTAGTCAGGATAGAGGGAAAGATAAATGCAGAAATGTACAGAGACATCCTGAATAAAAACCTGCTTCAGAGTGCTCTTGACCTCAGACTGGGGCGACGGTTCATCCTCCAGCAGGACAATGACAAGTCAAATCTGACCGATTTACAACTTAAATCACTCATAAATTTTGTGATTTACAGTACATCTGATTGCCTCAATGCCTTATGATATCCTCCACACTATGCATCTGAACATATAAAAGTAATGATAATCTCTTTCATTGAATTTTGAGTGTTTTAATTAACCTTTTTACACCTGTGGTGTTCCCCCCCAACTCACTCACTCACTCATTTCTGACTGAACTATGGCTTTAGCAAGTACACATCTCTTTTACGCGCTTATGTGCTGATCCTCCAGCCTGATCTCACAATTAAACATTTTAGGAAACTATTTTATGTTTTGTCAGTTTAGTGGCTAATTTATATAAGTTCACTCGTACAAAATTGTATGATTTTTAAAAGGAGGCGTGGCACCCAAACTCACCCCTAAACCCAATCATCATTGGAGATAAGCAAATTGTACAAAACTGTATGAATGAGATCATACAAATTCATATGGATTAGCTACTAAACCAATAAGTTATGAATTACCATGAAAGTGTTAAATCCTCCAGCGTGAATCAACTTCCTGATAAAACAGTGTATCATATCTTCACAGTCTAGGTGTCTGTTATGTGACTTTCTTTCTTTCTTTCTTTCTTTCTTTCTTTCTTTCTTTCTTTCTTTCTTTCTTTCTTTCTTAACCGGAGCACTTTTGGCTTAGCTACAATAACAGTTATTGTATTATATTAGACTGTTATCATCTCACTCAAAAATGACCAAAGTATAACTAGTGCTAGTTCTGTTTCCATGCTCACCGTACAGTATATACCCTCAGTCACTATTGCCTATATTAGTACACTTGAAGGACTGAAAATTTGATCACTCAGAACACATGAAAGGATAGCATTTTGTTTGTGCTTTGCTGGTTAATAAATCATTCAGATGATTTAAAATTTTAATTTCTTTGGTCAGGCCCTGTGAAAGTTATTTTAGCGTGCTGTCTATTAGTAATGAAACAATATATTTAGATTTTTGTCATTTGTTGTTCATTTTGTAATATATTTTCAGCACCTATTTTTATTTTCGTTGCAGTTATTTTATGTCTAATTCTGTAAATTCATGTTAAACACTACTTTGAGACATTGTTCACAGCTAAAGAATGTTGAATAAAAATTTTGTGGAGGAAAATAATTTTTGTGCTAATATAAGAACAGTTAAAACAGATCGGTCAATTTTGACCGGAAACACTTAAGTAAGGGGCAGGATGTGAACACGACAGGAGGGTTAAAAGCACTAGTCACTGACAAACCAATTATCAATATGGCAATCCTTATTACAAACACAACTTCTACACCAAGAAACATCTTCTAAATCCAGACATACATGCTGGATACACCCCGATCAAATTAAATTGACAGTTTAATCACTCTAGCGATCAGTGTCTGGCCCAGAGTGGGGAAATGTTTTTTTTTTTTTTTTCAATAAAACTGGACTAGAGAAACAGATGAAGGGAAAAGGAAGGAAAAAGAGCTCTGCCTGGTCTTGTGCCCACAGGAATTATTCTTCTGAACATCCAGCACTGATCGCTGTAGGAAGCAGGAAAAAATGGCAGGGCTCAGAATTTTGCCAGGTGCCAGGAAAATCAAAGTGAAAGTAAAGTGAATGTGGTTCTAGAAACATACAAAGCCCTTGAGCAGAGCTGGAGAAAGACTCTTATACAACAGCAGGTGCGGCATGAAGCAGGATATGAACTAGATTGAATCTGCTGCATGACTTTATATTCAATCCAAAATCAAATCAAAATTTGTTTAAAGGATTGAACACCCGCTTGAGCTTTTTACATATCCATATTAGTATAAAATGTTACATACTGAACAGCTGAAATTAGAATTATTAGCCCCCCAGTTTATTTTTACCCCAATTTCTGTTTAATTGAAGGAAGATTTTTTCAACACATTTCTAAACATAATTTTAATAATTAAATAATTCTGAAACATATTTTAGTAATTTTAATAATAATTTCTTTTATCTTTGCCATTAGGACAATACATAATATTTGACCAGATATTTTTCAGGATACATAGTATTCAGCTTAAAAGACAATTTAAAAGCTTAACTCGGTTAATTGGGTTAACTACTGTAGGCAGGTTAGGGCAATTATGCAAGTCATTGTATATCAATAGTTTGTTCTGTAAACAATTGGAAAAAATATATAGCTTAAGGGGCTAATGATATTGACCTTAAAATTACTTCCAAAAAATTTCAACTGCTTTTATCCTAGCCGAAATAAAACTTTATATAGAAGAAATAATATTATTGAAAATACTGTGAACATTTCCTTGCTCTGATAAACATCATTTGGAAAAAGAGACAAAAAAATTAAAAAGGGGACTAATAATTCTGACTTAAATAAAATGTCTTAATAGTAGATTATATGGTTTTCATCTCTTTTGAATGACAAATTATAATTTTGATTAAATATTTCATATATATTAATATTTGTAAATCACAGTATAATATTTTAAAAATAACATGTAATATATTAAACAATAACATACCAAATATAGTACTGAAAATTCATAATTTGTCCAATATGCATAAAATGTCTTAATATTTTCTGAATATTTTATATATTATTACATTGTGTACCTTACAATTTTCTTACAATTTCAGGGCATTACACTAAAATTTCCTAACATTATAGCGTCAAAAATCAGATAATATTTTTGTTGAGTATATTACTTAAAGTTAAGACCAATAATTGTTCAAATACCCCAAACGCGACTAAAATAAATAATTTAGGAGCTATATAAAATTGTAAAAAAATGCTACAGAAATTACTCATCTTTTATACACAGTTTTAGGGTGTATGAATAAAAAATGCATGTAACATTATTTACCACTTTTTGCGCTCTGAAAAAAATTCACAATAAAATGTTTTCATATTTTATTACACGACCTAATTTTGTTATAGTTTTAAGATAATTTACAAAATGAAATACTAATTTTCCAAAAACTGCTTGCCAAGAAAAAAATATATTTGTTTAGTATATTTATTAAGTATAAATTTAGGACAAAGTTTTGCTTAAATTATGGTTAATAAATCAGTAGTGAATTCAAGAAATAGAGGTGAAATATGTAATATGAAAGCAAATCATTACAGTTCTTAAAATGATTTCTAAAATTGGCCAAACAAATGCAACAAGATCATAATATTAATATAATTCTGAAATATCTGAGTAACATTAAAATATTTACTATCTGGTATATTCACTTTTTGTTTAAATTAAATGCAATAATATTTTAGGGCTGAAAATCATATAAAATCATATAAAATCATATATATATATATATATATATATATATATATATATATATATATATATATATATATATATATATATATATATATATATATATATATATTTAAAAAAATTCACAATAAAGAGATCTTTAAATGTTGGTGAAATAATTTACCTACCAAAATTACACCAAAATGACAATACATAAGGACATAATGACATAATAAATCACAAATATGTTGCACACTCCCATTCAGATTAACATCAATTCGTTTATCAATTTTATTTCCCGTTCAGCACACATTATACACATACAGCACTCACCTCTCTCTCTCTCTCTGTCTCTGCCTCTGCTTTTCTCTCTCTCTGAGTGAGAAGTGAAGGAAGAAGATCCAGAAGACAGAAGCAGAAATTTGGTTCGGGGCTTCATGCTTTCCACTTATATGGGCAGGTAGGAGGAGCGAGGCAACTTCTCAAAGGAGGTGGGCAGAGGGGAAAAGAAAGAGAGAGAAAAACGAAAAAGAAAGAGAGGAAAACAATCACGTCAGCCTTTAGGTTTAGAGCTGACAGTCACACACAGTAGCTGATGTTTATGCAGGCCAATTAAAGGGTAATTAAAAAAAAACTATTTGACTTACAATGACACCAAAAGAACATTTCAATCAAATGTGGTTTTTAGGTAAAGTATCCTTGTAAGGTTAGTAATGTGTTTGCTATTGTCATTTACAGGATTCATTAGCCGCTTTAAAAGCTTGTTACCTTTTTTCTCAGGTACACTCATGGTATTCAAAAAAAAAGAAAAAAATGTTCGATGGGTTATTTCAATGCAATTTTGGGTAAAATATGGACAAAGACATAGGTTAATTTCCTAAGCATTGTGCTTTAGCCCTGTTGTAAATTTTAGAAAAGTCCAAAGGTCACTTTTCTGCCCTAAAACTGATCTTGACACTTCGCCAGATGGTAGTTCAATTCAATTCAAATTAAGTGTATTTGTAGCGCTTTTCACAATAGTTATTGTTTCAAAGCAGCTTTACAAAAGGTGCACATTATTATATTACAATAAATAAATAACATTTTTAAGTGATTAATTACCTTTATTAGTTACTGTATACCCTAATAATTGAGACTACTTAAATAATTTGAGGAAAGTGTTTCCCTCAGTTTGAATAATAATCAACAACTCAATTAATTGAGTTGACCAAATGCGGCCTCTTTATTGAATTAACTTAAATGTTTAATTACAGATACCCTAAATGTTTAATGTTAAAAAGGCTAATAGATTAAACTTCAAAATTTTTCAGCTTTTATATTCTTTACTTACTTACTCCCAGGGGCGTTTATATCAAAGTTGATATTAAGCCACACTATGGTGTTTCGTGACATCTAATTTTTTCGAGGTTGGTCATTAGCCCATCGCTCAACCTTTCATCAGATGGGTTTAGGTAGTGCCTCTGTCCTGCTGCGCTTCAGCAAAATTGAGCATCACAAGCAAAATGACCACCATCAGCGTGGTTGTCAAGGCAAAATTTCAAGCACAATCAATCATTTTAAACAGAAACATGGTGAATCATTTAAAGAAATTAAAATGTTATGTTCAATGAACTTAAAATAACAATTATTTATATTAACATCTATTTGTGTATTAGGTGCATTTGTTGTCCTTGAAGTTAGAAATGGTTGGCATCATCTCTTCACAGGTCTTGGATTTCATCAAGAGGCGTTGGACAATCACTAGAGGCCTTGGGATGGGCATCCCAAAGTGCAAATAGAGAACAAAAAAGTAATTTTAGCGTAGCTGCTGTTCATTATGTATTTGAACAAGAGATATTAAATGTAGCATACACCCCGATTGACGCCCATTAATCGGCCTGATGGTGGCAATACAGAAGGCACTGTCATCAGATTCGGCTGTCACCTAGGTAAAAATTTTTAAACGGCCCTACAAAACATCCCCAACGTTTACCCATATTTCACCCAAATTGAGTTGATTCTGTCCTATTTGTCCTGCTCATAGGAAAAAAAACTGTTTCAATAAGTGGATTATAGACACTAAAGCAAATACCCACTGATATGACTGGCTAATGGCTTGAATAATTACGTTTTGTGCAGCTGTATGCCCACCATTACAGCTGTATGCCCACCTGCATGTTTGACAGCCTATACTTCATAGATAGTTGCTGTTACTGCTGTAATTTAGGTTAAAAATAAATATTCAATATATTTTAATTATCTGTACTGATAGACAAAGCAATAGCTGTACTGGATTTTGTGTAGTTTGTAAATGAAAAGGCAGTAAAATTAAATGAACAAGGTCAAAGTTTTTACTAAGACAACTTGAATGATTCTAACTTTATAGTGGTCAATATAAAATCTGTGTTTTCTTCCACAGTATCTTGTTGTCTTTAAAGCATTTTTAATTTTGGTTTCACCTCTCCTTATATACCTACTGCAGTGTAATCAGCAGTGAAGCTAAACATGCAGTGATTTACTTCTGTGGAGACATACTGTATTTCATATTGACTCAATACACAGCCTTCTAATTTAGCAGACTGGCTTCACTAAAATCATCATTGACTTCATTGACTAAAGAGAAAGATTTGAGTTCTGAAACTTACAGGATGCGTTTATAGCGCAATTACCTTGTATATGTCAAAAGATCAAGGACATTTTTATTTCTCAGTTCATATCCCATTAAAAGCGGTCTGTGTTTTAGTCATTAATCATGGTGCACCAAAAAAAAAAAAAAGGCTTGACTGTTTGTATAACTTCACAAGTAAATATAGTTCAAATCCCAGAGCAGTGCAGTTATTGTCTTTTTTCATTGTTTTGTTTATAAAGATTTAATCAGTGCTAGGAGTAGATGACCGTATATTGGAACTTGGTTTTAATGGGCCACATTGTTTTACACAGAAAATGTGTCTTGAACTTGTATTACCATTTTGCATATAGCAAATCAACAACTTTAATGTCGTCTTCCAGTAATGTTAAAATACTCTCTGTTCAAGGCTTATTGTGTGGGTAGCACAATGGTAAGTGCAGTGGGTAGCACAATCGCCTTACAGCAAAAAGGTCACTGGTTTGAGCCCCAGATGGGTCAGTTGGCATATTTATGAGGAGTTTGCATGTTCTCCCCGTGCATGTGTGGGTTTCTTTCGGGTGCTCCGGTTTCCCCCACAGTCCAAAGACATGCGGTATAGGTGAATCGAGTAAGCTAAAATTGGTCGAACTGTACACTCTCAGAAAAAAAGGTACAAAATTGTACCTTTTAGGGTACAAATGGCCCGTCACTGGGGTGGTACCCTTAAGGGTACAAATTTGTACCTCTATTTAAAGGTACAAAATTGTACCTTCTACATTTGTACCCTTTAAGGGACAATTTTGTACCCCCACCGAAGGTATAAAAATGTACCTTTTTATATTATATAGCATTTTCAGGGTACTGACCCAGGCATTTTGATCCTTTGGTGACTGCATGCACAAATAAATAAATAAAATATTTTGGTTCGCAGATGTCCATTTTTATTTATTAATGTAGAAATATTTCATTACAACTCACAACTGAATGTGTCAAAAAATAAAATTACACAGTAAATATAAAGCAGACATGTAAAACAGTAAAAAGAACAATTTAGAAAACAAATAGAAATTGTTCACTCACTGTACAGTATATAATCTACCCTTAATACAAAGACCACAAGAATACTGTTTAAGATTTATAAACACATTACACAGGCTACATCAAGTACTTCACTTTATAAAGTCCAAAGTATTTGTCTTTAGTCAGAATACTCAGTCATAATAAATAATTTGTCATCAAAATGTTCTCTGTATTTCAGAATGAAGGCAAAGTTTCTCTATAAATTGCTTCAACAGTGCAGAAAACCAAATACATCAGTAGCCTCTTCCTCAACACCAGTAAATTACTCCTCATCATCCTCAAGTGGAGTTGTAATTTGTTGTAACACAATATGTGTTTATGCTTTTGATAAACATGACATGTAAAGCATTCATATCTGGAAAATGTTCTTTGATAGTCATTAGGACCACAAGTTATTTAAAAATTTGCTTCATGCAAGAATTACAGCAGTGTGCTGGATTAACTTTATTGTGATTATCGCAAGAGCATGTAGAGAAACAAAAAACAAGGTTGATCACTTTTGTAACTGGAGTAGATCGAGGCTTGTCACCGTCCACCGTTCATTCAAAACACTGCAGAAACATCAAGGTGATCTTCTAATAAGATGGATATGTCAAAAATGTATATTCGTCCACATCATTAGCCCGGCCAATCGCAATCCCATCAACTCTGAAGACTGCCGTGACTCGTCTTGTTAACACAGTTGTCCAGTCGGTGGCCTCCTGTACTTGAACTGTTGGATGTGGTGAAGATGGTTCACTGTAAATGACAAAGCAATAATTACATTAATATCAGTCACTCTATCACTGATGAAGAGAAAATCAACATGCATAGAAAGTAAAATAATTAATATTCACAGATTAAAAAAAAAAAAGTATCACAGATTAAAAGACTAATATAAATTTCATTCATTCATTCAATTTCTTTTTGGCTTAGTCCCTTTATTAATCTGGGGTCGCCACAGTGGAATGAACAACCAACTTATCCAGCATATGCTTTATGCAGCAGATGCCCTTCCAGCTGCAACCCAGTATTACGAAACATCCAGACACACTTATTCACACACACATTTATACACTACAGACAAATAAGCTTACCAAATTCAGCTATAGTGCATGTCTTTGGACTTGTGGGGAAACCGGAGCACTTGGAGGAAACCTTCACGAACACTGGAAGAATATGCAAACTCCTCACACAAATGCCAACTGACCCAGCCGAGGCTCCAACCAGCGACCTTCTTGCTGTAAGGTGACAGCACTACCCACTGTGTCATCCTAATATAAAGAATATCAAGCATTATAAAATGCATTTATCACAGCATATACTGAACAGAAAACAACATACGCACCGGAGCACAACGAAATGTGGAAGTGTCTCGCTTAACAAGGCTGGTAACATGAGAAGTGCTGCTGTAAAATCAATTCCTGGAACATAAGATGTGGCATACAAACAAATATGAAGAATCCATCCAAAGCTAGAATTTAATAATATTAATCAAGTGGAGAAAGTTTAGAAAGAGTACCTTAGAGTCAGGTCCTTAGCATTCTTAGGTTGATCTCTCATCTTTCGATGAAAACCTAGAAAATAATTTTAAACACGTGGGTGTTAGGGTTGGGCATCTAAGCTATAATGCCGATCCGATACGCATCTCGATACAAAGAATACGATCCGATATATTAGCGATACATTTGTGACATATTGCGATGCAACACGATACGATTCACACCCATATCACGATACGATGCGATATTTCAGCACTAACTAATTAGATCAAGTTTATGAGATGATGTGAAAGAGGATGCTGTGCCATTGAATGAGTTTGATTATTTATAAACCAAGCAAAACCAAGACTTTTTTTTTACAAACTGGCTTTTCTCTCAGAGCCAGAGTGTCAGTTTACAGTAGAGGGCCATTTTAGAACATATAGCACATATTATTTAAGTATTTTCAAGATAAACAGAATGTATAAGTGCAATATATATTAAAAAAATATGTATATATTTGCACTCTTTCAACATAAATAAAATTAGCATTGCACAACAAGAATTGTGATTTAACTTTTCAACTATGAAAACAAGTTTTACAAAGATATATTTTGCCACTGATTATTCAAAACTTAAGGTTGTGAACTAGCAGTGTTATGCTGCTTTGAAACATCACTGTCACTGTAAACAACAGGCTAATAAAAATATAACAAACCAGCAATCTTCTTGCTGTGAGGTGGTCAAACTACCCACTGTGCCACCGTGACACCCAATTATTTTTATCATTATTATTATTAATATTATTATTATTATAATTAAATAAAAATTAACAGGAGGAGGTGTTTAAAACCTTCGTTCTCCGTGACACTAGGCTGAATATCTTTGCAGATGAACAATGCAATAGCATTCGTTATTGGCGTAGAGTGAGCAGAACTGTTGCGCATGGAAAAAAAAAACTTGCAATGCTTTTCTCACCACTTTTGGAGCTGGTTGAAGCAGTGCGAAAGCCGGGGATGCAGAAACACTGGAAGATGCTTTCACAACAACACCGTGGCGCCGCTTCAAGTGAGATATCAGATTAGTCATACTGCCTGCGTATTTTACAGATGCACGGCACATTTTGCAAATTGCATCTGTCCTGTCATGTCGTCCATCCTTAAATCCGTAATGTTGCTTGCCATACTTTAGATTTAAAACTCAGTGGGGAATAAAATGTTTAATTTGCTTCTCGCGCTTTCTGAGGGCATTCTATATTAAAAATATAAGCTGTATCTCGGAAAAATCGATGCATCTCGCAAAAACCGATGCATCTCGATTTGCTTCCAAAATTTCATTCATCCTCTGCTGCTCAACCGATGCACTCGCATCGTGAACGCGTCCCATCCCTAGTGGGTGTACATTTATTGTTGTTTGTAAGTAAAAACCTACAAATTTAAAATAGTATGTAAGCCATTAAAACCATGGTATAGATAATGAGACATACTTACATCTTGTAACTGAGCCATGCTTTCATATGACATGCCTTCGTTGGTCTAATGCTGTTAGCCTGCATTATGTTGTTCAATCTTGTCCTGAAATACAATTGGAAACTTCATAAACTTCAGGAAAGCAATAAGATAAAGCAATAACTATTTATTTTTTAGTATTTTATTTATATATAAGTATAACGTTAAACGATAGTAAAGCACCAACAATTCTGAACATGAGAGTTTGTGGACACTCCTCAACATTAATGTAACTTAGACACTGAAACGAAGATATGTACAAGCATACACACTTCACGTTTGTAACTAGCCACGTTTACATAATCAGTCGCTTTGCCGGTGACAAAATTGTGATTTTTCTTTACAAAATGGCGGTGTAACTTATATAACCGTCTAAAATTACATTTCAGCGGTCAACCGTGGCTAGAAAATGGCCTCAAAATATAAAACATTATCGATAATTACAAATTCCAGTATTAATAACAAAAGGTTTTATATCAAGGTATATGAAGACTTCAGTCGCGACAGCTCCGGGCCACACCGCACATTACTCACAGCCCGATTCCGGTGCACGGTTACGGCAGCGTCGGCTCGCTTCTGCCGCCGCATCTGGCCCGATTAACGATACAGCAGACGGACTCGGGCAGGCGAGAATCTAGCCGCAACTGGCCCAAGTGTATTTTGCTATCTGGGTTGCGATTATATTCCGCCGTGGCAACACTTATTAATAAAGCAGTAACGTAACGTAAGATATAAGGCGCGAATACGTAACGTAGGCGATAAAGGGAACTTTTACACCGAGAAAACTAACAGCATATAGTACTCACCGTCTATTACGTCCCTCGGTGACTTCGATATCACGTTGTATTAACTTCTTTAATAAGCTGCAGACATCTTAGCAAACTCCATCCTGCAGGCCAACGTACACCAGCCAGCCCGGAGCACAAAGCGGGGGAAAGCCGAGACCAGAGAGTCAGACAAAATCAACAGAACACGGCTTTACATGTAAAAATGAGACTGAAAATATATCTTTAATACATTCTTACCTGAAAAGTGTGGACTCCAAAATAGACTTTTCTTTGAAGAGCGTGCGAAGTTCTGTGTAAACAGCCAGCATACTCGACCGACCGCCTCAGTAACAAACACTACTATAACGTCTCAACAAGCCAAATTCTTAAAGAGACAGCAACATCACCACCTGTATGAAGATGCTGTCACTCTGCATGGTTCTTCTTATTCTACATCCCATATACTATAGGGTCTTAAACAGTAAGCAAAGACCAGTATTTACGTTTTTAATGATTAAAATTACATTTAATTATAAATTAAATTATTAACATTTTTGAGAAAAAATGTTATTTAAATACATGAAAAAAAAATAATTATTAAAATATTTAATTCAATCAATTTATTTATTTATTATATTTTTAAATTATGTATTTTAGTATTAATGTTTAGTATTACTACATTTAAATTAGTGTTATATAGTGTCTTGATCTTATGAGCTGAGGGTACAATTTTGTTCCTATAGGGAAACAAAATATATAATTGTACCTTTAAAGGTGCCAAATTGGTCCTTTACGGTACAATTTTGTATCCAAATGTGCTATAAAAGGTACAAAAATGTACCTTTCAAACCTAAATCTGGACATTTGTACCTTTATATCCTATTTGGGTACAAAATTGTACCCTAAGTACCAATATGGGACCTTTAAAGGTACAATTTTATATTTTGTTCCCTCTAGGAACAAAATTGTACCCTCATTGTACCTTTTTTTCTGAGAGTGTATGTGTGTGAATGTTAGAGTATATGGGTGTTTCCCAGTGTTGGGTTGCGGCTGTAAGGGCATCCGCTGCATAAAACATATGCTGGATAAGTTGGCGGTTCATTTCCCTGTGGCTAGCCCTAATAAATAAAGGGACTAGGTCGAAAAGTTAGTGAATGACTGAATGAATAAGCATTTTGACCAAATTCCTTATGTAAATTATTCACTTTCTCATTTGTTGAGCTCCTAAATCCTTATTTATAAATGAATGCTTCAGGGAATGATTAATTTAGCTATCTCTGCCATATGAAGATAAAAGGAATAGGAAAAAGCAATACTCCCCAATGAATTTACTCACTATTGTGCCCTTTTTCCTTTTTGTCGCCACCTACTGGCCTAATGATGAATTCTACAAAAAAGTTTCAGCAAAAACTCTATTTTTCTTGTGTGTTCTTTTAAGTTAAATCAAGTTAAGCATTAATTAATCATTTTGCTACCATAACCACCTTTTGAATATATACTAGCAAAAAGTGGTTACTAAACGTTTAGCTATAAGTAACCATTGTTCATTTTCTTAGCAGGCATAATCATTAGCTATGTTTTGATGAAAACAAATTATTTTGAAACGATCCTTATTAGTGTTGTCTTTCCTGCTGTAAAATTAAATTACTTTAAACTGTGAGATTGGCGGCTGAATCCGGTGACTCACGCTAGCAGGTGGATGTAAACCTCCGGTTATTCCCCCTGTTTTGCAACAGTGTCAACTGAGTGAGACGTCTGAACTATTTCTGCCACACAGCGGAAAAAGCAAACTTTTCAGGAGGTCGGGAACAATTTGTGAGCCAGGAGTCCTTGACATTTGTTCAAAAACAACTCGAAAATATTTGACTGAAATTACGTGTATTTATTTATCATTTCAAGCAAGTGACTGAGTCTGCTATTGAATTTGTTCGCTGCCCCCCTTTCACTGCAGAAACAGGAGAACACTGTTTCCAACACTTTTCCAGCGCGTGGCAAAAATCTTTCTTTTGGAAAAACAAATGTGCCAGATTTACAAGCAACAGCATTCCCTATAAGCGGCTTATGCTATTGTGTCTTGTGGAATTTGGCCTTGTATGGTGGGATTTTATTTTCTGTTGCCTAGCTCTGCCAAACACGAGCCGTGTTTAATCATGTTGTTTAGATTCACATTGACTTAAACAGCAAAATCTTGTGTAGTGCTAACAATACTCAAATTAACAAATCATTCTTATGTGGAAAAACTATTTTATGGTGACTTACAGTGAGATAGTTTACATTCTCAAAATTCAGAGAGAGAGAGAGAAAGAGAGAGTTAAAATCAAAAACTGTAAGAAATGGTTGGTATTCATGATAACAGCTGCTGCTCATATAGTATAAAAGAGCGTTTCACAAATAAAAATGTTGTTGAGTAAATACACAAGCCTTTTTAATGACTTTCCCTGTTGAGTCTAAACAGATGTTGTTGTACTGCAATTGTATTTAAACATTTTGCATAACAAAATATTTTTCACATCATTCAGGTTTAGCCTACTTGACATCTTGATAAAAGCCTGGATTGAATATTAGCCTTGATCATATATAAGTTAGGGCTTTAAGCTAATATGTGATGCATGAGTATTTTTGCATTTATAGATCACATTTAATTTATTTACATGAAAAAAAACCCTGAAAGGGATAGTTCATCCAAAAATTAAAACTCTGTCATAATTTACTTGTTTTACCTTCTAAGGAAGTCAATAGTTGAGCTACTATTGGATTTCAGTTTTCTTTAAAATATATACACTCACGCTCCATTTTATTAGGTACACCTGTCTAATTGCTCGTATATGCAAATTTGTAATCAGCCAATAACATGGCAGCAACTTAATGCATTTAGACATGTAGACATGGTCAAGACAACCTGCTGCAGTTCAAACAGAGCATCAGAATGAGGTAGAAAGGCGATTGGTTGATTGGTTGTTGGTGCCAGACGGGCTGGTCTGAGCATTTCAGAAACTGCTGATGTACTTAGATTTTAATGCACAACAATCTCTAGGGTTTATAGAGAATGGTCCGAAAAAGAGAATATATCTAGTGAGTAACTCAAATAACCACTCGGTACATCCGAGGTATTCAGAAGAGCATCTCTGAACGCACAACACTTAGAACCTTGAGGATGATGGGCTACAGCAGCAGAAGACCACACCGGGTGGCACTCCTGTCAGCTAAGAACAGAAAATTGAGGCTACAATTTACACAGGCTCACTAAAATTGGACAATAGAAGATTGAAAAATGTAGCCTGGTTTAATGAGTCTCGATTTCTGCTGCGACATTCAGCAGTAGGGTCAGAATTTGGCATCTACAACATGGAGGCATGGATCCATTCTGCTTTGTATCATCGGTTCAGGTTGCTGCTGTTGGTGTAATGGTGTGGCGGATATTTTCTTGGCACACTTTGGGCCCATTAGTACCAATTGAGCATCATGTGACCGCAACCTGATTACTGTTGCTGACCATGTCCATCTTTTTATGACGATAGTGTACCCATCTTCTGATGGCTACTTCCACCCAGATAACGCGCAATGTCATGAAGTGCAAATTATCTCAGACTGGTTTCTTGAACATGACAATGAGTTCACTTTACTTAAATGGCCTCCACAGCCACCAGAACTCAATCCAATAGCACCTTTGGAATGTGGTGGAACAGGAGATTCAGATAATGGATGTGCAGCTGACAAATCCGTAGCAACTGTGTGATGCTATCATGCCAATATGGCCTAAAATCTCTGAGGTACATTTTAAATATCTTGTTGAATGTTTGTCATGAAGAATTTTGGCAGTTCTGAATGCAAAAGGGGGTCCAACCCAATAAGGCATACACAATAAAGTGGCCAGTGAGTGTATCTTTTTATATTTAACAGAGAGAAGAAACAAAGGTTTGAAACACACAAGGGTGAGTAAATGTTGAGTAAATTTTCTTTTAGGGCGAACAATGCCTTTAACATTCATATTTATATCATAATTAAATATAAAGTCTTATTCTTGCTTAATTGTTATGGTAATCATAGCAGTACTGGGCAAAAAGATTTTTGATATGATAGTATAAAAAATCCAACAAGAGTAAACAAATATTTTATTAAATGAAAACTAAATATTTATTTAACAGGCTAAGTAACAAATGCCATGTACTAATTTAAATAAAAAAATAAGATTAATAGATACTGAAATGTAAACAGATTTATGCATGTACTATTGACCTTATTCTGCGATGCAGAAGTCCACTCGTTTTCGGAATTGTTTTAGAACTTCCTATTCAGTCGCCGAATGACTAGAAATAATAAACAGCAGAAAATGGTTAAACTGCCTGCTCTGCAAACAAGTGTGTTCATGACTATACATGAAAAGTAGAATAATATACTAAGAAAATATCAGTCTGCAACAACAGAACGAGCTGTTTTTAATGTCTAAAAATGCAAGTGAATGAGAGCGGAAGTTGTAAGTCTATAAGGTCAATAGAGCGGGTTATATATATATATATATATATATATATATATATATATATATATATGTATATATATATATATATATATATATATATATATATATATATATATATATATATATATATATATATATATATATATATATATATATATATGACACTCTTAAAAATAAAGATGCCAGGAAGAACAAAAAATAGTTTTTCACAATAATGCCATTTGGTTTTCCAAAGAACCATTCAGAAAATGTATTCTAAACAAACTTTTTTGACTATAAGGAACATTTTGTGGAATAAAAATATTTTATGGATGTTCACAGAACAATACACACCAACAAAGAAACTTACATTAGGAATTTATTTAAATCTTTTGTTTAAATCGGGGTAAGTTTCACACATTAAATTCCATAAACGTTGTCATAATTAAAAAATAGGTGATCATTATAGTCCCCTTCTGTCAAAAATAATGCATCTTCATTATCTACACCTGCACCTATAAACCAGGGGTGCCCAAACTCCTGCATAGTTTACCTCCAACTTCCTTCAACGCATCTGCCTGAAAGTTTTTGTATACGTAGAAAGAACTTGATTAGCTGGTTCAGGTGTGTTAATTGGGGTTAGAATTAAAATATGCAGGGTACCGCCCCTCCAGGACCAAGTTCGGTCACCCCTTGTGTAAACACATTCAGAGAATCTACATTTATCCCAGACTCTACAAAAGAACATATTAGTCCTATTTCACAAACATAGTCTCTTTCAGCTGTCGGACCAGAGATAAAAAATCTAAGTTTGTCCTAATAGAAAGTACTACAATTCAACAATATTCCACTAATCCAAAGGAAGGCATTATTGAGGAAACATGTTTACAATCATGTCAGTTGTGATGTACTGTATCAAGATGGTGGTAGCTTGTAATAGAAATCAAAATGATAGTTCACCTCATCATTTACTCACCCTCATTTACTCAAAATTAACATTTTTGTAAAAACTATCCCTTTAAGAACAATTTGCATTAAAATTTAAGAACATTAGCATTAAAATAAGAAAAAGTCAACATGGAAATGCATAAATTAAGTTGTTTTTTTGTACAGAGCTTTTTCTGTGAGTGTGAAAATACAATGTGTCCCTGCTTTGTAGTTGCACTGGATACAGAGCAGCTGTGGAAATATTTGAGATCATTTCCTAGTTCTAATTCTCGCAATTCTTGCTTTCTCAGCGCAAACACGGCACCTGAAGAAAGTCCATAAAACAGTCAGCAGACATTTCAGCGTCTGTACTTTTCAAATAGACAGTGAGAGTCACTTTTTCAAAATTTGGTGACGTAAACAGACAGCTCTGAATGAAAAAGCTTAGCAGACAAATTGCTGCTAACAATGCAACACTATTGCTTTAAACTGTTTTTTTTTTTTTTTCCAACAGAGTTACCAAACAGGCTGGCAAATCTTCTTCCTTTAGTTCACTGGCTGAGGAACTAAAAACTTTTTTTGTGTGGCCTATATTTACTAAAGAATCAAGGTTCGGCTATTTGGCATGGAAAGAAAGGTTAGAACTGCTAGCAACAGCACATCATTACACTAAACCAAAATGTAACCAAACAGGCTGGCAAATTTTCTTGGCTACAGAACTGAAAAAGTCAAACTTTGTCACCAGATAATCAGAGTTTGGCTATTCAGTAGGATGAGTAAAGAACGGCATGCTAACAGCACATTACTACTCCTAAAAGATTTCTTTCTGCAGAAGGTAACCAAATAGGCTGACAAATCTTTTTACGTTGTTTCATTTATTACAGAACAAAAAAATATAGTTTAGGCTATATTTACCTGTACGTTTTAAGCTAATAAATAATCAGAGGAACAACTGCTAGCAATAGCACACTATAAAACCTAGCTTTTTCCTGCACATTGAATCTAATCAGACAGGCAAGTCCCCTTCCTTTTTTGGAATATATTTATAAGCTTAACAGAATGAAAGACGGAACTTGGTAACACTTTACAATAACCGTACATGACTAATTCTGTATTAATTAATGTATTAATATGTTACTTTTAACTAAACGTAACCAACATGAGCTCATGAGCTGTTAATGTATAAATAAGGCATGACTTTACTTGGAGGGGCACATTATCATTAACTCATTCTAACTATTCATGAACTCCTGTTTAAACTGTTCATGTTGATGTTGACAGATCACTTTCCTGTTGTTATTCAGTGTAAGCGCACTAGAAGGATATGCATAAGGTGCCAACAGAACAAACACAACACAAACATGGAGTCCTCGACCTGAGAAAGCTTGAGCCGAGCACAACATATAGGACAAGACAGAACTAGTGTCTGGACGCTGCCACTAAAACAAGAATTTAAAAGACCGGAGTGGCAGAACCCTGAAATATACATTAACATATCATTCGCTTATGATGTTTAAATTAAGCATAAACGAATTTGTTAATTAATACATTAATTAGCAAACAAACATGTACTAACAAGTAATTAAGGTAGCCATTATTTACACATGAACTCATGTGACTCATGCTGTAGTTAAAGTTAATTCATGATTAGCTCATGTGTTAATTCATCATTAGTTCATAAGTAAATAATAATTAGTTTACATATTAATACATCATTATTCATGTACTGTTGTTGCAAAAAGGGTTACCCAGAACTTTCAAACACTTTCATAAAATATGTTAGCATTCGGATAATATATTACTCTCACAAATGGCTACAACATTTTAGCTGTTGCTAACAGGTTATAGCCCACACATTTAGCCTGTTGTAGTACAGTATAAACTCGCCAGCCTATAATGTAATGTGTATTTATATAGTGCATTTGCTGTGTATGGTCATACCCTTCACAATCATTTGGGGGGTGGGGGATCTCTCCACACCAACACCAGTGTGCAGCATCCACTTAGATGTTGTGACGACAGCCACAGGACAACAGCGCCAGTGCGCTCACCATACACCTCCTATAGGGGGAGTGGAGAGACAGTGATAGAGCCAATAGACCTTTATCACAGCGGAATTGAACACCGGAAGAGCCCTTCGAAGCAATGTATCGCTATTTCTGGTTTCGCTAGGAGTTGCAGAAACATGACAGCCTCAGGACAGCGGATGACTTTCTCACTGTTAACTTTGCCATAATTTGGACAGGAAGACGTTGTTCGGTGAATGTGTAAAACTGATGTAGCCTAAATAAAACAGCATTTAAAAGATGATACCGATTTGCAGAATTTGTGCAGAAAATGTGTCTTACACAAATTACGTATTACAGTTACGTTAGGTTACAGTAAGGTGCGCAGCCAAAAGCAAAAGATCTGCTTATTTAAGCCATTAGTAAGTAAGATTAACTTGGCTATTTAACATCCAGCAGGATTAGTTTATGTTAGTAGTCCAGTCTGTAAACTGTGCTAACCCCCTCCTTCCTTTTTATTCAGAGTCAGATATAATGAATGGCGAGGTAGTTGTATAGGCAAGTTGCTATTGGTCAATACGGGAGCTCCATAAATTACAGGTTGTTTAATGCTTGTGAGGTTTTCTCAAATCTGCAAACATTTGTTGGCTCCTACTCGTGGAAAAAAATAACATTTTAGTATTTATTTGAAGAGCAGCAAATAACATTTTACAATACAAAAATAAACATGCCAGGGGGTAATTATAAATAAAATACAAATATACAAAGTGTAATATAACATATGTAATAATGTAAATATGTAATGGCTTTCTTGTTTAGAATGTCTCTGATTCTGGTATAATACAAGGCAAGGCAAGTTTATTTATATAGCACATTTCATACACAGTGGCAATTCAAAGTGCTTTACAGAAACAAGAATAAAAGAGACAAGTGTAAGAAAATGAAAACAAATAATAAAAATAAAAACAAATAATAAGAATGATAAAAATAAGAATAAAAATAGATAAAATAGATAAAAATGTGTTAAAATATGTTATGAGATAATGTAAAAAAAAAAGAAAAACATAGTAGTGCGATCTGTCGGACGCAGCACAGTGCTCATTCAGTATACATACTTATACAATTCAGTCTTGATTTGAATGTGCCTAATGTTGGAGCACATCTGATCATTTCTGGAAGCTGATTTCAACAGTGAGGGGCATAGTTGCTAAAGCTGATTCACCCTGCTTTGACTGAACTCTTGGAACTTCTAGTTTTACATGATCCTAAAGATCTGAGTGATCTGTTAGGTTTGTATTCAGTCAGCATATCTGTAATGTATTGAGGTCCTAGGCCATTTAGTGATTTATAGACCAGCAATAATACTTTACAGTCTATTCTGAATGTAACTGGGAGCCAGTGTAGAGACCTGAGGACAGGTTTGATGTGCTCTGATTTCCTGGTTCTAGTCAGAATCCTGGCCGCAGCGTTCTGGATGAGCTGTAACTGTCTGACTGTCTTTTTGGGAAGGCCAGTGAGGAGGCCGTTAACAGTAATCCACCCTACTGCTGATAAAAGCATGGACAAGTTTCTCTAAGTCTTCACGGGAAACAAAGCATCTGATTCTTGCAATGTTTCTGAGATGATAGTATGCTGATTTACTTACTGCTTTGACATGACTATTGAAACTCATATCTGACTCCAGAGTCACACCAAGATTCTTGACCTTATTTTTTGTCGTTTAGATTAGTTTTTTTCTCATTATTTGGCTCAGAGGGAGCATATAAAGGTTGAACAGGAGAGGTGCCAAAATCGAGCCTCCACATGTCATGGGTGTCCACCTTGACCTATGGTCACCTATACTGACATAGTAACCTCTCCCTTCAAGTCAAGATGTGAACCATTTGAGGACCGTCCCAGATAGCCCAACTCAGTTTTCCAGAGTTTCCAGAAGTATGCTGTGATCGACAGTGTCACTGAGATACAGCAGTACAGCACTGATAGTTTGCCTGAATCTCTATTTAGGCGTATATCATTGATTATCTTTATAAGGGCGCTCTCTGTACTGTGATGTGCTCTGAAACCAGATTGAAAATTGTCACCCCTTTAGGTTTAAAAACTTGTTAAGCTGGTTGAAAACAACTTTTCCAATGATTTTGCCAATGAGAAGGAGATTTGAGATTGGCCTGTAATTGCTCATAATGTCTGATTTCTTAAGTTGTGGTTGAGCTTGTCAGACGTCGACACAACTTGGCTGATTGGATGAGCTGATTGCCTTTCTGATATTATTGATCTTGTCAGTAAAGAAATGAGCAAACTCATTACATAGCATATTTCAGTCATCAATACCTTAAAATTTGGTTTCTCATTAGTAAATTTACATTTATGAATGTACAATTTTGTTAACAACATAAGCAAATTAAATAAATAAAACAATTTTCCTCTTATAGGATAATCAAGGAAAGCCCAAATGTACATATTTTCCATAATGATGAAAGAGGTTTTGAACACAAAAGAATTTTTACTGATACATTTTTGCATCTCACCCCATAGGCTGACTATGGGCAATGCCAGAATAAGTACAAAATCGTCTCCTCATATTCATTACAAAAAATAGTTTACTGTTTGTCTATTTTCAATCCCACTTTTGAATTTATGCAAATAAAGTTTTGCTGGATAAAACCTGTGGATACGTTTATAGGATATTTCTTTAATTCTATTTCTAACATGATATTTCTGGGGTAACAGCCACACTATTCTTCAATTCACCCTTTAATAAAGACATCCAATAAAATTGAATATAAGGTACAGTACTGATTTCTTTTTGGAAAAGAGTATGAATAGCTCTATTATTACTCTTGGTATTTACTGTAAAACAAAATTTGCCAACATAAAATTTAGTAATATCAAAAGGTGATGCATCAGAAGGATAGTCTTGATTAATAACTCTAAATAACTTCAATGAATAACATGTCTCTAAAGGAATTGAACCAATAACAGTTGAAAACTTGCTGGGTTATTAAGATTTAGTAATGAGAAAGGATTTCATTTTAAGAAAAGTATACCATCTTGTCAAACCAATAAAAAGGAATTTGCGTTTGTATGAATTGTCTATTATTCCAAAATAAACAACAATGTGGGGAGAAATTTGGGTGCGGCGATATTGTCCCATGCTCCTCAACATTAGATGGCGGTAGTGACTCTTGTTCCTCTAAACTCCCCTGTAATGAGCCTAATCACCACTACCTGTTCTTTGCTTTATATAAGACTGTTTTTTATCCTGCTCTGTGTTCAGTCCTGAACCCTACCTCTTGCTTCCTCGTCCAGTGTCCTTTCTCCCGTATTTTACAGTTCTATCATCCCGTAAAGGTATTTTCCCGTCTTTCTCACGTATTTTCAGTCTTTCTCTAAAGGGTGGCAAATAAACATTCAAGAGCCGAGCCTCCTTATACACAACCCATACCGCCGAACCAACAGGGGACACTCCTTGCTCTTAAATGTGAGTTTGTTCTTTGCTTTCACTTTGTTTAGGCACGAAAACACTTTGAAATAAATATACAGGTGCCTTCACCCCTCCTATGCAATCCTCAAAACAGTATAATGGTGCATGACTGTCAGCTGACGCGCTCCACAATGATAAATAGACGCTGTTTCATAAACAGACCCCGTACACGCGATTTGAAGCGGAGCGAAAGTCTGGCTTTTGAGTGTGTGTTTTAACAGACATATACACATAATTAATAATAATAATAATAAAAATACCAAAAAAATGTTGATCTTGCTGTTTTTTTTTTTTTTTCAAACAACTTAGTTCATCCTAAATTAGCATAAAATCATAAAAATGAGCATGGATCTCTTATTATTGTGGGCATATCCCTTACTTTCACATTCCAAAGTTGACAGGTATGGTCCAGTGTCTAGTAAAGTTATTCTCAAGACTTTTTGCTTGCTATTTTCCCATTTGATTGTTTTGAGACCCTTGAGTCTATTTTATTTTGTATGTATTTTAGGAAGCTCTGCTTTCCTATTTATGTTAGACTTTTTCAACCCTAGCTGTAGAGAAATATTGTCTCTCCTTTTTGTAAAATACTCTTCAGTAAAAACTGTATTATTTTTTGCCATTCATACATTGTGAACTAACTTTCTTCCTCCTCTGCTCTTGGGCCTACAGTTGCTGACTTAGCTCAGGTAGTGAGAACTACTGCTAACCACATCGTAAACCCAGGTCTGATCCCCACTCAGATCCTTACAAAATTATGCTTATTGATTAATGATCATGATGAGCACTTGTTTGTGGTAGGCAGATAGCTCAACTGAAGTTTTGTCTATATTATATTTACTCATCAAAATAAAACTAAGACCACCAGTATTTGATAAAACATGATCTCCGCTTTGAAGTGCATACAGCATACGAACGTACTCCCGCATATAACTTGAATAGACATTTAACCCCTCTAATAATTTGCCTCATGATTTTCTCTGTCCATTCACTGACAGCGTCCCCTTCACTGTACTGGGGCACTAGGACTCACACAGACTGCAGGTTAAGCGCCCCCTGCTGGCCTCTCTAACACCACTTTCAACAGCAACTTAGTTTGTGGTCTCCCATCCAAGTACCGACCAGGCTCAGCCCTGCTTAGCCTCAGTAAGTAACTGCTCTTGGGCTGCAGGGTAATATGGCTGTGGCATATACAGTTGAATTGATGAAGTGATGTTTAACAGAGCAAGGAAATTTTCACAGTATGTACAGTATGTTTTATTTTGCCTTGAATAAAAGCAGTTTTCAATTTTTAAAAAACTATTTTAAGGTCAAAATTATTAGCCCCATTAAGCTATATTTTTTTCTCGATAAACTACAGAACAAACCATCGTTATACAATAAATTGCCTAATTACCCTAACCTGGCTGGTTAACCTAATCAACCCAGTTAAGCCTTTAAATGACACTTTAAGCTGTAGAAGTGTCTTGAAAAATATCTAGTAAAATATTAGTTACAGTCATGGCAAAGATAAAAGAAATTAGTTATTAAAACTATTGTGTTTAGAAATGTGTTGAAAAAAATCTTCTCTCTGTTAAACAGAAATTGGGGAAAAAATAAACAGGGGGGCTAATAATTCTAACTTTAACTGTATGAGCATGTTGCTAAAATGTAATTTAAAGATGTGATATAACATTTTCCTGACATATTTTAATATGTTGTTGAAATTTATCGTTGCCGCATTTGTATAGCATTTTTTTTTCACTATTTCACTAGCCCTAATTAGCACATTGTTAGCATGATGCTAACACATTTCTAAGCTAATGTTTTAAAAAATTTAACATGAATTAGCCTGGTACTACTCAGTTTATCCAATTAACCTATAATGCTTTTTAAAGGGTCATGAAACCACCCCCTTTTAGTCAACCTCCAATTTTTTCCAAAAGTGTTACATGATGGGCATGAAGCACAAAGCAGAAGGGAACAGTGGTATCAGATAATCACGTTTATAGAAACGCTATAAATGCGTTATATGTAATATATAAATATTTCAAAAAGATGCGTTACCAATTCTTCATAATGATTTCAAACTCAGAAGATGAAATTGGCTGATAAAAGCTCAAAATGATCCACTTTTTCCCCACAAATAAAGCTAACAGGTGCTAACATTGTCCTTATCAAATCAAATCAAATCACTTTTATTGTCACATCATCAGCAGCACGTTTGCTATGAGTGAAAAGCTTAACTGCTGGCTCCAGACAGTGCAAAATACCAGCATTATCTCACGAGGAAGCGTAAGTATTTTACATTTTGTCAGTTTAGTGCGAAAATGTGCAATTTTATATACCATCATTGGGTAATGAGCAAATCGTACTAAATACTATGAATTATATTGTACGAATTCATATGAATTAGCCACTAAATCAAAAAGTTACGAATTGCCGTGAGATTGCATTGAAAATACAGATGCAAAATACAGTGCAAATACAATGACATAGCAAAATACAGACAGTGTAGAATACAACAACAAAAAAAACAGGACAACGTAAAATTGGCAATGTTGACATTGATATGTACAATGCATATGTGTACACATGGTTGTAGGCAGTGTTGTTTTAAGTATGAATGATAAGTACTGATACTTAACACCCATAAATCTATCAAAATCTTAAAAAGTACTTACAGCTTTAAGCATACATGTGCATATAGCAAAGTTACTCGAGAAACATTTAAATGGGAAAAGTGGACAGATATCTGAACAAACCCTGTGGTATTTTGCTATTGTGTGTCACATTTAAAGCAAAAATTATCCATCTGCCAATCCATTTAGCTTTTTCTTAGCTGATGTCTCTCCCCAACTCAGCATAGCAGCTACATAACAGTACCTGAATAATGCTGTGTTAATATGTAGACTAAACATTATTTCATTAAACATTATTTATAAGTTAGTGTGCACTAATCATGAACTAACTTTAACATGAGTCACAACAGTTCATGCGTGAATAATGGATACTTTAGTTACTTGTAAGTACATGCTTGTTTATTAATTACTGTATTAATTACCACATTAGTTTATGCTTAATTTAACCTATAATGAACTCATGAGCTGTTAATGTATAACTATATCATGCCTTTACTTGGAAGGGCACATCATCATTAATCCATTCTTAACTACTCATTAACTCCTTATGCATGTTCGTCTAGTGCGTTTACACTGAATAACAATAGAAAAGTGTTCTGTCAACATCAACAGTCTAAACACAGGAGTTCATGAGTAGTTAAGTATGAGTTAGTGAAGATTTACCCCTCCAAGTAAAGTCATGACATATACATTAACATCTCATGAGTTGGTTACATTTAGCTTAAACTGAAATGTTAGTTTATACATTCATCAACAACATGTACTAAGAAGTATATATGGGAGCCTTTATTCACAGATGAACTCATGTGACTTATGTAGTAGTTAATGTTAACCCTTGATTGGCGCATGCCTTGACTCATTAGTTCATAATAAAGTACTGTTTAGTTTACATATTAATACATCATTATTCATGTACTGTTATTGTAAAGTATTACCATGTTTCTTTTATTACTTGCTACTGTGTGTGAAGTTAAATGTGTTTTTGCAGTTCTGGTTTTTATTTTAATCCAGTATATATATTTAATAATTTACAACATAATGTTTATAAAACATCATACTGCTAAAACCAAGTGACAAAGTAGGCTGAAATGGTACTGTTAAATGACAGAGTGAGCAACAGATGTAAAATAGGTCTGGCTATGTTAATGTGAAAAACATATGCAACAAAGAGAAGCTTTCATGCAGGTTTCCCTAAATAGCCAGAGTCTGCGATTCTCTAAAGGCTTGTATTCGTTTTGTGGTGTTTGCTATCACAGTTAGCTTCTGGTGTATGTCCCGGCTGAGGTGAAATCATGTGGGACGTATTTGGGGTAATTTTAGTTTGAAAGGATGTGCTTGTCATCACCCTCTTATACACGGCTCACGCTATACGCTGATGTCCGTGCGATGACTGACCCCTCTGAAAATCAGACCGTGAACTACTAAATAAACATGGCAGCATCAGCTCTTGATTTAGTCAAATAAATCAAATGCAATATTTTGAAAACTTGTATGTTTATGTGTTATGATTTCTGTAGGCTTCTTTTTAAATCACCAAATAATACTAAACTAATGCTGTTCACACATTTTAAAGAAATAGTTCACCCCAAAACTGACAATTCTTTTATTCTGTCACTCCTAACATTAAGTTCAAGCACATAAGATATTTTTAAAAAGTGTTGAAAAGCGGTAGCCACAGACTTTTTTTTTTACTATCATGAATGTCAATAGATGCTGTTTTCCAACATTCTTCAAAACAGTGTTAATTTTGACACCAAATTTGGATTTAGTTTAGTCTTAATCTTTCGAGTAAAATCACATTTTTGTTTTCGTCATATTTAGTCTTTTGAATCATTTTAGTTTTAGTCTAGTTTTAGTTGACTAAATTTCATAAGATTTCAGTGGAATAAATCAACTGTATATTTATGTGGCCAAAATATATTTTGTTTAATTCATCATTTAACTGATTTTCAGCTTAGTCCCTTTATTAATCTGGGGTCACCACAGCATAATGAACCGCCAACTTATCCAGCAAATGTTTTACGTAGCGGAAATATCCCTTTGAAACATCTACACACATTCATTCAAACACATACACTACGGACAACTTATCATTCAAAATTCACCTATACCACATGTTTTTGGACATGTTGGGGGAAATCGGAGCAGCCGAAGAAAACCCACGCAAACACAGAGAGAACATGCAAACACCATAGAGAAACAAAAACTGATCCAGCCGGGGCTCGAACCAGCGATTGTGCTACCCACTGCACCACCGTACTGCCCATTGGTTTAATTTAATGTAATGGAATTAAATATTGTAAACATTTATTTATATAAAATACTCTAAATTAAGAATAATTAAAACAGTCCTTTTACAATATAGAATATAGCTTTTCCGTTGAAGACTAAAAATTAGACATGATATTAATAAACAATGCAAAAGTAATATGTTAAATTATGTGTGAGCAATCAATCCACATGTAAAAACAATAGCCATCTGAAAATGAAGGATTGTGCAATCATTTAGCAAGCCCTTTATTTTAATGTGGTAAACTACACATCTGTTTAACCAGTCTGTTGAACAGATTCAAGCCAATAAATCTTTAAAAAAAGTGCTTAAAATAGTGTAAGTTCACTTTGCAATGTCAGTGTATAGGAAGCTTTAGTGTTGTAGATTGTGTTACAATATATGGTGCTCAGCTGTTTAGCACAGATTAAATAAGTAGAGTATTGACATATGACTATCAAAAGATAATGTTATCTTGACAAATTGTAGAATTATAAAGCAAAAATGTACGTCAAAATTAAAGGTGCGCTTCACATCAAGGGAGTTTTGTTATCTTGTCTGTGATAGGCGGAGCTTGTAGCACTACATTATCATTAAATCCTTAGAGACATAAGAAATAATCACATCGCTTAATTGAAGCATTAAAACAGTTCCCTAAAGCAGTTTTTGTTTCCCTAAAGCAGTTTTTCTTGTGCAGGGTTTCTGCAGGTTAAAAAAAGTTATGAAATTTTAGACATATAAAGGTCTAAAGGCTAAAGATTTTTTCAAAAGGCCCAGATAAAAAAAAATATTTGTCCTATCAAAAAAATTTTTTTTAATTGAATACATTAAATAATACAATAATAAATTAATATTAAAATATTAATATTTTTTTTAGATATTTCTTAGCAAACTATTTAAAATATTGCTATTTTAAATAACCTCTACTTGTATCCAGACACTTTTTTCCCAACATAAAGTTTCTTTAAAATAAAAAAATTAACAAATGTTTTAAAAGTTTTAAAAACTATATTAAACTAAATCTATGCACATCAATCTGTCCAGGGGCCTGTTTCAGTAAGGAGGTTCAACCAACTCGGAGTTTAAACTTGAACTCTGAGTTGATTTATCGAGAGATTAAAAACTCTGAGTTGTCGGTTTCAGAACAGCAGATCTGAGTTAGGTCAATCAACTTTAAGTAGACCAACTCAGAGTTAAACGCGCGCACCATGACTATAAAAAGGCATTATCAATAGAGTGCAGATATTACGAGTGACTATGGCAACATCTTAAAAAAAGAGATCACCATTTCTTTCTTCAGGCTGAATTTGATCTGCTCATGCATAGTTTTAGCAAATATAACCATATATTTTGAAAAGCAACACCACTGCATCAGTGAAACCGAGAAAGTTAGAATGGGGTAACATAGCTGCTTAAGTTAATGTATACTTTTACATTTAAAGTATTTATATGTTTAAGTTTAATAAAATAAGTAATGTTATGTGACATTTATAAAATCTTTACACATGTTCCCACTTTTATACTTGTTGATCAGTTTTAATAGATTTAAAAGTGCACTTGTGTGACTGCCTTTTTTATTGATCAAGTGATAGAGGTTGATATGACATTTAGAATGTAAGCAGGACTAAAAATAGTTTTTAGAAAGAATAATAATCCCATTAATCTAGGCTACTTGTCCCTGCTGAAGGTCAGTGAGTTTAAGCTTTATTTATTAAAAAGGACAAGCCATTCTCGTACCCGACTTTGTTCTTTGTGTGACTGTAATGTAGGCAATAGCTATATTTCCATCGAATAATATTAATAAAATTTATGTGCAAAACTGGAATAGCGCATAAAAGATATGTGTGAATAAAGCAGCGTTTTCATCCAACGAGTGAAAGGGAACAAAATAGTCGCTTCCTGATTAACTGGCACCAAATATCAACAGCAAAAACAGAATTTACTGCGGTAGAAGAAGCTGCAGCAGCGTCAATCTTTTCTATATTTAATAAATGTACTTGCGCCTCAGAAGACAATACTGACACACAATGAACACATGGGGGCGTTTGAAGCCATGAGACGCGGAGAACAGACGCTCCTGACACGCTCTAGACGCTCTGGAGGTCATTAATAATATAATATCATTAATTCTGAAACGGTTAAGGATTTTTAGAATGAATGAGCAAAGCAACATTTAAGATGTGTTATAGTGTGCTCAGCCTGCTAGTTTGTTTATTCACACACATTTTCATCATCAACTAACAAACCTTTTTTTTAATGCACATAGTGTAATTTGTTCAGTAAAAGTGTTTTCATCGTAGTTTATGCGCATCTTTTCTAGCGAATAAAAGTTTATCCTACTAAGTTATGTGCATGTTTTTTATGTGTATTTTCCAAAGCTATGTGCAGCTTTTTCCACGTTTCCATTAATCGTTTTTATGCGCATCTCCAAAATGAGCATTAAAATTGGTGGGTGGAAACGTAAGGCTAAGGCGAGAAATACCACTTCGTCTTTAAAAAAGGGGAGAAGACCGACAGAAACTTTGAGTTTAGAGAATAAAACCTGCTCCCGACCAAGTTAGGTTCACAGAGTAAGTTACCACAGTAACTGACTCTGAGTTAAAGTTACCTCTCATTCAGAAACAGATTTGACTTACCCTGCTTTCTTGAGTTTAACAAACCTGCCGTTTTGAAACAGAAAACCCAGAGTTTCTCTTATTTGAGGGTTAAAATACTCTGAATTTTCACTCAACTTCCTTTCTGAAACAGACCCCTGGTCGGTGTCCTCAGCAGTAAATACAGGGAGCACTTTTAAACAAAAGTTTTTATATGGAAAATAAATAAAACATTATGATACATAGAGTTAAAAATTTAATTTTCAGATAAAAAGTTAAGTTTTATTGAGATGGATTGTTGGTGTGTGGGTTTTTGCAGCTAAAATGAACCAAGTGAGGAAACATACTTACGAGAATGAATGCTTGATCATATGCATTTAAGAGTGACCGATTTAATACCTTTTAATGTACAAACTAACTGAGTAAACTTTCTAAGGTTATCATAAGGCTCTTCTGTTTCAGTTAAGCAAAAGCACCGACACGGGTAAATAAAAAAAGATCAAAGTTTACCTTTGCTGAATTTCTGGATATTTTCCTGGCATACTGATGTCGATTTGTTGTTTTTATTGTCTTTTTTTCTTGATATCAAACGTGAATCCTGTTTTTCTCTCAGCTATTGCCATTTTATTATAGCTTAATCAGACAGACGCCCCTATGAATGATGATGCAATCACATCCCGCGTCTACTGAGGACCAATTACATTTTAAATGTGTGTGTGTGTGTGTGTGTGTGTGTGTGTGTGTGTGTGTGTGTGTGTGTGTGTGTGTGTGTGTGTGCATGTGCATACATTATGCATCACACACCATGTAACGTGACAGAGACGCTGACAGCCGAGGTGCGAAATTGAATCCAAAGGCAGGGTTTATTAGCAGGATTGTCAGGCAAGCAACAGGCAACACTGAAGCAAACAGATGTAGAAGGCCAATCGAGAGTTGTGGCCAATAAACAGACAGATGGTCAAAAGGCTGGCAGCAGACAGGGATAAACAATAAAATAACAAAAAGTCAGGGTAAACACGTAGTTATGTTCACAAGCAGTTTAACAAGACTCAGCAATGAGAGTGTCACAGTGAGCTTTATAAATGTGCGTAATCAGTTGATGAGCAGCATCAGCTGTGGGAGTGTAATCAATGGAGACTTGGAGCAGGTGTGTGTGTGTGTATTGCATGTCTGTATTTTGTAGTCCGTAAACCAGCAGATTTGAAGTTCTCCAGCGATCTGCATTAGCTGACACACAAAGTTTAATTCTGATTGGATATTTTCCACACACAAAAAAAACATTCCTCAATCACTTCTCGTCTTGTTTTTATTAGTCATTGAAAATGTCAGTCTATTTTTATTATTGTTGTTGTCATCATCACTTAATGTTTATTTAGTTTTAGTTTGTGGTGGTAGAAACTTGTTTGTCATGAAAAAATATGCTGAAAGTTTTTCATCAACGAAATTAACACTACCTCAAAATATCTTATTGTTCATTCATTCATTAATTTTCTTTTTGGCTTAATCCATTTGTTAATCCAGGGTTGCCACAGCGGAATGAACCGCCAACCTATTCAGCACGTTTTTTTATGCAGCAGATGCCTTTCCAGCTGCAACCTATCTTTGGGACACATCCACACACACTCATTCAAACTCATACACTACGGATAATTTAGCCTATAATTCACCTGTACCACATGTCTTTGGACTGTGGGGGAAACCGGAGCTTCCAGAGGAAACCCACGCGAACGCAGAACATGCAAACTTCACACAGAAACGCCAACTGACCCAGCCGAGGCTCAAACCAGCAACCTTCTTGCTGTGAGACGACAGCACTACCTACTGTGCAACTATGTCACACTTTTTATCTTCTTATTGTGTTCAACAAAAGAAAAAAAGAAACAAATCTGAGGAACAAAATTCTTTGTCCACATCACCCACAAGTCTGTAAATAATTTTCATGGCAGACGGATTAGTTTATTCACTTCTTCAATGTCCAAAAAGCTCTTCTGAGACGAACCATGTCATGCGTGCACGATTAATGAGAGTAGATCCTTCAGAGTTATTCCTTTTCGGATGCAAAACGACACCAGAACTTTCCTGAACACAAAACATGATGAGCAAAGCTATTCTTCTGCTCGCCTCTGGGAAGCAATTCATCAAACAAGGAGTTCAGACAAGGAGCAGCAGTGTTTTATCAAGCCAAACACCGAACCTCCCTTGATGTCTAGAAAGAAGTTTCCACAGATCCACATGTAGAGCATTCTTACATTGGAAAGACAGCCAGTAAACCACTAGGGGAGTCTTGGACAGGATTGTCTATTCAGGGTCAATTCGGGTTTGTCTGGGTCAAGCCGCACCTGACCAAACTTTATTTATGAAAACACTGCTTGCCTGTCTGTGGCAGAACACACACAAACTAGATGGTGAAGGTCGCTCGGTCAAAAATATATGTTGAGCTCACAAAGCCATCCCTGGATTTTTTTAAAACAGCATTGTAAGCTGTAAGGTTAAGCTCAGGGTGGAGTGGAAAGAAACGTTATTAGCATGAATTGACACTTTGCCAACACATACAGTAGCACCTCCTTGTAACACATGGCTAACATGTTTTAGCATGTTGCTACCATGTTTTAAATTATTTGACATTTATAACATAAATTGCATTGTTGCTAACAAGTTTATTTTATTAGTAGCATTTTACTAGCGTAAATGCATTCATTCAATCATTCATTTTCTTGTCGGCTTAGTCCCTTTATTAATCCGGGGTCGCCACAGCGGAATGAACCGCTAACTTATCCAGCAAGTTTTTACGCAGCAGAAGCCCTTCCAGCCGCAACCCATCTCTGGGAAACATCCACACACACATTCACACACACACACTCATACACTACGGACAATTTAGCCTACCCAATTTACCTGTACCGCATGTCTTTGGACTGTTGGGGAAACCGGAGCACCCGGAGGAAACCCACACGAAGGCAGGGAGAACATGCAAACTCCACAAAGAAACGCCAACTGAGCTGAGGTTCGAACCAGCGACCTTCTTGCTGTGAGGGAACAGCACAGTGGCGTAGCGGACGGGCCCGCAGGGCACGCACCGCGGGGGGGCCCCGCGTAATTAGGGGGCCCCGCGTCGTCGCGATTTTCATTAAACTGTTGGGAACAACTGTGGTCGGAACCAAAGTTCACACGTCTGTGTTCTCTGAACACCTCTCAAGCGGTGGACTACTTCATTCTGATTGCTTGCCGCCAATGTTGCCAACTTAGCGACTTTGTCACTAGATTTAGCGACTTTTCAGACCCCCCTAGCGACAAATCTAGCGACTTTTTTGTGTGTTATTGGAGATTTTTTTAGACTGTCATTTGTCCATACTGTACCGTCCCTACTCTTCTCAACGAGCTGCTTGTGATGCCGCCGGCCCCTCCCCCGCCTCACAGCACTGACAGGCGGCCCAGTCAGTCGTTGTACAGCAGCCTCTCCCACCTGCAGCCCGAGAGCAGCTCACCCCTCTGCGTACCGACGACAAATGATTTAGCACAGGCAGTGTAAAGGTATTTCCCTTGTACAGTCAAACCGATCTACTTCTACTTTATTTTAACAATTTAATTGGACCGTTTATTCTTTTCTTGTTCACAATCACAGATATTTTAGTGACAGTTTCTGAACTTGTCTGAGTTTATTTCATATGAGAGATTACTGCACATTACACATCTATAATGATATACTGTATTCAAACAGCAATAAATTTAGTTAAATAAACATGCTTATATGTAGTGCAATTATAAATACCCCTTTATTAACCATAGGCTGTTAAACAGAAACGGTAGAACGTGATGACGTCAGTGATATGCAAATTGACGTATGACGTATCCAACCCCCCCCCTCCCCTTCATCAGGGGGCCCCGTCAGCGATCCCTGCAGGGGGGCCTCCGCATTTTGCGCTACGCCACTGGAACAGCACTACTTACTGTGCCACTGCCTCGCCGCGTAAATGCATGTTACTAGTAATTTTGTACAATGCTAGAACAACGCTAGCATTTTGGTAATGCTAGCATTTTGGTAATGTTTTAAGATTCTACTGTTAAAAGCTACAACATTTTAGCTGTTGCTATAACATTTTAAATGTATTTTTAACATGTGCGCTACAATCTTTACCAAATATAAGCATGAACTGAAAGGCAGATAATGGCTGCTTCTGAAATCGCATAATTACTGTATGGTATGCTAAAAACAGTATGTGAGGCTAGTAGTATGTCTGAATTTATAGAATACCAAAAAAAGGTATGCCAGAAGTACCTGGATGACCTAAAGCTTCCGGCGAGATTCTGAAGTACGCATCAGATGGACGTTACGCTATCCCTTGATGCCCTGCGAGAGAATTTTTGAATGGGAGTCAAGCGAAGCAACTCACATATGTAGGTCACATTATCATAACAAAATGGCGGATGTAGAATGTCAGAGTTTCATTCATACTGCTTCCATTCATACTGTATAGAACCTACTTTGCTAATGGTCGAGTGGTACGTTTAAATTCAAATGCAGTACCTACTGAGTAGTAGGCGGTTTCAGATGCAGTCAATGTGTTCCTTGCATGTTTAGTGTAACCCCGCCGGTCCTACACCAGCCAACCCGCTCCGAGCTATTATCTGGCGACCTTCCGCATGGGAGTCGGTTGCTCTACCAAGGAGGCTAAAGACCATGGCCTCTAGCATCTGTCGCTAGAGAACCTTTAGAGGACAGCCCTACTGAAAAATCTAGCTTGAACCAGCCTAGGCTGGTTGGCTGGTTTTAGCTGGTCAGCCAGGCTGGTTTTAGAGGGGTTTTGGCCATGTCCAGGCTGGTTTCCAGCCATTTCCAGCCTGGTCTTAGCAGGTCAGGCTGGGTGATGACCAGCTAAAACCAGCTTGACCAGCATAGCCAGACTGGGAGCCCAGCCAAAACCAGCTATGTCCAGCTTAAACCAGGCTGGTCAAGCAGGTTTTAGCTGGTCATTTTCCTGCCTGACCAGCTGATACCAGGCTGGAAATGGCTGGAAGTCAGCCTGGAAATGGCCAAAACCCCTCTAAAACCAGGCTGGTCAACCAGCTAAAACCAGCCAGGCCTGGTTTAAGCTGGATTTTTCAGCAGGGAGAGGAGTGAGGTTTATCTGCACAGCACTTGCTGGCCTCCGTTACACCACCCCCCTAAACCTCACTCCCATCCGGGTCATGGCACCAATGTAACAATGTAACCCCCGCCAGTTCTACACCACCCAACCCGCTCCAGGCTGGGATCAAACCGGCAACCTTCCGCATGGGAGTCGGATGCTCTAACAAGGAGTCTAAAGGCCTCCGTTACATTAGCATTTTTCTAGCATGTTGATAACTTGTTGTTTACATATCTCTAGCGAAATTAACACATTAGTAGTGTGAAATAACAGTGATTTTATACAACTAACGTTTTAGTTGCAAGCATGCTTAGCATGTTGCTAATGTTTAACACTGTTATCTTGATTTAGCGCAATGATTGCATTTTTATGCCTAACATTTTGCTAGCATTAGCCTTTTAAATGCTTAAATATTTAGTTTCAGAAGATGCAGCAGCTGCTTAAAAAGTAGATCAGTATTTTGGCTTTCTCAAGCCCATAATTAACTGCAGAAGCTGCCAGTTGAAATTGATTACAGGGTGCACAGTCACGGAAAACCTTCAAATATCACTCATTTAAGAATTTTTGCTTCTCAGGCCTGGTAAAGTCATTTAGTAAAATCATAAATTGTATAATAGCTGTTTCTTCAGCTTAAAACACTGGTACTGTATTTCCCAGAGATTGATATTAAACATTGAAGTTTTTTTATTTAATTTACTAGCTAATTTTATAATTAAAAAGAGCAAGTAACAATTATTAAACATGAACTAAACATGAGCATTATGAAAGAAATTCCTAATTTTATACATGTGCTGTAATACATGTGTATGTTGATACAGTTTACACAGAGACAACAGTACTAGTGTTGTTTACATTAAATTTAAAATACATTTTCAATAGTTGGTTCATTTCGCTGTGGCGACCCCAGATTAATAAAGGAACTAAGCCAAAAAGAAAATGAATGAATTAATTATTGACATTTTCAATAGTTTGTTTTTTTTTTGCCTCCAAAAATTCTGCTGCCATGTAAATGAATGTCCAAAATGCATAGTGTATTATGTTTTAACATAATAAAAACTTATTTATTATAAATTCCCCAAGAAAACCCATGACTTATTTTCTGACTTTATGGTATGACTATAGTCTGTACTAAAAAAATAAAGTGGCAGCTTATGACATTACAAAATTATGTTCAGACGTCAACAGAGAACAAACCTGTAATACTTCCACACAACCACCCAGTATGAAACTACTATTTCACCTTTTCTATGATTGAAGACCTGTCAGAATAGGGACCTGACCGAAGAGAAACTCGATAATTCACAGTCCAAATAAATCACAGAGGCATTCACATAGTCTGAAACTCTATAAATGCTCCCCTCCCAGATGTCTGCAACAAAAATTAACGTGTCAGCGACAGGCCATGTTTTCATGAAAATCAGCCTAACTGCTTTCACAACATCCTTGTTTATACTCCCATTGACCTGTCCGGCCTCTGAGTCAGGCAGCGTAATAAAAGTTGTCACCGCAGACCATTTCTACTGAAACCACGAGTCAGTGCACGTGATGATAGACATCAAAAAACATTACGAGATCACTGCACTCAATTCATTAGCCTCTGGAAAGGTCTCAGTGTGTTGGATGAGGTCAGGAAAGTTTGCAGGAAAAAGCTTTCAAATCAAAGGAAATAGATTATTATTGGCTATCTGTGGTGGACCACAACTCTGTGGTGGCTCCTCCCCCTTGTGCATACTTTGAGACAGGCACCGCCCACAAATAGTAAAGTTAAAGAGACGGTTCACCCAGAAATGCATGAATCCCAGTGCCAAACATTGTAAATAACTTTACATTAGGGCAAACTCTCTATGTCTCAATGTTCCTCTGCAATGGAGCCTGTAAAATCCTGCTTATTTACAGAGGGGGAGTATTAAAACATTATATGTTTTATAAACATTATATATATATCATTACGTTTTGCCAGTTTTCTTGTCAGACATGCTTGAAAGGCTTTTGTCAGGACTGAGTTTTGGCCCCTTTCCTTCTGCTGTCATCCTATGTATAGTGCTCTGTTTTTACTCCAAAACAGGAAAGGATTTGGAAAACCACCGGTGACACATAATAGATTTTTAGACAAGTTTTCTCAATGGGCCATTATAAAGGTGAGTTAGAAAGAGGCCGCATGGAGAAAACATGTAAGTAATGTTCGCAATGTTGCTGTTTTAAATCTAAAAGAGCCACAAACTAAAGTGCTGTAAATTCTTAAAGTCCGATCACACTGAACGCGCTTCCACGAACCAAAAACGCAAAGCGCACCACACTGCCTTTTTGTTGACAAAAAAAGAAGTGCCTTTTATCTCGCTAGGAAACGACTGAATCAGCTGGGGAATGTGAAAGAGTGTTGTTGTTGATAGTAATAAAATTTTAATATCTAATAAACCCTGGCTCTGCTTGCATTTAATTGAAGAATGAAAAAGACACGAGTGACATAACGCACTTTTTCACGCAGAGTTGACTTTTTTTTCAACGTTAAGCGCACGGTGCGCAACGGCTAAAACGCGAGGCACAGCAGGCAGTTAAAACGCGAGGTGCACAGGGTGCATAAGCAGCACACAAAATGCTTGCAGCTGTTAGTGAACCATTCAAAAAAAGCACCCCTCAACGCATAAAGTGCGCTTGGTGTGATCGGCCCCTTAGGCAACATCCAAAGTAAAAGCAAAACTTTGTTAGTACCCTAAAGGTACTGTATGTAAGGTTTTGTTCTAAATCATATAAATGTCATACTATGTTTGCAGATATTTTAAAAACATGCTAATTGAACCAAATTGTTTATCTGAAAAAACGATGCTGAAGTCAGTTATTCTGCTTTAAAAATGTGTGTTCTGTGTCGGAAAATCTGTCTTTGTTTTGGTCTCTATAACCAGCCCACTGCCAGTTTAACCAACTACAGTTAAAGTCAGAATTATTTGCTGCCCCCTTTGATTTTTTTTCTTCTTTTTTTAAAAATATTTCCCAAATAAAAATAATTTAATGTTAAATAAAAAAATTAAAAAATGAACAGTATGTCTGATAATATTTTTTTCTTCTGGAGAAAATCTTGTTTGTTTTATCTTCGGCTAGAATCAATGCAGTTTAAAAAAAATTCAAAACTTTTTAAGGTCAAAATTATTAGCCCCTTTAGGCTATATATATGTTTAATTGTCTGCAGAACAAACCATCATTATACAATAACTTGCCTAATTACCCCAACCTGCCTAATTAACCTAATTAACCTAGTTAAGCATTTAAATGTCACTTTAAGCTATGGAGAAGTGTCTTGAAAAATGTGTAGTCAAATATTATTTACTGTTATCATGGCAAAGATAAAATAAATCAGTTATTATAAATGAGTTATTAAAACTATTATGTTTAGAAATTTGTTGAAACAATCTGCTCTTCATTAAACAGAAATTGGGGAAAAAAATAAACGGGCTAATGATTCTGACTTCAACTGTATAAATCTCAACACTCTAGGCTGCCTTTGTGGAAAACACACCATATTCAATTTCAGTCTTTCAAAGCGGATTTAGTGTATGCGACTGTCATTGATAACACAACCTATGAAATGAGACGCAGATTCAGAGTTATGCCTCATTCACACTAGCAGCCACTTTGTAGCTGCCTGTGGCTCTGGATGCAAATGCAGGGGTGTGTATGTCTACAGCATGGACAATACAATCGGTCTCTGAGCGAGCAGAGAGAGGATCTACCTGGACTCGCTGTCACTCATGAAAGTTGCTTTTTATTTGCATTAAGTTGAAGGATTCTCAACTTTGTCACGTCGCCCGACATGCCCACCTGGTCGTCTACGATTGCTTTCGCTCACGTAGACTGAGGTCGCCAGAAGAAGCTCACTCTCAGTTGAAATGAACAGTCGCTCGTAGTGTGAATGAGGTTTATAAAAATCCACATGAGGTGAATTTTAATTTGCAAAATGTAAACATATTGCAAATGTTAACATTATTTCAGCATACATTGTCATGCTGTGTTCACACCAGACATGGTAGCATGAATAAATCACGCTATTCGCGCTTAAAAAGACTCGGAATCATTTTGAGTTTACTCGCTTCTTTCGCACGTCACATTCACTTTACAATAGATGCTGATTCACATCATGGATGGGGCTTATGTCTGCCTGGTGACTCTTGCTTCAGTGCTAAATGGCTAAAATAGATTTCACTGAGAGAGTAGCTGTGCTTTATGAAGGCTGAAAAACAGACTAGATTCGTTCAGCACCGTGTCTGACTCCATTAGATACTTTCAGAGGTGCACCCAGCTCTGTGAGTTCATATTCTCCTCCAGTAACTATACCTGGATGATGGAAGCTTTCAGCAGTGCTTCAGACTCAGCCCAGCCCAGTTTGAGGTGTTGTCCAGTGTCAGCATCAGGATTTTGGAACATCAACTGCAGGCGCTACTTCATAATCACACCCCTACAAGTGCAATCTCCTGATAACACAGTGCGAATGTCTGCCGCAGGATGTCTATTCGCTTCTTTGCATTGACTTAACATGCTAATCACTTGGGCTTGACGCTTCATCTGCGTCTGGTGTAAACGAACCATAACCCTGTGTCCTAAAATGACACAACACTCAAGATTTAAGCAAAAAGCAATTTGGCTTTCTGCACAAGATGCAACATGACAGAAACATTTAAATACTGCCATTCAGAAGCACAGAATAGTGCACTGCACTCCAATGAAATGTTAAGGCTCATAATAAAATTAATACATATCTTTGACATTATTATAACATTAATTAGTACCCAAAGTGATCCTTGTCATAGATATTTGCTGTTTTTAGCTGAGAGAAAATCAAACTGTTTCTAAAATAGGTGATGGTTAGAACAAAAACAGCTTTTAATAGGGAAAATATTATCATGTGTCATCACATGTATTTAGGATCAGGATGCAGTGTAGTCTCAATAGGCAGGCATATGCGCTCCTGGTGGTGTTGTCAATCTGGCAACCTGTGTTATTGTGGAGGCATCAAATTTTGGATTGCAATTCCTAGTTCAACCACAGGGAATTAATCTGACGTACTGCACCTTTAAGAATACAGTCTCATTGGGTTTTGGAACAGAGCCTATTCATGAGAGTATATTTGTTTTCGTATCTAATTTCGGCATATTTCAAGAGAACCCATAGGGGACAGTTGTGATTTGCCTTATGGGGTCACAAATGCGTTAAAACAGACGAGTTCATCTCCACATTCTCCCACCAAAACATTACGTACCTTTCTGTTGATATTCAGTCATCCGTGTCCGATCCAAAACATGTCTTGTAGTCGAAGAAATGTCAACATCCAGGTAGTTTATTTTCCTGTGAATTGGAAGTTTGTGAAACAGAAGACATTTTGACTCAAGGAGAAACATTTGCGGTTTGGTTGTAGCACCTGTGGGCTCTTCAAGCCATTAAGTTAATGATAAAAGCAGACAAGGTTAGCGGGAGTGCATGCTCATGTCAGTCGCGTATGATGAAGGTGAGAAGAAATGAAAAATTAGCTGGAAGATGCTAAAAGAGCCGCATCCAACTGAAGAATCAGTACTGTGGCCACAAACGTCTGGCTCGTGGTGAATCTATAGCAGTTGTGACGAGTATATTACCAAAATCTACTCCCCTTTGGGCCTTTATATTTGAGGTGGAGTGGCAGTTTAATGGCGGAAAGTCAGCGCAGATGGCGTTACGAGAGCTGAGGGCAGCATCACTCAGGTCAGCCGACAGGACAAAATGAGAAAAAAAGATATACTGTATAAGGACAGAGAAGCAATCATGGGCTCATGCTATTGGTACAATAAAAGCTTTCTGGATTTGAGGGTTTAACTACAAACCCAAATCAGAAAAATTTGGGACAATATGGGAAAGGCAAATAAAAAAGAAAGAAGTAATTTAGAGAATTCTATTGGAGACAGGTCGGGACTGCAGGCAGGCCAGTCCAGTACCTATATCCTCCTCCTCCATAGCCAGGACTTTTTAATATATGCAGAATGTAGAATGCAGAATGCAGGTTTTGCATTGTCTTGTTGAAATATGAAGGCAGCATATTGTGTTCCGATATCTCTATGTACTTTTCAGCATTAATGGTGGGATCATCGAAGTGCACAGTACCTTGGCCAAGGGCACTGACACAACCACATACGCTGGGTTTTGAACTTGTTGCTGGAAACAGTCTGGATAATCCTTGAAATTCCTCCAGATTTTTTTAATCTTGCATTATTTTATGCACTGTTGAAAGGTGAATTATCCACGTCTTCTTATCTTTCTTTAAGGAACACTGTTTTTAAACATTTCAATCATTGCAAGGTAGAAATGCAAGATTTTTGAAAAATAGAAGTTATGATTTCTAAAATAAACTTAAAGTGTGAGAAAATTGGAAAAGGTTTCTCATAAAGAATACAACCTTGAATTGCGAAAAAAAATTGTTGCAGTTCTAACTTGTGACTTCTAATTTAGAAACAAACATTGTAAAAAAGTGAGCCTTGTGTGGACCTAGAAAAATTGCATTCGTAAGTAGGGATGTAACGGTATCAAAATTTCATGATACGGTAATACCTCGGTATGAATGGCATGGTACAGTATTTATTGAATCATTCAAAAGAAAAACAAAACTAGTGAAGAGACTCAAAAAAAGTGCTAGAATGTTCAGGTTACCTCAACACTGAACAGATAAATGACATACAAATTATCTATCTGTAAACTTTCAAACAGGAACTTAAATTATTCAATTTTAATAACAAAAAATATTAAACCATGTAAAAAAAAAAACATCATTTGAAAGGACAAGCCATGTGTGAGATAGAGGTCTCTTGGTGGTACAAGTCAATGTCTCCATCAATCTGAGCAGTGTGCTGTGTTCTGCTGTCCCCTTGACTAAAAGAATCCCCATAATGTTAGTCGTATTCCCCGACTTGTATTTTAGCACAGTCTGGCAGTGCCTGCATACCCTTTTTCTGTCACCTTTTCTTCTTTCTTGTTTCTTTTCAGAGAGAAACCGAAATGCTTCCACACATCTGATTTAAAACCTGCTTTAGGTTCGACCATTTTTAGCTCTTTTTCTTTGCCACTACTAGCAGCACCCTCCATTTCCGCATTACTGGATCTGTAGCGACAACAGACCGCAAAGGATGATGGCCACACCTAGGCTGATGAAAATTGTAGTTTCCGCTACCTCACATTCGCTCCATTCGCCTGAGCAAACTTTTCACCAAAAGACCTATGATTTTATTGAGTCACAACCACGGTAATATTGAAAGAAATTGTTATTGCTGTATGACGGTATTTACAATATTGTTACATCCCTATTCGTAAGAGATTATTGCGATTCTAATATAAAAGCCCAATTATGAAGTAAATTGTGAGATATAGGTCCCTATCACACAAGATGTGTTTACCCCAACGTGTTGCTATTTTCAGACCAGTGCAACCTTAATTTTCTCATTTTCCGCCTCATTGTTTAAATAGCATATCCCTTTGCGCCACTTTGTGGACTCATGGTTGTTCCTGTCTAGAAAAGAAGAGTGTTAGGGCCATACCTGTCAACCCTCCTATTTTCCCGGGATTCTCTCGTATTTTACAGTTCTATCCCACTATCATCCCGTAGAGGTATTTTTTTCCGTATTTCTCCCATGTTTTCAGTCTTTCTCTGAAAGGTGGCAATAAACATTAAGGGCCCTATCATACACCCGGCGCAATGTGGCGCAAGGCGTGGCGCAATAGTCTTTTGCTAGGTTCAGCTTGGCGCAAAAGTCGTTTTGAGGCGTTGCACTACGCTTTTTAAATAGCAAATGCATTAGCGCTCATATGTGTGCCCATAGGCGTTCTGGTCTAAAAAGGAAGGCGTTCTGAGGCACACTGCTGGCGTGTTGCTATTTTGAGAAACTATAATAGATTTTTCATTAAACCAAAACAAACCCGGTCTAAACTCCAGCACAGAGTGCGCCTCGCTTACACACTGCTTAACACGCACAAGAGAGCAATCGGCAAATATCTTTACATATGAAAAAAATCTATATTAAGGATATATATAGGATATAATAAGAATAGATATAGGATATAAATATTAAGGATTAAAATTTTACAAAACATATTATTTTCTAGCCTACATAAATATGAAAAATCACTGCTTTTATGTCTTCTTCATCTCGGGAGGCTTTTTCAGTTCATTCATAGCAATTTGCTTTTGTATAATGTTATTATTAGCAGTATTATTTATTATATCCATATTTATATTTGTTTTATTAAAAACAAGCTTAGATTTGCCCACCTGTCAGGTTTTAGACCATATGGTGCACAGCATGTGTATTAGGATATAACTCAGGTTTTTGAGCACACTACGTTATTGTTGTTCATTTATTCGTTTGCTGGAAATTAGAACTGAATTTAGAAATAGTTTTGAAACGAATATTTGCGCTTAACAAACGCAATTAATTATTTATAGACTAATTGATGTCTGTGCGTAAAGGTTTCCCTATCCAAGAGCGAAAGTGAAAGTAGATCAATTATCTCTCATTCTCACTCAGAAGATGCTCTGTTTAACAGTTTTCTGTAAAAAAAAAAAAAAAAAAAAAACTGTTTGCTTGTGAAATGCTCAGCTTTTCTACTTAGACATACTTTACGTCCTGTAAATAGCGAATGCGCTTATGGCGCGACGCAGCTGGCTCTTAAAGGGAATGGGAGATGAGACTCTAATTGGTTTATTCTCAAAACACACCTATAACTCATTAAGAAAATAAACTCAACCCTTTTAGACCATGCGCCACGGCGCAAAGCGGATTTTCCCGTCCTTAAATTAGCAAAAATGCGTTCTGACATGCCCTGAAAACCTTTTCGCCCTGCGTGGTCCGTCAAAATAGAGCCCTATAGAGTCGAGGCTCTTTATACGTAACCTATATCGCCGAACCACCAGGGGCCGCCCCTTGCTCTTAAATGTGAGTCTGTTCTGTGCTTTCACTTTATTTAGGCAAGAAAACACTTTGAAATAAACATAAAAACGGAATAAAGACGGAATTCACTTTCTTTTCATTACAAGTGCAGTCTCCCCTTCATATGCAATCCTTAAAACAGTCATTTAACGGTGCATGACTGTCAGCTGACGCGCTTCATAGTGATAAATAGACGCTGTTTTCTAAACGAATTCTGTAGACGCAATATGAAGCGGAGCTAAAGTCTGGGTTTTTGGGTACATGTTTAAACAGATATACACATAATTATTAATAATTACATCTAAAGATGTTGATCTTTGTGGGGTTTTTTTTTTTCCAAACACAACTAATTTTGTCCTAAATGAGCATAAAAAGTTAGGAAAGCAATCAAAGGGTTCCATTATAATGTTAGATGTGTGCATTTTTAAAGTGACACCTATTATAATGTAATCAAACTAAATTAAATCTATATACAGTATTCATATCATTTTTGCTCTTCTATCAGACTGTGTAAGTCAGGGGTGTTCAATCCTTTTCCTGGAGAGCTACCTTCCTGCAGATTTCAGTTGCTACCCATATCAAACACACCTGCCTTTAATTATCAAGTGGTGTTCAGGTCCTAATTAATTGGTTCAGGTGTGTTTGATATGGGTAGCAACTGAAATCTGCAGGAAGGTAGATCTCCAGGAACAGAATTGAGCACCCCTGGTGTAAGTCATACAGTGAAGAAACAGCTAATGAGATTTGATAACTTAATTCTGTTACATTATAATAGCTATTAATTTTAATAAGCTGTTGGCTAATTTATTTGCTGCTATTGAATACTATTGTTTTCTTTTTGACAGAATATTAAAACATTACCAACCATTAAACTGTATTTTGTATAAATTATTACTTTCTACATAAACATATAAACCACCACCTTCTTCATCTCGGGGGCTTTTTTCAGTTTATTCACTACAACTTGCTTTTGTATAATATTATTATCATTGGTAGTATTATTTATTATATGCAGATTTATATTTGGTTTACTAAAAACAAGCTAGGATTTGTCCACCTGTCAGGTTTTGAACCATATGGGGCATAGCATGTGTATTTGGATATAAAAGTTTTTTAACCACACTTCCGTCATTTATGCTTATTTATTCATTTGCTGGAAATTAGAACTGAATTTAGAAATAGTTTTGAAACAAATCTTTGCACTAAACAAAATTAATGATGTATAGGCTAATGGATGTGTTCGGTGGAGTGTACAACAGAAAGAGAAATCAAACGCTGATTGGAGGAGGCTCGTTCTTTATCCTGGCGCTGCAGATGGTCTGTTTAACTTTGTTTTCTCGCTAGTGAAGTTTTCAGTTTTTTACATTACAATTCACCATGTAAATAGCAAATGCTCCATGGCGTGACGCAACTGACTCTTAAAGGGAACGGGAGATGAGACTCTGATTGGTTTATTCTCAAAACACACCCAGAACTCATTAAGAGAATAGCCTCAACCTTGTTAGACCAGAGCATATCTTTCAATCCTTAAAATAGCAAAACTGGATTCTGAAATGCCTTTAATGCTTTTGCGCCCTGTGTTTTCGACTTTGTGCCTAGATCATTAAAATAGAGCCCATAATGTCCGAATTGAATCGTGAGATGATCTTAAAATTGTGAAATGTAAATTTACAATGGCAAGAATTGTGAGAGACTGCAAGAAATAAAGTTGCAATCCTGAGAAAGCAATTAAATGTAAAACACACTTTCCCCAGTCCATGTGAACCACACACTTTCTTTTCAACAGTCCATGTTTCTCTATGCAGATGAGTGGTCTTGACACACCACCTGTAGGAAACACTCTTTTCCTCTCCATATGCACCAGAAATCTTTGTATTAGCACCTCAGCTATTTTTATCCTCACTTGTAAGTTTCTTTGGGTAAATGTGTCTGCCAAAAAAGAAATCTTGAGTAAAAATGTTGAAATAGAAAAATTTAAACTCAGCTCGGCAAGATTTAAACTTGTAAAAAAGTCAAGGTTGTGAGATAAAGAACTGATTGTCTAATTATTATGGCATCTATATAAGACATTCCCTGTAAATAGTATTAGAGTAATTAATATAATTTGACACATAATTTCCATAAATCACATGGATAAAACACTGTCTGGGAATGATGCATACAGTGCTTCAACAACTCACTTGGGCAATATTTCATTTCCTCTGATTTGTGTGCTTAGGAAATAATGGCAAACATCATGAGAACCCTGCGTCTTCATGCGATAATTACAGTATTTATGCCAGACAGCTATGGTATCCATCAGGACTTTTCGCTATTAAATGCCTCTTATTTGTTTGGCTCACACATGTAGTGCAGATCTTGTTTCCTTGTGGTCTGGAAGCCGCGGCAGTGCGGGGTTATTTTGACTGGAGCCTCTTTTTTTTTTCCTTATATCAAATGAATATTTGGAGGTGTTTGGTCCAGAAGCCCATGAGGTCAAGTCTCTGAGTCACTGTCTGGTCATTTGTGGTCTGTCTTGCCAAATATCCTGGAATCATTTTCAACAACAGATCCATAAAGACAGGCAGATTATGAGTGGGAACAATTATCATTTTCCAGTTCTGCTCTTTTCTTGTAAGCATCTGTAAATGGAAAACACTGATACACTGTTAAAGGCACAATTACTATTCACAATAAACAAAGTTGAAGTGTGGAATTATGGGAGTTGCAACTCCCTACAGAAATCTTGTTCATGGATGAGCTAAAGTATTCAATGCTTTTTATCATGGTAGTATGTGGTAGTGTTGTCATGTTTCTGGAATTCGATACCAATCTGTACTAAAATTTTAAGAATTTGCGTTTCCCGCTAACATTTGAGTTCTATTGAGCACATTCTTAAAAACCTTTACGGCCAATCACAGTCATTTCTGTTGAGCATATAAATACGATGGCAAATCAGCCCTGTTTGAGAATGTGCTCAAATGCTAGCAGGAAATGGATGTTTTTAAAATTCCAGTAACGATCGGTATTGAATTTCAGTATTGTGACAACAGTAGCAAAGAGAAGGTTATTGCAACCTGAATCTGAAAATTTTGGCAGTAATTTTTGCACATAAAAAAATAAATTCTACCTTATGTTGTGTCAATCATATTGACCCAATACCTCCAAAACTTTTGTCTGCCATAAAACAATTAGAATCAAGTAGGATTTTTTCAGTGTTTTGCATCTGAAAACATTTTGAGATGTGTTTTGACAATTCAGGGCCTGAGTGTAACTACAGATACAGGGACACTGGAAAAATCTACTTTTCAAGCTGTTTGGACAGACATGTATGTAAGTATAGTGGATAGACCGTCATATCAGGGTGATATAAACACACCCAGTCCTCTTTTTTTTTCAATTTAACAGACTATTTGGAGCGGTTTTCAGAGCGACCGCAACTTGCCGTAGGAGTGCGGCCCCCCCGCCCACCAATATTAATAGACAGGCACGTATCACGTAATCCTCAGTTTGTCGTTTCATGTCTGCCATTTTCAGCATGTGAGTCTATTTTTAGATGCAAGGCTCATTGGGCTCAACACAAGATCAACATTCACCACATGATAGCTCTAATCGGTAGGTTTACAAACTAGTTTACTTTTCATTGCGTCTATCTTAATCTTCAACCGTTTGCATTTCTCCAGGTCACAGAAGCTTCCTGTGAGTGATCTTAATAAGGTGCAGCTGTAAAGTGCAAGTGCCTTTGCCTCACGTGAGCTTCACTCCATTGGAAATAAAATGAGAAACTTGACTGCAGGTCGCACACCAGAAGCGCCGCTTGGCCACGTGCAGTGCCATGCATTTTAGAATTATAAACATAGGTTTCTATTAGGGTACACACAATAGGGCTTCAAGTCGGCGGTTCAAGAAACACTTCATAATTCTGCCGCGCCACAGAGCGCCATCTGAACATGCGAATGTCCGTCTCTGGCAGGCACGTGCACACATAGGGCTCAACCTGTGCAGTGCACATGCCCTTTTTAGTCTTGGATAGAAAGTGCCCTTCCAAAATGATCAAAAGTGCCCCCGCGACGCGGCACACCTTCGGTCCCGGCCTTTAGTAGGAGCGCGACAACACCGCTCTTGAGTACGCGCGCGACAACACAGCTGATCAGTACGCGCGCGATAACACCGCTCTTCAGTACGCGCGCATCCACTCTGCAGTTCTGCAGCCCCCTCTGCCTGGTCTGTGTCCGAGGCCTACATTTACAGCTGAAAGCTGATCCTCACATGCTGCTTCTTTCTGTCTGCCTGTTTGTTGCCAAACACAGAGAACGGAGCTCTTGGCTCTGCCTCCTTGTTGCGTTGGGCAGAAGCAGAAACTAATTTTCATGTGAAGCAACACCCCTTAAACAGCAAGCTGTGTACACACCCCCAACATGACACTTTTTAGCACGTCATAATAAAAAAATCTGAATCATGTTTTGAACTGAACCTAACACTCAAAAGAATCATAATATTAATAAAAAATTTAAAAAAATATTGGTAAACTATGCGCCCTTTAAAGCCATGAAGATAAGTCAATTCATAAGAGGATCGCTTGTATGTCAGCTTAGATCAGCTGCTCTAAACAGCTTTAAAATGCTCTAATGTGCCTGTATATTTGGTTACACTAAGTAAACAGCAGTGAGTTTGATGAACTGATGACCTTCACAGCCAATAAGAAAAATTTCTGTTGAGCATGTGAACACAATGGCAAATTAGCGCTCTTTAAGAATGCTCTCATACAGTATGTTAAACTAAATCACTTTAGTCTCACAGCACAAAGCCCCTTATAATAAGCAAAGTATAGAATATGAAGGTATAACATACAAAGACCAATTGTGGCAGGTGATTGCAGAACAATTGTGCATGACAATTTTTCAGATTTGAATACAAAAAACATGTATGACTCCAGTGTGCAAAGGAGCTTTTATTATGCCACAGTCCACCACTTCTGGTTCTTTTGCTCATGATCACAGTAGTAGAAGCACTGTTTTATCATACTAAATACATTTTCAAGAGTTCACACTTAGTTGATGATTGGTAATAAGCTAGTTTGGCATGCTGTCCCGGGAGAGAGCCCCGAGTTCATGAGAGCCTCGAGCCCGGGGCTCCCTCCCGTTGCAGGGCGAGAGGGGAGTTTGAGCTCGGGTAGATCTCGAGAACCCCCCTCCCTCCTGCTGCGTGAGGGTTGCTAAGGTGATGCGTTGCTGACAGAATTGAATCAAATTTGGTGCTAATTTGGATTTAGTCAATTTACTTAAGTGTCATGTTTTTGGGAGTGTGGGAGGAAACCGGAGGACCCGGGGAAAACCCACGCAAGCACGGGGAGAACATGAACTCCACACGAAAATGCTGACCATTTGGGTAGATGCCCGAACCGGAGGCATTTTGCAGTGAGGCTGCAGTGCTATCCACTGGGTCGCCGTGCTGCCCTGTAGACAAAAGAGGAGGCGAAGGGGTGGAAGGGGGGATTCTTCAAGACGAAGATGACTAAAGGTAAGGTGTTTGGTTATTTATACTTTGTTAGGAGTAGTCTGATTGGTGGTTCGTACATTAGCTTGACTCGGGGCCAGCCGTGTCAATCATAAGCACGTGATCCTCTCGAAATTAGTTTATGAATAAACTTCACTTAGGATTTTGATATAATGCTGCTCTGTGCAGTCTAATAAAACACACATTAAATTAAAGTGTCTTGTTTCTATTAAAAGCTAAGTGAAAATCAATGGCTTGTGATATCATTTGCATGGTCACACAGGACATGTGTCACTAGTTGAAAATTTTCAGTATTTTTCTGCATTTAAATATTCTTCAAAACATTTGCATAATGTAAATCAGCAAAATATGCAACAATGCTCTAATGCTTTTGGATTTTTTTAATGAATTTAAAAACATATGCCTTTAAGTGCAAAGTGCATTAATTAATGATACATTGGGATTCTAAAAGTCACCTATATTGTAACAGCAAAATTTAGAGACAACTTTAAACTTGTAACTGCACCATTGTAGGAAAACATTGCAACAAACAAAGTGAAAATGTTGAGATGTGAATGAAAAACTGAGGGCGATGCAGTGGAGCAGTAGGTAGTGCTGTCGCCTCATAGCTTAGAAGGTTGCTGGTTTGAGGCTTGGCTGGGTCAGTAGGCGTTTCTGTGTGGAGTTTGCATGTTCTTCCTGCATTTGCGTGGGTTTCTTCCGGGTGCTCCGGAGTCCCCCACAGTCCAAAGACACACGGTAGGTGAATTGGGTAGGTTAAAATTGTCCGTAGTGTATCAGTGCGTTGGATGTTTACCAAAGATAGGTTGTGGCTGGAAGGGCATCCGCTGCATAAAAAAGTTGGCGGTTCATTCCGCTGTGGCGACCCCGTATTTAATGAAGGGACTAAGATGACAAGACAATGAATGAATGAATGAATAAATGAATGAATGAATGAATGAATGAATGGATGAATGAATGAATAACTGAGAAAAGTCTCAAAATTGCTAGCAAAGAGCAAGAGCAGTTGTGACTAATGAAGTTACAGTTTGACCAAAAAAAGTTAAAATTTTGTTGCATAAGATTCTAATAATTATGAAATAGAAGCTCAAAATTTGAAGAAATAAATTGAGAATTTTGAAACTACTTTATTGTACGAAAAAGTAATTATTTTGACAAAAAGAAATCCAATTACGAGAAAATATCTAAATGGGTGAGAAATAATGTGATTCTGAATTGTGAAATATAAACTAAAATAATAAAAAATTTAAACTCAATTGTGAGTAAGTGAGCATTGCGTGACAGTCTGTAAACTTAAAAATGCTAAAAATAAATTTGTAATTCTAAGAAAAGGTCAAAAATTAAACAGTGTGATGGAATTTAAGGATTTTAAAATTCTGATTTAAAATTGCTATTAAAGCAGTTAGGGATATGCTACAATGTTTACTATAGTCACCTGTTTTAACATTCATCGGCTTAGTCTCTGATTTATCAGGTGCCGCCGCCCGCCGCAGCAGAATAAACTGCCAACTCTTCCAACATTTGTTTTAAGCAACAAATGCGCTTCCAGCTACAATCCAGTACTGGGAAACACCATACACTTTTGCATTCACACACAAACACTTATACACTATGGCCACTTTATTCATCCAATTCACCTATAGTGCATGTCATTGTACTGTAAGGGAAACCGGAGCATTTGAAGAAAGCCCACGGCAACACAGGGAGAATGCACTCCACACAGAAATGCCAACTGAGCAGTTGGGACTCCAACCAGCGACCTTCTTGCTGTAAGACGACAGTGCTAACCACTGAGCCACCGTGCCACCCTATGTCTTAACAGCTAATGTGATTTTTTTGATGAACTATCCTTTTATGAATAAAAAAAGTTTTTAAAAAGTCTCCTGGTTCTACAGGCACAGAAATAAACGCTTTACCTTTAAGAATCTGACTGGAGCATTACATCATCATTAAACCATCAGCAAGCTTAGTGTTTTACATCGCTGGACGCAAGTTACAGCCACAGCTCTTTAATCAGCCTTTAGCTTGCAAATGACCCATTAAGCACACCTAAAACATCAGGCCCATCTGGAAACCTTCAACAGAGCAAATCAACCGAGCCTACAATATCAAAGGTCAGAATATCCACAACGCCACGGATCTGTAAACCTCTGCGATGCATGCGTTTTAACATGCCTGCTTTGTGAAAAGAATTTATTGTGGGTGGAAATCAAAACAAACTGCATCTGGATGAAAAACACACTGTAGGAGAGCAGAAGAGAGACATATTACTGAAGAGACTTGAGACTTGTCAAAGAAACTGCTAAAATATTTATTCCTCCACTATTTTTATTAGTGGAGATTTGTAGCGCCACATTCAGTTTATAGAGGATTTCGAATTCTTTGAAAGAAATGCAACAAGTTAGACGTGAAGTGATCCAAAAAATTCACACAATGGACCCTATCATATGCAATAAGGTGCAAGAAGTGTTTAGCTGGATGTGTTGCTATTTTGAGACCAGCACAACCTTAATTTTCCTGTTTTGCGCTACGTTGTTTAAATAGCAAATCCATTTGTGCCGCTTAGTGGACTCGAGTGTGTCAATCTAATATAGTTGCTATTTTGAGAAAAACACTTCTATCTTTCTAAATATCTTTACAAATAAAAAATAATTAAAGGATTAAAATATTACAAAACATTATTTTGTACTTAAATATAAAAATCACTGCCTCCGTACCTTTTTCTTGAGAGGATTTTTCTGTTTATTCATGATAATATGCATTTGTATAATGCTATTATTATTATTATTATTAGCAGTTTTATTTATTATATGCAGTTTTATATTTGTTTTATTAAAAATAAGCTTAGATTTGTCCACTTGTCAGGGTTTAGGCCATATGGGGCATAAGAATAGGACATGTATTTAGATAAAATGTGTTGGATTGACCACACTCTAGATTATTGTTAATTTATTCATTTGCTAGAAATCAAAAACTGAATTTAGAAATAGTTTTGAAACAATTTTCGCACTTAACAAGCGAAATTAATTACGTAGGCTAATGGATATCTTCAGTGGAGTGTACAACACCCTTTTCTTATCCAAAAAAGTAAAGGAGTAAAGAGTAAACGTAAGGAATATGCAAAGAGGCCGAATGAAGGAGGCTTGTTCTTTATCCTTGCAATGCAGACAGTGCTTTTAACCGTTTTCTCTCTAGCGAAGATTTCCGTTTTTTCACTTGCATGTGCCATGGCGTGAAGCAACTGACTCTTAAAGAGAATGGAACATGAGACTCTGATTGGTTTATTGCACGGTACCCATAACTCATTAAGAGAATAAGCAATATGTTAGACCGTGCGCCGTGGCGCAAAGCATCTTTTTTCCATCCTTGAAATAGCAAAAGTAGACTTGAACATGCCATTAATGCTTTTGTGCCATGTGATTTAAACTTTATGCCTAGATTGTTAAAATGCAGCCCACTTTATGACAAATCAGTCAAATGGCACAGCCAACCAGAAGAGTGCATAGGCAAAGTCTTACTACAGTTAAAAAAAAATGGTTAGGTACATCATCTAATTTAGTCAGAATCAAAATTTGCAATGTTTATTTTGTTAGCGCACATTGTTATTCTTTAGGAAAACAATTAATCTGTGCAAACTAGTTCAGTGAAATAATAGTTTGTTTTGGTTTTCTTCAATCAAAGTCTGATCGTTTGCGTTTGGAGTGTTGACATCAGTTTCAATATTCAGTCACAATATTAATAACCACCCCTCTCTTACTGTTAGTTTCTACAAAAAGAAAGCCCTGCCCCCTAGTCAATATTCAGTTTCAGTTGGAGGTACATCAACTGTAATTCTGAAATAAAGGTCTCAGTAAGTTCTGATTCATTAACTATGAAATATTAATATTAAACTGTTCAACATTATCAAAAACACATGTGAAATGATTAATTAGTTTATGACACTTGTATGTATTACGCTGCTGACTCTAATTGCAATTTGTTGTACTGCCATCAGTAAACACACACTCTAACCTGATATGGAAGAGAAGAAACAAGCAAAGTTGTATTTACCTTTTTTCATGTCACACAGTGGTTTGGGAGCTTTCTATGGTTACAGTTAAACCATTGAAGTCACATGGAATGTTTTAAAAATGTTTTTGGTTCCTTTTCTGGACTTTGAATCTTGCTATCTGTAAAGAGCGAGGGACCTCTAAGATTTTATCTAAAATATCTTACTCTGTGTTCCAAAGATGAACGAAGGTCTCTAGGATTGAAATGACAGGAGGGTCAGAAATTAACAACAGAATGGTCATATTTGACTGGACTCAACCTGCAGCTGTAAAAGGGCCTATACCTACAACAACAGATTTGTCATTTTTGGCCTATTAAAATCAATGTAATCTTATCATATGATCACCACTGGCCTAGACTCAACTCATCACACAAATTGGCTGTTTAAAGTAGTTTAGAGAAGGTTAGGACTGTTAACAAGAGGTTCAGCTTAAACTGATGGTGAACCACAACTGGCAGCGACTTCACAGACGTGGAAAAGCATTTGCTTACGCCATACAGTCAAGGCCGGATTTATTCATACCCCTTGCAAATTCTGACTGCTTTGTCTTGTTTAAAGGTAAATAACTTGAGAAATTAAGCGGGTGTCATTTCCGGTCAAAAGAAAAACTTGCTGGTTGAATAAAAGTAACTACAGGTCAGAATAATATGAACAATTTTGGGCTTGACTATAGTATGCAGAGACAGAAAATGTAAATTTTTTTAGCATTCAAGTTGAGAGTGTTTACAAACCACTGGTAGGATCCTTAATCTCTCAACATTAATAGTTTCAAATGTATAGTGCTTTCTTTTAAGCGACAATTCTCAACATGCAGTTAATTATGACTTTTGCCCTGTTAAACTTTTAATTTGCTGCCCATTAATAGTTAAGGCAGTAATTAGGTTTGGATATTCGCATGTATAATATGACTGTGCCAAAAATTGTACATAATAAGCACAAATAATCAGCCAATATCTTAAAAATACACACAAAAAAAAAATATGTTTGTTGTTTGTTGAAGCCATTTTTGATATTAATATATATTTATATTTTATTTGTTGCATGATTGATTAAGATTAATAATATGATAAAGTATTATTCTGTGTCACGGATCGAGTGGTTTAATGATATGGATAAATTCCACCTACATGTCATGTTAGCTCACCTACTTACGTAAGGGCACACGGGTGATGGGTGATCAGCTGGCAGGAGTAGCGGGGAAACCGCATTTTGTTTGTAGCATTTGTAAGACAAATAAAAAGAGTCTTGAGATATAAATGCTTGGACGCGTCATAAACATCACTGCTCCTGTCAAAACAGCTCCATAATAACAAGATGATGCCGGAGACCGTTATACTGTTTGTTCAAACAACTTATTTAAAATGAGCTAAACAAAACAAATCTTGAGATTTTTTTAATAATAATAACTCTATTTTATGTTCAATCTACTTAAATAGGGTAAATGCCGAAGGACTTTTTAATTTGCCAGTAACATGAGTTAAGCGCTTTCGGTGAATTGTATGCCAAGTCGATGCATTTAAGTTCTGTTTTCTTTAAAAATCAGCGATCTCCATTGACTGTGTGATATCCAATATAAAGTGGGTCTCAGATTGTACAAGAAGCACTTCATTAAATTACATTTTCCCCGGCCATGTCTTTATATTATGAGCATTTTATTTTTCCCCAGTATATTCAATGGAGCTTTTGTGCTAGTCTTCCGATTCTGACGGGCACATGCAAGTAAACAGTATTTTGTCTTGTTTTACACTTGAACGATAAATTATTGCCCAAGTCTATTAAACTGATTGTATTTTAATTACATTGCAACATCGATGCTATAAACGTAACTGTAACAGAGAGGCTGACACAGAGGGATCCATTTGCAGTATTTTTATTAAACAGTTTAATAAACAATAGCACACAATTGTTGTGCGTGCGCAAACTCACAACAAACACAGTCATATGTAGTCGTTTGGCTGGCGGCGAGTAAACACAGGATGAGTAAGCAGGCATGGGTCAGAGGCAGGCGGCTAGTATCAGAGTCGGTAAGCAGGCTAGAGTTCAAAGGCAGGCAGCTAGTATCAGAGTCGGGATTCAAGCTGAAGTACAAGTCAGGCAAGGCTGGGTCAGAAAACAAAGCAGGATCACAACAGGAAGGCAGACAAAGATAATAACGCTCAGTAGTGTTAGCCAGGGCAAAACAAGACTTCACAATGAAGCAGTGTGAGTGCTGCTTATATGTATGTGTGGTGTGATTGCTGGATGCGTGTCAGGTGTGTCTGCAATCAGTGTAGATGGGTGACGTAATGTCAATAGTCCGGTGATGATGACCTCTGCTGGCCAGCGAGGGGAATGACTGGGACCGAGTCGGTGACAGTAACGGTGTAAAATGGAAAAAAGTCACAATAACCAGTCACTGGAAGTTTACCAGTATGGGAAGAAACACTAGCTCTGCATGTACCCTATTTGTAAAAAACAAATAATTTAACTTAATTCTTACATGTTGTCCCATTGCAAATCCATTGTAAGGTACCCAGCGTTATTTTACAGTACATGCAAAAAATAAACTGTAAAAAAGTTCCACATTAGTTCCACATTATTTCTTGATGTTGTCCCAACACAAATCGATTAAGTTAATTTAACTTTTGCAAATTTTAGTGGATTGAACATAAAACAATTAGGTTGTCCAAAAAAGTACTCAATAAATGTGTTGATTCAGCTCATTTTGAGTAAGTAGAGTTTGAACAACCAGCCAAAATAATTTTTGAGTGTAAGCTGACCACCAAAATGTGAGAATCAGCTAGAAATTATTTAGTTCATATCGATTATATGCCAACAAGTCCTGTTTGAATTGGACGCACATTGATGGTGAATGGGGTTGCGTGTCAAACAAAACACTGGAGTGTTTTCACACACATCACTTTGTAAACCTCTGCTAAGTATTAGCCTTTTCAGTAGATGCGAGTGTTTAATGGTCCTAACAGATGTTGCTTTGATACCGAACCAAAGTCCTGTCATATTCCCATGTTGTGTTGGCTTCTGAACTCAGGCCCAAAACTTCAAGCACTTTCAGTCGAGTATCACTGCCCGACTCCATCTGAACAAATACGACTGGTCTCAGCCTCCGGTTGATGATGTGTGTTTACACAAAACGTGGAAATTAAACACTAATTCACATTTCATGGTCGAGGAAGTGTTAGTGTGTTTAGAGCAGAGAAACAGAGAGATGAACTCACACACATTTCCATGACACTATTTAGGACGCCTTCAAACCTGTGGCCTGTTGGGGAAAAGGTGTGCTGCTACTTACTCTAAGCAATCAGACTTGGAATTTTGGCCTGGCGAGTGATGAAACAGACTGAAAATCCCATATACATATGTTAACCCAGACCATATTTGGAGACTAGAATATCATGCAGATTTGCAGATGATCTCCGACTTTAGTAAACAACTAAAAGCCTGGCAACTCTCTATACAAAAAAACATACATGTATACAAAGGATATATAAATACATTTATTTCAGACTGAATTTACATTTTCTTTTAACATTTTTTAAATATATTATATATTAATTATCATACAAATATGAAATTATTATATTTAATATGTCCTATAATTATCACTGTACGTGCATGTGTGATGTGAGAGATGCTGACAACAGAGTTAAGGATCCAAATAGGTTTATTATGAGAATGGCCAGGCAAGCAATAGTCAAAACAGGGGCAAACAGATGCATTCATTGAACATAGAGTCGTAGTCAAAAAGGTGAATGGTCAGTACAGGCAGCAAGCAACGTAAACAAACAGAACAAAACAAAGATAAGAAAAGGCCAAGTAAACCCGTAAAAAAAAAAAAAAACTTAAATATTCACAATTCAGCATAACGAGTGTGTGTGTGTGTGTGTGTGTGTGTGTGTGTGTGTGTGTGTGTGTGTGCGTGTGTGTGTGTGTGTGTGTGTGTGTGTGGTTTATACAGTTCATCTAATCAGTCCATAATGATCCTTCGGCTGTGTGTATGCATGTAATCAAAGTGAAACAGGAACCGATGTGTATGAAGTGCATGACGAAATTTGTAGTTTATTATAGTTCATTTAGTTCAAATGACAGAATTGAGTCCAGGAGAAGGTGCGTGTTTACCAACAATCTGCAGCCACTAGATTGCTGATGATCATAACAGCATGTACGCTTGTGTGTAATAAAATGTAACTTATTTTAACTTCTTTACAATGCAGAATATAATCTTATTTAACATTATATATTTCGATTAAGGAAAATATCAATTCCTTAAATCAGTGTTGCTCCCTTTCTTGGAGGTCAATCAGCACTGCACTTCGGATGTCTATTTTGTCACACTCATTTGAGGTCTTTCAGTCTCTGCTAATGAGCTGATGATCGGGTGTTTTTGGTCAGGGAGACATGGGAAACGTACTGAGCTGGTGGTCGTGGTAGAGAAACTCGGCCTTAAATCGTATCAATTTATAGAGGAAGATTTATACAAAATCCATGCAATATAAAATAAAATAAATTCATACACACAATGTCATATTTATTCATTCATTCATTTTCTTGTCAGCTTAGTCCCTTTATTAATCCCGGGTCGCCACAGCGGAATGAACCGCCAACTTATCCAGCAAGTTTTCACGCAGCGGATACCCTTCCAGCCACAACCCATCGCTGGGAAACATCCACACACACATTCACACACACACACTACGGACAATTTACCCAATTCACCTGTACCGCATGTCTTTGGACTGTGGGAAAAACCGGAGCACCCGGAGGAAACCCACGCGAAGGCAGGGTTTCTCCACACAGAAACACCAACTGAGCCCAGGTTCGAACCAGCGACCTTCTTGCTGTGAGGCGACAGCACTACCTACTGCGCCACTGCCTCGCCCACAATGTCATATTTTTATATATATATATATATATATATATATATATATATATATATATATATATATATATATATATATATATATATATATATATATATATATATATATATATATATATATATATATATATATATATATATATATATATATTATGAGTCCAAATTTTTTGTGTCGTAATATTCTAAGAGTGATTTTTCCAAAACTGTGGAGGGTTCGTCTTTTGTGGTCTCCAGGAGGAAATGCTTGAGAATCAGACAGTATTTACAAGGCATGTGATGAATTATCTTTTTATCCTGGTAGTGAACATGTGTGTGTTTCTCTTAGACAATCTTGAATATTAGATCACACACTGTAAGCAAAAGCAGGCGCTCTGACGATGTCAAACGCATTTTATCTCGATTTTCTTTAAAACTGAACAGAATAACACGCTCGTTCCAAACATGATTAATAATCGCCCTCTTGATCAAGCTGAGAACAATGTAAACTTTAGTGTTTTTAATCAGCCAGATCGATCCAAAAAAAGAAATCCCTGCACATTTCCAATGAGGTTTGAGTTCAAGCCTCAACATTTTTTGGACGGCTGAAATATCGAGGGTCACAATACGGACAAATCAAACCTCCAGCACATTAGTCAATAGACATTATTCTCCCAAGGGTCTTTGTTAGGCTTTCCAGACATGGTGAAAATATATTTTAAATAAATGCTAAATATGTTTGCCAATTGAACCAAAAAAAAATTATGTCTGCTAAATGGTTACAAACAATTTATATTGAATTTAAACAAACTAATTACATTTATAAATGTCCAACTTAATTTGTTTGTTTAAATTTAGCCCGAATAAATAGTTTACAACCACTTAAATAAAAAAAATCTAAATCCAACAAATCATCTTTGAATTCATTTTTGTTCAGTGTGTGATGCTCAATTATATATATATTTTTTATATATTTATTGTCATACTTCATACATTATTCACTCTTCCCTTTCTACTGGAACTGTTCCTGCTTCCTTCAAAACTGCAGCAATTACTCCAATATTCAAAAAAACCTGGTTCAGACCCATCTAATTTTAATAATTTACGACCTATTTCTAATCAACCATTTATTTCCAAAATCTTTGAAAAAATTGTAGCAACAAAACTCCAAACCCACTTATTTCAGAACAACCTGTATGAACAGTTCCAGTCCAGTTTCCCCCACTCCACAGCATGGAAACTGCCCTGATTAAAATCACCAATGACCTTCCCATGGCAGCTGATTCTGAACTAATATCTATTCTTCTTCTCCTCGACCTGAGTGTGGCCTTTGACACTATTTGTCACAGCACCCTCATCACTAGACTATCCACTCTTGGCATCACCAATACCCCACTTGACTGGTTTAAATTCTATCTCTCTGGCCGCACTCAGTTCCTTCAACTCAAACCATTCACTTCTCAGCATTTTACAGTTTCTTCGGGTTCAGTCCTGGGGCCCCTGCTTTTTATCATCTATCTCCTTCCACTTGGTTATATTCTCCGTAAATATAACAAACAGTTTCACTGCTATGCGGATGACACCCAGCTCTATCTCTCTGGCAAACCCTCTTCTTGTTTTCAACCTACATCTCTTACAGTCTGCTTAGCAGATATCAACTCCTGGCTCTCTCTTAACTTCCTCAAACTAAATAGTTCAAAAACTGAGGTTCTGCTTGTTGGTACCAAATCAACACTCTCCAAAATTGACAGCTTTTCTCTTTCAATTGAAGACTTCCTTTTATCTCTCTACACAGGTTAAGAGTCTGGGGGCTCTATTTTGACGGCCCATGCGCAAAGCGCAAAACGCAGGGCGCAAACGCTTTTAGGGCGTGTCAGAATGCATTTTTGCTAATTTAAGGAAGGGAAAATCCACTTTGCGCCGCAGCGCATGGTCTAAAAGGGCTGAGTTTATTTTCTTAATGAGTTATAGGTGTGCTTTGAGAATAAACCAATCAGAGTCTCATCGCATTTGCTATTTACATGATGTAAAGTAAGTGTAAGTGGAAAAACTGAGCATTTCACAAGCAAACAGAAAACAGTTAAACAGAGCATCTACCAAGAATGAGAGATAAATGATCTACTTTCACTTTCGCTCTCGTGGAGAGGGAAACCTTTAGGCAGACATCAATTAGTCTATAAATAATTAATTTTGTTTGTTAAGCGCAAATATTTGTTTCAAAACTATTTCTAAATTCAGTCCTAATTTCCAGCAAACGAATAAATCAACAATAATAACGAAGTGTGTTCAAAAACCTGAGTTATATCCTAAAACACATGCAGTGCCCCATATGGTCTAAAATCTGCAGGTGGGCAAATCTAAGCTTGTTTTTAATAAAACAAAAAATATAAAAATGGATATAATAAATAATATATTATTAATATATTGCCTCCCGACATAAAAGCAGTGGTTTTTCATATTTATGTAGGCTAGAAAATAATTTGTTTTGTAATATTTTAACCCTTTATATCCTATATATATTCTTATTATATATTATATATATATCCTTAATATTTTTTTTCATATATAAAGATATTTGCGTATTGCTCTACATTTTCCTGTGTGTATTAAGCAGTGTGTAAGCGAGGCACAACTTTGTGCTCGACTTTAGACCGGGTTTGTTTTGGTCTATTGAAAAATCTATTATAGTTTCTCAAAATAGCAATGCGCCAGCAGTGCGCCTCAGAACACCTTCATTTTAGCCTATGGGCGCACATATGAGCGCAAATGCATTTGCTATTTAAACAGCGTAGCGCAACGCCTCAAAACGACTCTTTCGCCAAGCTAAAACTAGCAAAAGACTATTTTAAAAATCTTGATTGATTTCTCAGTGAATATAGACAATGTATTTAGGTGTGTTTAAACAAAAAAAATTTATTAAACAGATTTATTTATAAAAATAATACTTTAATCACCAAATATATTTAGAAACTGAACAATAATACAATTAAATTCCAGTAAAATATAGCAAAAAAGTACAGCCCCCCCACCACATCTAAAGTTCTACTTCATTTGGATAGTGATTAACTAAAGTGTAGTTTTGTCAAGATACTGGAAATTCTAAATTCAATACCTCGCATAATATTGATTTTCAATAGTCTACTATTTTTTGATATAATAACAATTGTATCAAAAATAGTACAAAAAAATGAAAATACAGATCTATATGCTAGAAATAAGTTTACTTCAAATTTCTTTAGAAGAAGATTTTTTTTTAGTTTTCCTCAAAATAGGTTGATGTGGACATTGTAGCAATTTAAATGCATGTAATTGTAACCTGCCCGTCCTATGCCACCCAACCCACTCCAAGCTGAGATCGAACCACCGACTTTCCACATGGGAGTCGGTTGCTTTAACAAGGAGGCTAAAGACCATAGCCTCTAGCGTTTGTCGCTAGAGCACCTTTAGAGGTCAGAGGAGTGAGGTTTACCTGCACAGCACTTACTAACTGGCCTTTGCTACACTCACCCCCCTAAACCTCACTCCCATCTGGGTCACGGCACCAATGTAGCCGGGGCCAGTCTTAACGGCTCGACTACCCCTCTGCATTGTGTTGTGTAAAGTAAAGAGCTGAAGTCTGTCTGCAGGTTCAGCGTCTCTTTTATTCAAGTGCTGCACAAACAGAGAACATGCAGTTATGATTCTCTTATAACTCCTCTTACACCTGCTACTGCTCGCTCTGCTCTGTCCTCCGACAGACTGAAGCAAAGGTGCGCTATGTCACTGACGTCACCGCGGCAACGCACGTCAATGATGTCATCACACTTACGCGTCAAAACAAAAATAAAATTATCTTTTATTTCCCTCATAATATTAACAACAAAAGATATTGCTTGAATTTATAACGAAAACATAAATTAATTTAATGCCTGTTACATAATGCCTGTTTCATTCATACTTGAGCAGAAATTCCACATATGCCTCACAAAAGTAATAGAACATTCCAGAAAATCCCTAATATGGATGAAGGAATCCAGCTGATGTAGTTGAATGAATGAAAATAAGATCTGAATAATCTTTTTTTCACTTTATTCGAGTGCCTTGGAGTCTTGGACAGATTCTTGTTGCTGTTTTGATGAAACATAAAAAGGCTTTAACTGATCATTTACATGACTGCGACAATAAATGGTATATATGTGGTCTTATGACATCTTAGGTATTTTCATAAGAATAAATTCGATTTATAATTCGGTGCTAACTGATATAGCATGTTATAATAGAAGCTATACAATAATAAGCTAGATGCATTAACTCACTGTGATTTAACTTTTACAAAAACAGATGTGTCTGGCTATATCATACCTAGATAATATGTCTCGATATCAATATCATATGTAGAAAGCTAGTACAATTTATGATTTTCTGACCAATTCGTATGTATTTGCATTGATATGATGCACATTTGATTGATTAGTTATTTTATTTCACCAAAACTACACACATTTTATACTGTGAAAACATATATTAAGCTTCATCAGTAGTTAACTATTCAGTTTCTCTAAACAGTAGTATTATTACCTCATCAGCTCCTGCTCCTCAAAATAATGAATGAATTATGATGACAGGATTTTTTAACACCATGTGACAACAGTACCACTCCCACCTGCAGGTAGAAACAGGTTTTGCTGAATTGCTGTGTTCATTTTCAACCCATCTTTGCTCCGCTCACAGGAAGTTTTGCTGCAGAGCTTAAGTTCATTTTAGACAATCAGGCCTTTGCATTTGTATCAGGTTTATCTACTTCTGCAAAAATGCTTCATTAGTATGCAAGGCATATCACATGAGAAGAAGTTTGGGTAAAATATATTGCCTTAGCAATACAAAAACAATTGTTTAATAAAGGAAGCAATAATACAAAAAAATGTATTGACTATTGAAAGTCTTATTTTGTTTTATTTCAGCTAGAATAAAAGCAGTTTTTAGTTTTTAAAAAAAATCATTTTAGGGACAAAATTATTAGCCCCTTTAAGCTATTTTTTCGATAGTCTACAGAACAAACCATCATTATACACTAACTTGCCTAATTACTCTAACCTGCCTAGTTAACCTAATAAACCTAGTTCCTAGTTAAGCCTTTAAATGTCACTTTAAGCTGTATAGAAGTGTCTTTGAAAATATCTTGTCAAATATATATTTTTTTAATTTAGGACATTTTAATACTTTTTAAGACTGTAATATTAAATGTGTATGTATTAAAATGTGGGCTGTTTTGTAGAACATATTTATGCAAATATACTTAAATATATTAGCTTTTTTGTTTATTATTATGAAATATACTTTACTAAAAAATACATCTTTTTTCTGTATGTAGTGTGACAGATGCAAATATTTCCTCGCCACTATCATCACACTAAAGGCGTTTCACTCTGTCGCTTTCCGCCGATGGTTTATTTTTGAATACCGAGACCATGAGCGTCTCAGACTGCTGCACAAATATTCCAAACACATATTGGACAAATCCTCATCCAGCCGCGTGCCAGTGTACACAGCGCAGACTCCGTTCTATCTGTCAAGCCTGGCAGGAACGGAGATCGCTGCAGGCCGGGAGATTTACGCTAATCAAAGCCCGTCTGGATGAAGATAGAGGCCGATGATGGAAGACGAGTCTCCTGGGTGTCGTACAGCTTCCTGGGCAGAAGCTAACATCATCCGTTTCTCCTCACAATTTCTAAAGAGGATTGAGAGGGTGAATAAGGATTTATTCATTAAATGTTAACAAACTGTTTTCTTTACTCATTTGTTCTGGATATGTTTAAAATATTAAAAGTAATCAGTTACAGAAAAATCACTTTTAGATGGCAATGTGCTCTTGTGTGTATAAACAGACAGTTGAAGTCAGAATTATTAGCCCTCCTGAATTATTAGTACCCCTGTATATTTTTCTACCCAATTTCTGTTTAACGAAAAGATTTTTTTCAACACATTTCTAAACATAATAGTTGTAATAACTCGTTTCTAATAGCTAATTTATTTTATCTTTGACATGCTGACAACATATTATTTTACTATATATCTTTCAAGATAGTATTCAGCTTAAAGTGCTGTTTAAAGGCTTAACTATTAATTAAGTTAACTAGACAAGTTAGGGTAATTAGTCATTGTATAACAGTGGTTTGTTCTGTAGACAATCAAAAAAAATTATTGCTAATTAGGGCTAATAATGAACTGCACCATACCTCCTAGCATTATTTAGCTAAACACACTAGCTACTACTATACACCCTAAAACCACTATTGCATTAGGCCTGTTGTGGCTTAATAGGGCACTTATGGCCCATTTCCACTGAGTGGTATGGTATGGTTCGGTACGGTACAGTATGGTTTGGTATGCTTTTATGGCCGTTTCCACAGTAAAAAGGTACCTAAAAGCCAAACGTACAGTACCACTTAATGGGTACCCTTTTGAAAGAGTACCTAGCACAACAAACAGTGAAGCGAGATGCGTAGCTGAACGCTATTGGTTTACAGAGAAGCGTCACTAGCACATGCACAAGCTAGGAGAATGAAAACAAAGGAAGCAGCATTTTTAGATACACAGATGAGACATTGCATCATAAAAATATATATACTGTATAAAATAACGAGCCATGGTCAACCCGAGCTCAAACAAACTCGTCGTCATCTTGATAAACTAACCACCAAACCACTGTGCCCCGTAACTGTGCGTTCACACCAAAAGTGTGACCACTTTGTGACCACCAAAAGTAGCGAGAGCGTCAAAGTAGTCGGAAATCATTCATTTTCAATGAGAGCCGGCGGTGATAAGTAGTGAGGAGCAGCGCAGCGCGTCTTCGCCAGTATGGGCACCGAGGAGAGTTGAAATTAAGTCGACTTTATGGTAATGAGCTATGACGCGGTTCGGCGGCAAGCAATCAGAATTAAGAAGTTTACTGCTTGAGAGGAGTTCAGAGAACACAGACCTGTGAACTTCCGACCACAGTTGTTTCCAAGGGTTTGATTATTGCGGTCGCGGGATATTCAATTATTTACAATGATTTCTTACAGGAACATGCATTAAATAAGTTACTGGCGAGTTACTGAAGTGCAATAATGTTAGATATATTTATCTTTAAAAACGCGGGAATCTCATGCGACAGTACAAAACAGTATTGCTGCTTCAGGATATTTCAGACATATAGACACATTGGGTATTTAAGTGGAGAAAAGCCACACCACATGCAACTTGATCTTCTAATGTTAAATGAATTTTATAAAAAGTGTGCAAGATTATCACACTAGAAAGCATGTTTGATGCAGGAATGTAACGGATATGCTGCAATGGCCCCTTTGAATATGAGATCAATGTAGTGAATTTTGAGCGTTGTGGTGAACGGTTTCACTTTCTCCTAATTGCTCACCACGCGACTATATTTGGAATAATGAACTTTTTGAGCAGATGATAACAACATGCGTGTGGTTACTGAAGTGCTTCTGACATCTGATCCTTTCAGAAACGGACAAACGTGAAAGTGAAGCACGAAAAAACAAAGGAAAACCCTGACAAAACAAGCAAAGAAGCAAATGATTGTTTCAGCAACATAAAACATGAACCAACTGCCATGTTTAACCATTATCATCATTTTTTGGAATATTATGAACTCGGAATGGTGAAATTACTTTCTGACAGAGGTTACATGCTGAAGATTAAAGACACAGATAGGAGAATTGCTCTGACAGTAGGATGTATGTTGCATGTTGTTTTTTCACCCAGAAAAGTACTAAATGTATGCTGTGTGTAGCTTTTTTTTTTTTTGTAATTGTTAAGATATCGGAGATTCAAAGTATCTGTGTGTGTTCATATATGTTGCATTTGTTTATTTAGTTTATATAACTGCTGATGTCGACTGAAACCTTTCTGTCTTACACCACACCTACCATTGGTACTCTTTTGGCAGTGGAAATGCAAGCCATTGGACTTGCAAGCACTAGCTCTTGATTAGATTGCAGGTTTGATACTCAGTAGCAGTTGTTATTTGAGAGGAGAACAAATAAAGAAAGCTCTCTTGCACCCTCAGTACCTAACATTGAGATCCCCTTGACCAAAGGGTCCCATGATGCTTCAGCAAAGTGGTTGAACACTACTCATTGATCCTAATGCATATGCACTAACTTGGATGGGTTAAACCAGGGGTGTCAATACTCGGTCCTGGAAGGCCAGTGTCCTTTTAGTTCCATCCTCAACTAAACACACCTGAACCAGCTAATAAAGCTCTTTAGGTATACTTGAAACTTCCAGGAAGGTGTGTTGAAAGAAGTTGGAGCTAAACTATGCAGGACATCGGCCCTCCAAGACAGAGTTTGGACACTGCTGGGTTAAATGCAAGTACAAATTCCAAGTATGTTTTACCATACATGGTGGTCATAATGTGTCATTTACTATGACATCATACACAAGGGCTCGTCCTCAGCTATTGTAATCAAGTCTACTCAGTTTACATTTGATCAAGGGGTGATAAAAACTGCAATGTTTACAGATGATGATTATTGAGTTTTTATGATACAATAGTCATTGAGGAACAATGTTTAACACAGACTGCTTTGTGTACCTCTAAAGGGCCAAGTGGTGGAGTGTTTAGTCTGATAGCAGGTTTCAATGCCTGGTATGTTACAATGCATTTTTCCAGAATAACTGGGAAGCAAACAATCCACAAAGAAAAACGCACTTCATGAATTCTCGGGCTGAGGATTTGAAGAATGCAGGGTCTCAGAGTTTCTCAGCTGGACCAGTGACCCCCGTCACCCTCTTCCTATGCTGAGCGGAGTGTGTGTACTTAGACATTGTCCAAATGTTTAGTCTCATGTGCTTTATTCTACTGCCTTTACTGCAAATTGTTGCCAGTGCACATTCGAGACTTCGTTCAGCACTCCTGTTTCCCTCTTCCTCCTGAAACCGCTTTCTTCCTGAAAGCATTCCTCGTGGAGTAGTAAAACAAATTACTTCAGGCCTTTCCTGCTGCCTTGGGTTTAGGCCTTAAATGCAGGCAAGCCAATTTGCAAACATAAATCAACATGATTTACCTACACTTTAAAGGGATAATTCAACTAAAATGGAAGTTTTGTCATCATTTACTCGCCCTCAAGTTATTCTGACCCTGTATTATTTTCTTACTTCCCTAAAACACAAAATTAAGACTTTTTTTTTTTTTTTTGGTTGGGAAGGATTGTCAGTGTTGCTTTTTTTCTACTCAATGAAGGTAAACTCACCGGCCACTTTACTAGGTACACCTTACTAGTACTTGGTTGGACCCCCATTTGCCTTCAGAAATGCCTTTATCCTCATCCATATTGACATGATAGCATCACGCAGATTTGTCGGCTGCACATCCATGATGCGATTTTCTCATTCCACCACATCCCAAAAGTGCTCTATTGGATTGAGGATCTGGTGACTGTGGAGGCCATTTGAGTACAGTGAACTCATTGTCATGTTCAAGAATCCAGTCTGAGATGATTTTCGCTTTATGACATGGCGTGCAATCCTGCTGGAGGTAGCCATCAGAAGATGGGGACACTGTGGTCATAAAGGGATGGACATGGTCAGCAACAATACTCAGATAGGCTGTGGCGTTGACACGATGCTCAATTGGTACCAATGGACACAAAGTGTGCCAAGAAAATATCCCCTACACCATTACACCACCAGCCTGAACCGTTGATACAAGACATATAATGCTTTCATGTTGTTGATGCCAAATTCTGACCCTATCCAAATGTCACAGCAGAAATCAAGACTCTTCAGACAAGGCAATGTTTTTCCAATCTTTTATTCTCCAATGTTGGTGAGCCTGTGTGAATTGTAGCTTCAGTTTCCTGTTTTTAGCACAACATTCTCTGTAAACCCAAGATGATTGTGTGTGAAAATGCTAGTATATCAGCAGTTTCTGAAATGCTCAGACAAGCCTGTCTGACACCAACCACTATGCTACATTCAAAGTCACTTAAATCACATTTCTTCCTCATTTTGATGCTCTGTTTGAACTGCAGCAGATCATCTTGGCCATGTCTACATGCCTAATTGCATTGAGTTGCTGCCATGTGATTGGCTGATTAGAAATTTGCATTAAAGATAGTTGGACCTAATAAAGCAGCCGGTAAGTGTAGATGGATTGTATTATACCTCTTTGGAAGCCATATGATAAACAAATCAAATAAAGATAAATATAAAGTTCAAGCCATATTAAACCCAAAATGAAAATTCTTACATCATTTACTCACCGTCCACTTGTTCTAAACCGGTTTCTTCTGTTGAAAACAAATGAAGATATTTTCATGAATGTTGAAAAGCAGCAGCCATTGGCTTACATAGTATTTCTTTGTTAAAGAAGTCAACGGCTGCTGGTTTCCCACCACATCTTCATAAAATCTTTTTTTGTGTTCAACAGAAGAAAGAAATTAATAAAATTTTAGAACCACTTGGGTGTGAGTAAACAGTGAAAAAATATTCATTTACGGGTCTACTTTTCCTTTAAGACAAAAAGAATCAAGCATTTAAATTGTTTGACCATATTTTTATGCAAATGCTTTGCCTTTAACGCATAGTATTAAGGAAATATATGATTTTTGATGGTGAAGAACATCATTTCACATGCCCTCTATGGACTATGTCATAATAAATGTGTTAGCTGGTGTGCTAGCTTCATAACTCATTCAGCATAAAAACAGACATCATTTTGCGCTTATCTTGAGAAAAGCAGATCTTTTTGTTGACATACCAGTAAGATTGTTTCCTGTCATATAAATACCACTGCAATAAATGTCAGGCAGTCTTGCAATCTCCACTATAAATGCCTGTTGTGATTTAAAGCGAAAATAAAACCTGCGCATGTGCAGCAAGCATAAACTTTGTGTGCTTTTCTTAAATTAGTTTGCATTTAAACATGACAGATATACTTCAATATATCAATATACTTTTAATTCTGTTATTAAATTCACCCTCATGTTATTCCAGACCTTTCTCCTCTTTACAGTAAAACAATATATTTTGCAGAATTTTGACAGTCCATCATTAATGAAGGGAACATCGTCCAAAACAAGGAAAACTCATTATTAAGCCTTTGATGATCAAACAATCAGCTGATAAATTCAAATCTGCCTTCCCACGACTATGGTTGTTTAACCTACTAGTCCTGCTGCACCATTGTCACTAGCATCTGTTGCTTTTTGAGGTCAGAGGAGTGGGGTTATCAGCATAGCACTTCGCAGGCTGGTTTAAGTTACACTCACCCCCCTAAATCTCACTCCCACCCCAGACGAGCCCCCACTGGTCCTACTGCACAAAACCCATGTTGAGCTGTGATTGAACCAGCAATTTTTTGCCTGGGAGTCAATTGCTCTAACAAAGAGGCTAAAGACCATGACCTATAGTGTCTGTCACTCAAGCACCTTTTGAGGTCAGAGGAGTGAGGTTTACCTGCATAGCACTTCGCTAGCCGGCCTTCGTTACACATTTACCCCTCTGAACCTCACTCCCCTCCCGGATGAGCCCCCACTGGTTCTACTGCACCCAACCCGCTCTGAGCTGGGTCCGAACCATCGATTCTTTGCATGGGATTCGGTTGCTTTAACAAGGAGGTTAAAGAACATGGCATCTGTTGCTAGAGGATTTTTTGAGGTCAGAGAAGTGAGGTTTACCTGCATAGCACTTCGCTAGCTGGCCTAAGTTACACTCACCCCCCTTAAATCTCACTCCCATCCCGAATGAGCCTCCACCGGTTCTACTGCACACAACTTGCACTGAGCAGGAATTGAACAGGCAATTTTTGGACCATGGCCCCTGGCGTCTGTTGCTTGAGCACCTTTTAAGGGTCAGTTTAGTGAGGTCTACCTGCATAGCACTTCGCTAGCTTGTCTCCATGATACTTGATCCAATATAGTTATCTTTCCTGTCATAAATAAAGAGTATGTGTGAATTCACAGTACTTCTAAAAGCGCCAGAAAATACCCAAATAATCTACTACTTACAATGAGATTCTGAAGTGTGCATTTAAAGGGCACCTAGGTTTCCCCTTTTTTTCAGATTTAATATAAGTCTTTTGCGTCTCTAGAATGTGTATATAAAGTTTCAGATCAAAATACCCATCAGATTTTTCATTATACCTTTTACAAGATACTGTTTTATACTGATTTCCAGCAGGGGGTGGTTTTGTCGTACTGCGCCTTTAAGCCGAGTTCTGCCCGCCTACTGTTTCTACATGCCTCCTCCCTCAGCTGGGTCAGACAACAGACAGACTTAAAGGAAGAAGGTCTCACGTAGCGTTTGTGAGATACTACAGTAAGAACTAACCTTTACTAATCAGTATTGTGAAGTTGCATTGATGAGTCACACACAATATCGTTACAAAGTTAACGCGCGCACACACACACACACACACATACACACACACACACACACACAGATACACACGCACACACAGGCAGGCAGGCAGGCAGACAGACAGAGCGCGCTTAGCTTAGTTAGGGTTAACCTCAAGTACTGTGTGGATATCTGTTATGCTAATGTACAAAATAAACCTGATTTAACTTCCACAAACCGGGATTGAAGCATCTTCTTTTATAATTGTTCAGACACGCGGCTGTGCTGATGAAGTAAAGCTGAAGTAAAACGCTGTAATTAATTACACACATATTCTGTTTTAAAACACTTTAAACATGTGAAACTTACTCTTAATCACATTTGATGATGATTGCTGATCCTAGCGAACAGAACAGACCTTTTATTCCCGGTTGCTTTGCGTATGTCTGTCTGGTCTTGTTGACATATACACGTGACTACCGGAACATGTTAATGCGCGCAGCTGTCAATCAATTTGATGGGCAGGGGGATCGCACACCTACGTAATGGTGCGATCGATTTGAAAACAGCTCCAATTGGCCGACCCTTTTTCTTGTAGTTAAATTGAAAAAAAAAGGACTGGGTGTGTTCATATCACCCCAGTATGACGGTCTATACTCTATACCAACACACAGATCTGTCCAAACAGCTTGAAAAGTAGATTTTTTACCATAGGTGCCCTTTAATGGAGATTTTACTTTTCAACAAATGGACCCTAGGGTATAGGACTCAAATGGGGCAGAGGAATGCAATATTTACTAAGAGTGACTCAAATGCGAGGAACTCTGAAAGTAACCTTTATGAAAGGGGGGGGGGGGGGTCGCAATGAAGAAAGAAGTACATAGGACCAAGTATTAGCAATACTGCCGCAAAATAATTACTTATTTAAATGAAAAATATCTACTCAGGATCAAATGCTATTTGCCGCCTTGGTTTACAATTTCTATTCCCAAAGTCCTCTTTTGATTTTCCATATACAGACTACTGCCATCTAGTGGTGTGGGAGAAACAGTATACACGTGCCACAGTTGGCTACGGTTTGTAGTCTTTGTGTTGTGTTCAGTATAAAAAGCAAAAGTTGTACAGATCACTTTTGTGATATTGTTTTGAAATGTTCTGAGTGTGTCAACTTTTAAACACTTCCAGAGGTGCGCAGAGTTGAAAATGATTTAGGCTAGATTGCTTGCACTGTATAAATGCTTGTGGATAAATACATTCAAACAGCCATAAAAGACTTTCCTGCCAACCTTTTTTTAGTATTGTAACATATTTCCAATTGAATATTGAACCGAGGACAGGTTTTTATGTAGAAGTTCTTTCTCACAGTTTCTCTCTTTAAGGGATAATTCACCCAATCAATCAATAAACAAAAAATAAAAAATAAAAATTTGTGTCATCCTCCACTTCCAACCCTGTTTGAGATTGTCTCTTCTGTTGAACATAAAGGAAGATATACTGATGAAAGATAAAAAAAAAAACAATAACCATTCACGTCCATAGTAGTTAATTATGGAAACTTGGCTATAGCACTTAGGCCGTACTCACACTAGGTACAGTTGCCTCGAACCGGGCCAAAGCACGCTTGTCCCCCTCCCATCTCCCCCGACGGCCCACGCTCACACCACAAACGGGCCTCGGCACGCTTGTGTCATCGCTGCTGCGCTGTTCAGTGAGAAGCGCTCTCTCACTCAGCAGCACAGTGGAGATTTCTCTGGTTATATCGTTTCAGTTGTTTGTTATGCAGTGACATGCAGTCAAATATTTTGCCAAACAGTCCTTAGGGATGCGGTGACACGCAGTCAGATATTTCGCCGAACAGAACTGCCACTTTTGGCGCTCATAAACAATTATAAATCTCTCGTGCTGCAGGAATAAGGAGGTCGCTGAAGCCGCGCAGCTGTCGTGCAGTGAGGGGTTTGCGTCTTTAATAAACTACGGCAGTTTGCGTTCACTGAACAGTAAGAATGATTAATAAATCCATATGAAACAGCCCCTTAAAAGTCACGTCTCGCTTTCAGTTTCGGGCTTTGGCGCATTTTGCACTCACACACAAGAGTACCGCGCCAAAGCCCAAGTGAACCGCGCTCAGGCACACCTCTTCCAACTGGGCCAGGGCCGGCCAAGTGAACTGTGCTTGAGCCCGATTCAGCACACTCACACTTCTCAAACGATCCGGGAAACGTGCCTGGGCACGGTACGGATGGCATAGTGTGAGTGGCCCTTATTCATTGTTGCTCTTATAGTTGTGTAAATTGCTTCCTTGTCCTCATTTGTAAGTCGCTTTGGATAAAAGCGTCTGCTAAATGACTAAATGTAAATGTAAATTACTCCATTTCCCCAACATTTGAACACTTGAGCGCAAGTAAATGGCGAAGACATAAATTCCGGGGCAAACTATCCATTTCTAAAGGGACTTGTTAAGGATAATCTGTTCAAGCCATTGGACTAACATCATAAGAGATGGAAATCCAATCCAGAGTGGAAGTTATCATATTTTGGTTATAGATAACCAAAAAACACTTTCTTTTCTGAATTAACATGTGCAGATAAATCGTTCACTTCAGCAATAGCATGTCTGCTAACAAATCACATTTTGATTTCATGATGGCTTTCTTACTGCAAACAGGGCCTCATACAATCCACCAGCAGTGTGTTTGACAAGGCTAAGATGATCACAAATTCATTCCAGCAGAATCTTGCTGAGACTTAGGGAGACTGTAGAAGACCATCAAATAATGCTGTCAGACAGCTTCTCAGAACCAGGGCTTAAGTTTTTGGGATGGTTTCAGGGCTGGCTGGGCAATCGGCATGGCTGATTTTACACTTTGCTTACTTGTTGAACCAGCTATGCATGCTTCACACCGCCTGGCCAGACTTCACGCCACTGCTGCCACATTCTGAAGCTAAGCCCCTTTGTCCCTCTAATACACTTTTATGAGATTTTTCTTGGCTTCAAGAGATGACCATACAGTAGATTCTCTCCAAACCAAACCCACAAACATGGGGAGCATGGCAAGTTTTTGCGGTGGTTTGAAGTGACTGTCTTTGCCTAGTCATTAAAGCTCAATGGAGTGAGTACAGACATTTATTCATGGCAATGATTTGAACAAATTCGATTTGGTATGGCTCACTTTTTGGGGCTTTTCCACTGCGTTCCTTTCCTGGTTCCTGGTACTTCTTTTACGCAATGTCCACACGTACACTGGGAGTTTTATAAACTGAGTTTTCCCAGATGTCATTTCAAAAAATCTGTTCACATGAAAATGCACTTTGATGCATGGTAAGGGAATGCCAAACCAACAGGCGGTGATATTACTTTATGCTGGATTTACACCAAATGGGGAATTAAGTATTTTTGCAAGAAAATTGCCGACACGTTAAATGCAAAAGTGAGAACAAAGATGGATTACCTTCTCATGGTGCATTCAACAAAAATTTGCAAACCCAGCCCTGTCCGCCAATCAGAAAAGAGAAAACAGCACACACACTGACGTCATGAGGTGAAAACTATGGATGTAGTGATCACATGAACACATTGTACCCGGAGTTTCTAAAAATCATCACCCTGGCCAGAGTCTTCAGAAAGTTTCTGTTTCAGTCACATGATACTCTATTAATATTAATATTACATGTGAACAAACAGCAAAACTAACTACAAAAATGTGTGATTTTGAAAATACCCGTGTCCATTAGGCTTGGGCGGTATCCAAATTTTGATACCGTCAAACCGCCTCCATATTTTACCCCGGTATCCGGTAATAAAAAAAATGATGACGTAAGGCTCAGACAGCGTCACCAAACTGTTGGCTTGAGCCTAAACCATTCAGAAACTGAATACCTTCTATGCGACCTTAGGCTCGCGGTCAGAGAGAGAGAGAGAGAGAGAGAAAGAGAGAGAGAGAGCGCCAAGCGACGCACAGCTCTCTCTCTCTCTCTCTCTCTCTCTTACACAAACACACACACACACACCTCTCCCGCGATTTATTATAAATTTATTAACACACCGTAAGAAATCTGGCCGGCTCTCGCGGAACAGCAGCGGGAATGCAGAGAGTTGATTCGGGCCATAAAAATTAGGCACAATAGGTCCCGAGTCCGACAGGTACATTTTGATTGACAGCTTTATAAAGCCCTAACCCGTTAACAGCCCAACATTATTCAAATGCTCTCACAGCTCTAATGCATTTTTTAAAGAATGAGTCATTTATATGTTTTAACATCATTTATTCGTAGCAAACGTAGACTATATGCCACTTGGAAGTTGGAACAAAGAAATAAAATAAGTCCTCTGTAACATCGTAACATCTCAGCGCTCTGGTCTAGGTACATGCACCTTTAAATTGGCCAACACACCAATGAAAAGAAATCTTGCTTAACAAATCAAATTAAAATAAACTCTAAATGATGACGGTTATTTTGGCAATAAAGGAATTAAGATAAAAGCTCTGCAATATTTATTTCTCCACTTCTCTTCAAAATCTGGCATTAGGGCGTCGGTGAAGCTGAATATTAAAATAATAATGCCACCATTAGTCTGTATACTCTTTCTTCATTATGATTATATGGTTTAATTAATATTTATTTATAATTTAAAAACCCTTTACTCACCAAGATTAGGCTACGTGTGTTTGTGGAGGAACATTATTAAATCCACTGGCTTTAGCGCAGTCTTGCACTCATGGTGCGTCCAGCAGCTGAACACCCTTTCCTGCGGCTTCAGGTCGAGATGCAGAGTTCTGATCTGGCTGATTTTGCAAGTTTTGGATTGTTTGTTCATCTTCTACCAGTCAGAAACATCCATTTAATTTTCCATGACAGTAGTTTCATTGTAGCGAAAGGCCTCGTCATTTTACCTGTCAGCTTGCGGTTTAGGGCTCTACCGTAATACGCAGTGTATGAGCGACCGCCGAAATACCTGGCTGGAATGCGCTCCTTCTGAGCTATAGTGACTGGCTTGACCGCCGTCAAAATTTGCTTTTTTTTACTACTTCGTCATAGTTTGTTTCAGCTTTGCAGGGATGGATTTTATTGCAGGGATTTGGATTTTTTCGGGTCTCGCCGGGTTCGGGCAAAGATCTTCAGCTCTAATGCAGACCTCTCGTTCATATTAACCACGTCTCCCTTCTGTTTAGTCGAAACTGCCAAACTGCAGGACACTTTGAAGTGCGACTCGTCACGTCACGTCACCTCTCCCTCTCTCCCCCTCCCTCTCACCCCCTCCCTCTTTCCTCCACACTGTCCCATGATGACAACCACACATACGTTTTGTAGGCATTAAATAAAGGATATTTAATATTTTATGACGGTATAATGGTATTGAAACTGACACCGTTGCTATTTTTAGATCCCGCGGTATACCATAATACCGTATTACCGCCCAAGCCTAGTGTCCATGCAGACAGAGCCTTAGTACCACTTCAGCTGATGCTCCATAGTTGATGGCACCCATTGAAATCCACAATGGGAAAAATTTACTATGGAAAACCATGGGTGGTTATAAATCATCATTTCCCAGTATATCTTCTTTTGTGTTAAAAAGAACAAATTAGTTTTTGAACAAGTGAAGGGTGAGTAAATGAAGACAGGAATTTCATTTTTGGGTGAACTATCCCTTTAAGTTTAAAAACACATCCAAAAAATATACTACTAACAAGTACTCTTGCTATTTTGATTTGGCAAATTATTATGAATTTGCCATTTCATGCAGTTCTATAAAATCATTATGGTTATGAGTGGACCTTGATTGCTTTTTTTTTTTATTATTACATTGACACAATTCACAAAATACAAAATTCATACAAAATTTGCAGCTGTATAGTTGGTTCCTACCAAGGAACAAATACCAATAAGGTGAGAAAGACACAGTGCTTGTATTCAAACCGGGGAGAATAAGAACAAGTGTGGGAATGAATCAATTAACCAAAAACCATGGAAATAAATAAGGCACTCCTGTAAGGCAAGGGTTGTAATTACAGGAAACAGGAAAATGCTAAACAAAAACGCAACACATAACATCATTTCGTTTAAAAAAAAAAAAGTCACATTTTCCTGTGAGACTGGGTTGTTCTTAGAGATTTTGTTTATAGCAACATTCGTTCCAAATGAACAGAACTGTAATGAATTGTGAAGCCTACATACAATTACCTGAAGCTAAAAGCTAAACGTAATCTAAACAAAGTCACAATCACATAACTTCAATGACACAACTAATAATGTTCCAACAACTCTTCATTTAAAATCTACAATCTGGAAAGTGTGCGTAATAACAGTTTGTTAGAGCCCAATTAGAAACATAACAAGCCTCTGAAAGCAGTGAACTAGTTTGCCTTTTAGTGTGATGACTTTTATTTCCCCTGACAATCTATGTAGACCTATTAAGCCGCTTGTAAACAGACACTTTTTAAAAGTCTTCACTGATGATATATTTTATGTTATAAAACTCACTAAAATGACAGTAAATAGTCCAAACAGCAAGCCAATATCATAATCTGAATTCAGCCCCAGTCATTAGAAGTGAATTACAGATCTCAGACGATAAAAATATCTGTAATTTACATATCTAGAAGCGCTATCCACTTCAAGCGAATCGGCTTCTGGGTCCAAACGCTCTATTAAACTAATTGGGAGGACTCATTAAAGGGTAATAATAAATGATTAAATCCCGATCTCTATATATAAAACCATGCCTAATATCTGAAGGCCATAAAGTGATAAATTGTTAAAGTTTTAATATTTGTGTGGCGCCCAGAGACTGATGTTAACACCATGATTTTAAATAAAATTCACTTTAATGTGTGATATGACTAAAAAGTGGTCATAAACAAATATTTTCTCAACATTTTTCAGGCTTGGACCCGAAAACAGTATTCCACGCGTTAAAGATAAATCACGACTTAACAAGCAGATAAATCTAATAACCTCGTGTCTCCTCGCTAAATCTTTACATAATATAAATACATAGAACTGTTATTTGGAAGGCTCTAAAATATTTAAGACAGAGTTTTATGTAAGCTAACAATAGATGTTTCACAGTCTGAGGCCTACAGTTCTGTGTATTTTTAAGAGCCATCCAAAAAACAAACTATGCATTGATAAAATATCTACTGTGTAATATGACTAAATATTTACAAAATGTTGCTTACGACATGTTTCTGATGCTAACAGAGTCGTGCTAATCGGCTAAACTTTCCCTGTTTTAATATCTCTAATATAAATATTTAAGAGCCCTAAAAATCTAAAAATCACACACTTTTAAATAACTAACACAATATTCACTATATATCCCTGAAAAATAACATACTAAAATACATGGAATTTGTATCTTAAAAGATTTAAGACAGACCTTTATGTTAGCTAGATATTTTTCAGTTCTGTGTAGACACTTGTGATGGGTTTGACTTAAAAAAAAAAAAAAAAAAAAACACCCCATTTTACATTTATAAAACCCCTCCAAGAAAAAAAGAAAAAAAAAACTTGCACTGGTAATACATCTAACTTAATATAACAAAATGTTTACAAAATCTTGCTTGCAACATGTTCCTGATGCTATAACAGGGACGTGCTAACAGGCTAAACTTTCCCTGACTGATGTTAAGTTTACACAGGTGGCATGTGGCGCCAGACTGACCTCTAGTGGCAGCAATGGAAAGTGCTGTTTAGTGTAAAACATTGGTTTGAATTCCTTGGAAAATCCTAAGCACAAATACTACAATTAAAGGATCAGTGTGCAAGATCAAAGCAGAAGCAGTCAGGGTTGTGCTAATACAAGCACCTATTTGTCTCTCTAGCCAAAACAAATGAACATGCTTTATTTGGGCTGGAAATAAAATCGCAGTTCCTGCCTGATTAATCACGGACTAACCCTGAGCTAGTCACCTCTATAATAAAGGAGTTCGTTTGTACTGTGCGATTGATTTTAAATTAGACCTATGGTATCCAATGGACGGCTAGCTTTCTGAGGGCCTATGATCTCTCCCTGGCTGACCTTGTCTGAGGACTCACCGCTAATGCTAGGAAAACAGAAGCTAATCTCTTACACCAACACATGTGGCTTCCAGAATAACGCATTTATCATTATAATAATAGGCTTTCATGATGTCCTAGCATGCTAACTGCACCCTGAACTTGGCCTGATAAATGAAGTACAATTGCAGAGCGTTTAAGATATGAAAGGACATGGTTCCTACATTTATTTCTTTTTGTCTCTGAGGCAAATAGTTCCAGGTTCAATTGACAAGTGAGGTAAAATTACCAGAATAAAAAGCAAACACAAGGTCATTCAGCTAAATGCTAGCTATGTTTCAGGAATATGTTTGTTTGGTCAGATATTTCCCAGGTTCAATACAAGGATAATGTGAAACCCATCTGGGCAAGTGATGAAGTGAAGGCAAATACCTGGAGGAAACGGCGAATTGGATGTTTTCCACAATTCCTTGTGCCAGAATGTGCAGTGCTTACTTTTAGAGTAAAACTAAATAGAGTATAATTATATACATATAATTAATTGCCACCATATTTAACATAGAATATTAAAATTTAACTTTAAATGTGACCTTTAAATATTACTTGCATAAAGCAAAATATGCAAGCTTCACTAACATGTAGCTTACAGTCAGTAATAAAATAAATTAAAAAAACATTAAAAATTCTACAAAAAAAAAAAAGTGTTTAAAAATGTCAAGTAGGTTTAAAATTAATAAATGAGTATTAATTGAATATGGTAAGAAACGTAATGCATCATTTCCACAATATAAATAGACTGTTAAAACTATCAACTGTATTCGACTAAAAAAAATTTGATTTTACTGGTTGTATGTTGTCCTGTCTTTAACATTATTGACACACTGGCCCAAACAGACAAGACTTGTTCCAGAGTTATACTTGAGTTCATTTAAAGGTTCAAGAAATTTTCAAGTATTTTTATTTATATTTTCAGATTTTAACAGATTTCTGTGTGTTGAGCATCAGTTAAGACAACGTTAGCCCATTTTAGCTTTAATTATGGGGAAAACTGAATCATTTTGAGCTTTTGTCAGCTAATTTTATATTCTGGGTTTAAAATAATTTTCGGGGTGCAATCAAAATTGGTCCCAGCTTCTTAATTATTCATGACAACATGTGCTTTCCAAAGGCAAGGCAGACCTGCCAAGCTGTGAGACCCAGTGACTGGGTGAGTAGGCCTACACTACCTCCAGGGTAGTATGTGTTTGTTTCCATTATTCAAGGGTTTGTTGCATGTTTTTCCCCACGGTTAAGGGCTGATACAGCAAAGCTGTTGGTTTGCACTGCAAACCAAGCATTTTTGTCAAGAAAGCTAAAAAAGAATTGGAGAATGGCAGACTTTGTCTTTTATCAGTTGAGTTTGTTACCATTCAGACACATCGCTTATCCATGCTGTTATGTTCGTACATGTTTAAAATTCTCCAGATTACTGGTAGAGCTAATGGTTAAAATAGATAGGGAAAGAGACCTGCTGTACTGCTACCCACTGTGTCTGCATTCAGACCCAGGGATCCAGGAGGAGAGAAGTCCTCCTCATTTATAGTGTTTATATAAACACGATTATCTTTATAATGATAACAAATTGTGGTTATGTGTATATGAATGTATAACAAATGTAGCAAGACATTAAATTACTTACTGTTTATTTCTTTGGATTTTAACTTTGCTAACTATAAAATCATCGGTCTCCTCATGGTTTGTGTCTACTTTTGTGAGCCAGCTAACAGTTGTTTGTTGCCCTCTTTCTCCCCTGCTCTTCTCGACCATGCCAACTCCTCCCTCTGCTCGAAGAGCTTCTCGCCCATCATGAAGCATTTCTTGAAAATATTCTGAGGTAGACTTGAACTGAAAGAAGGGGGTTTCGTGGCCCTTCAAGACTCATTTACGAAGGATACTCAAAAACAACAACAAAGACCTGGTTTGTACATTCATGTGCAATAACATTACTAAAAAGAATCGAAAACTGGTACTGGCATACAATCTCTGAAACAGCATTCTGTGCAAATTTCAGACATTCAAAAACATGGCTTCAGTGAAATGACAGTAAACCCCAGATTGATCCCAAAACCGCACTCCAAGACATTTAAATCCCAGAAATTCCTCTTTTAACTGTGTTTGTCTGAATGTTCCATTAATGAAACCAGAAACTGAACAGCATATGGCTGCGCTCATGAAAGCAAAAAGAGCAAGAAATCTTTCCATCTAAACCATGAGGTCACATGTGAGTTTGAGCCAGAAGGACACCTTGCAATGACTGTGATGTGATTTAATGCCACTTTGTGTTCCTACTCTCCTGTCTCTCTATAAAGACCTTTGATGGGTCTGAACATGGGAAACAGCTTTTTGGTACAGCTGGGCAGCTTCTACAGGCATCATTCCCTCAAATATTCAGTCCTCCTATCTAGGTGAAGACTGTTTGTCTAAAAGTGGCAGACTATAAAGTTTAAAGCCCAGGATACACCAGGATGACGTCAAAGCACTAGCAACAACAAAAACTGACTGTGTTGTTGCCTGATGTCAGCTGCATGTGGTCCTGTTTGGAACAAAAACCTTCATGTGAACACCAATTGCATGACAGTCAACATCTTTCCTTTGTCTTTCCACACCTGAAGGGGGCAGTAGAGTGTATTGGATTCCACAAAGAGAAACCAGAAATCATGCTGCACACACTCAAACCATAAACAAAGCACCATTTATGCACCATTTTCACAGTAGTCCTCAGAGAGATTTTCTGATACAAATATATGTCTGATATCATGATCCATATCATTTACTGCTTCTTTGTGTTCCCTCTTAACTTGTGTCTTCTACTTAGATACGTCACTTCAGATAATGTTCTCACACTGATTTGTAGCTAAACAGCCAATCAGGTGGTCTAAGTCACAAATGGTCAACAGTGATTCTACTGAACATACTAAATCAGGGGTCCTTCGTACCTCGCTTAAATGATCAAAGATTATTTGGCAGATCCCGGATCTTTTAATCTTGATAACTTATCTCTCGCTAATTTGGTTCTTCAAACAAGTTCGCGAATCAGATTAGAATGTCTGGATAAACTGATCTGAGATCGCTGCGTGTGTTGTGAAGGACAGATCTATCGATCCTCGAAATCATGATCAGCAATGCAACGATTGGCTGACGGCACAGCAGCGTAATGACATCATCTGATTAATATTCAATTATCCATGTGAGCAAAATTACAACAAATTAGCAGTAAACGGCTTGTTAAATATGACACGCAATAACCTTCCACATTTGTTGTGAGCTGCAGGCTTTCCACTTTCATGTGTCAAGTGTATTCATCATGTATTTCAATGCAAATCAATGTATTTAGTTCCACATTTAGAAAATATTTTCTTTATTATAGTTGCCGTTTTTTTATCGGTGTAAAGAATAACTGGTTGTTTACAAAAGCGTTTAAATATTGGTAAAGGCGTCTGCAACTTTTGTGAAGCATCAAATCACCGGCATATTAACTATCAAAACATGTTTATGACTGCTGAAATGTATTATTGCTTTAAAAAAAGTCACATATTGTGCATTTCTATTATACACAATTTGTACTAAAGCAATCTAAAAAGTTCATATCAATAAGTTTTCTCTTTGCACCACCAGGTGGCAGTCTTTGTACTTTCATTTTGAGGGTGCAGATTGCATACGTTTTATTAATATGTATAACTTAATTTATTTTATTAATGACTATAACTTATATATATATATATATATATATATATATATATATATATATATATATATATATATATATATATATATATATATATATATATATATATAGTTAAAAAATATGTACCATTTTCCCAAGTGTATATAACTACAACTGTAAGAAAATATCAGAATTCAGAACATACTTTCTGTATTATCTTTGCTTGAACTAAGCCAATCTAATCCTGTTTATATGAATTGAACCTGCTCCCGATCAGGTTTGACCTAGCAGAACTGTTGATATGACAACAACTCTCGGATGAGCTTTGAAGAACGAAACGATCCTGGATCGTGTCAAATCGTCAATATCCAAATCCAGCTGAGTAATCCACGTACGAAGAACGGACCCCAGGCAAACTGTCTCCGCTTTGAGCCAGAAAAGAGGCAACATAAGGCTGGGACACACCACACCAAGCTGATAGGTTCACATTGTAACTTCTTATTTTTTGCCTGGGGGGTGGGAAAAGTGGAGGAATCTCAATGATCAATCAGTTCAACTGATCACCAGTTCAGCTCTGAGCAGATTAATGATCCACATCATCGTATATTACATAATGTGTATTGTGACATATTACAAAATGAGCTATATATTATAATTTATGTTAAACAAGTGAGACAGTAGCTCGGTTTCCATCCAAAAACGTGAATTAACTTTATGCGCAAAACTGGATTATTGCATAAAAGACGTGCGAATAAAGCAGTGTTTCCATCCAACGAGTCAAATCAAACAAAATCGTCACTTACTGATTATCTGGCACCAAATATCAACAGCAAAAACAGAACTTGCTTTCGTAGGAGAAGTAGCATGAACCTTTTTTTTTATTAAATAAATGATTTGCCCCTCAGAAAAGCAATCTTGACACGCAGTGAACAGGTGGTGGCGTTTAAGGGTGTGACACGTGGAGCACAGAAGCCCTTGATTCTGGAGGTCATTAATAATATAATAACTCTGAAATGGTTACGGCATTTTAGAGTGACAACATTTCAGATGTTTTACAATGTGCTCAGCCTGCTGGTTTGTCCATTCACACACATTTATATCATCACATGATCTCTTAACAAAATCACATGTCCTTTTTAATGCGCATACTGGAATTTTTTCAGTAAAAGTGTTTCCTTCATAGTTTATGTGCATCTTTTCTTATTGGGGTTGGTTGGAGTTAGGACAATTCTAAGCACCCACACAATATTGGGGCCCTCAGAGCAGACATTTGTTGGACCTACCACCCATATCATCCCAACAACATTGTAAAAATGTATTTTATCTGAATGTTGTTGGTGATAATAAAATGCTAATTATATTGTGATGATTTTTTTGACAGCACTCTTTCAGACCGGAAACACATAATAAATGCATATACACAAAAAATTGGAAGATGGAAGGTCTGTACAGGAAGCACATTATCTCTTTGCTGACTCAACCCGTGTCACCCGTTATTGTTGGATTGGAAACAGTGTATGAGAGACCGTGAGAGAGTTTAAATGTGGTTAACATATCGTTCAGCAGGGAACAACTTCCCTTAGGCTTACATCAACAGATTTCTGCTGGATCAAGTCGAATTGGTGTTGAAGCAGGGTACACTTACAAAAACAGTTGATTTTGGAAATTTTGTTTAGGATTTCTCAATGTTAATGTCTTCCAGACCCTCGACCCTTTTCTGATTGTACTTCAGTGTTTCAGAGTAAAGACAAGTTCGGATTTCACCAGCTTTGCCAACCACTTTCACAACACATATAAGGGCTTTCAGTTGATTAAACATTTTAGTCAAATTAATTTGCAAATTTAATTGCTGTGCAAGTCACATAGAGTCAAACTTGCATTGCTAAGAGAAAAAAGCAGATCAATCATATTAGTGGCTAAGTCACATTTTATAATAGAAGCGGAATGGTGGCTTCAGTCTGCTTTTTTTTTGTTTTTTTTTCTAAAGGCTTTCTAGAGTGTTGCTAGGCTCTGTTGGGTGGTTTTAGTTGCTGATATAGTCTAGACCAGGGGTGTCCAAACTCTGTCCTGGAGGGCCGGTGTCCTGCCGAGTGTGGTTCTAACTTGCTTCAACACACCTGCCAGGAAGTTTCTAGTATTTTATCTTGATTAGCTGTTCAGGTGTGTTTGATTAGGGTTGGGGCTAAACTCTCCAGGACACCGGTCCTCCTGTACTGAGTTTGGACACCCCTGGACTAGAGTGCTGTATAGTGTTTTGGCAAGACTCTAGGACGGGGGATCCAAAGTTTAAGCACCCCTTTGTTGGGTATACATTGCTGTTAACTTATAGTGGGTGACATCAGGATCTAGAGTGTCTTAAGGCCTACTCACACTATGCCACCCATACCATGCCCAGGCCTGTTTCCCGGATCATTTGAGAAGTGTGAGTGCGCTGAATCGGGCTCAAGCACGGTTCACTTGGCCGGCCCTGGCTCGGTTGGAAGAGGTGGGCCTGAGCGCGGTTCACTTGGGCTTTGGCACGGTACGCTTGTGTGTGAGTGCAAAATGCGCCAAAGCCCGAAACTGAAAGCGAGACGTGACTTTTAAGGGTTTCATATGGATTTATTAATCATTCTTACTGTTCAGTGAACGCAAACTGCCATAGTTTATTAAAGACGAGAACTCCTCACAGCACGACAGCTGAGCGGCTTCAGCAGACCTCCTCATTCCTGCAGCACGAGGGCTTTATGATTGTTTATGAGCGGCAAAGTGGCGGATCTGTTCGGCGAAATATCTGACTGCGAGTCACCTCATCCCTAAGGACTGTTTGGCGAAATATTTAACTGCATGTCACTGCATAACAAAGGACTGAAACGATATAACTAGAGAAATCTCCACTGTGCTGCTGAGTGAGAGAGCGCTTCTCACTGAACGGTGCAGAAGTGATGACGTAAGCGTGCCGAGGCCCATTTGTGGTGTGAGCGCGGGCTGTCGGGTGAGACGGGAGGGGGGACAAGCATGCTTTGGCCCGGTTCGAGGCAACTGTACCTAGTGTGAGTACGGCCCTACATTCTACATTATAGGGTGTTACTATTTTGTACTGTGTGCTTTTAGGTGTTCTATGTGGTTTCTCTGGTTTTGCAATGTTGTCTTGTATTATTTCTAGTGTTTAGCAAGTATGTACTTTGTTGAATTCAGTGTGTTGTTAAATTGCAGGCCAGGTGTTACTAGGACCTCCCAACTAGAATTTGGGGTGTGGCTATATTATAGGGTGTTGCTAGGGTGCTGTTGCTAGTGTCTAGGATGTGGGTTGTTGTTATTCGAATGTACTAGGTAGTTTCTGTATACTGCATGTGATTTCTGGGGTGTTGCTATGGTGTCTGTGCTGTTTCTAGTGAATTGAAAGAGTGTACAGGATGGCTTCAGTGTGTTACTAGATTGTAGGATATTCTGGTTAGACCAAGGGTGGGCAAACTTAGTCCTGGAGGGAGTAAGAGAGAATTTTCTGTGTAAATTCTTGTGTTAAAGGGGTGGTCCACAATGTAATTTTAAGGCTTGGTTGTGTTTATAAGATGCAAAGCAATGTGTGCTTATGTTTCACTTGAAGGAAATCGCGTTATTTTCTCATATATCTCAATTTAATTATACACAGCTACTCAGCTAACATGAAAATGACTGTCATATTTCCTAGTTCCTTTGAAAGGCCCGCCCTTAAGTGACTCTGATTGGTCATTGTCATAATGAGCTGCTATTCCCGGATTGGCACCACGTCACGCCCGTAAAAGCATGCGCTTTTCTGCTGCAGTCAACCTCCTGCCTGCTCTAAAATAAAATCTGACAAGTGTCTGTAACGAGTGAAAATGAGGTGCGGCTCCTTTAAGAGTTTGCCATTGTGTGTGCGGTGTGAATGTTGTCTGCGTCAATGTGGGTGTGAATGTGTGAACTTTCTGTAACAAGCGCATGTGCGCGGTACTTTCTTTTTCTCTGATGCTCGGATTAAGTTGTTTTCTGTAATATATCGTGACAGAAGAATAAAGCACAAGATGTGGGATGCTACCTGTTGAGCCTTGATTTATTATTCTGCTGCGAACACGAGTCAGGTAAGCTAACCTGTTTTTTTTTTTTTAACTCTATGCATTACACGACGGCTTTCACGTGTATCCGGAATATGCAGGTGTAAGTAATATGAATCATCCACATATCTTTTGCAACTTCATTATCTGAGATGTGAAACACATGGAAAAGCTGCCTGAAGACAATCAGTGCAGTCCACACACATAAGAGACACGAACGTGCTGGTGGAGTGTGTGTGTGTGTGTGTTTACAGCAGTTTGTCTGATAAATATGAATTTGTAGCTCAATTATTTGCCCGCAAAGCAGCATTTCCCATTGTTTACATCATTGCTACAGTGTATCGTTAACGCTAGACACTGTACATGTAACGATCAATTTTAACTAATAAAAACACTTACTGGTTGTAGCTTATAGCTTCTGCTGAGGAGATTTTAGCCGAATCCAGCACTGAACTGGGAGAGATTCTGGAGCTGTTTTGTTAAATCATGCTTGCTGTGTATTTTAAAATTCTCTGGAACATAATTAATATTGAACTCTAAGCACTTCTGTCTTTGTGTTGTGTCCTTTGGAAGCCCAAATACAGAAACAGATGAAGCTCTGTGGGAACAGCCGTGTTTAGACGCATTTTTAGCTTCATCTCTGCTATAACGTTACATCGCCTCTGGCCACGGCCCTTACCTGCATGCGAAGTGTGGAATGCGCAGTAACGAACTGTTGTGATCTCACAGGGGGCGGAAGTATTTTTTGTAGTCCCCAAAATTCATTCATCGTAGGCTTTGCTAAGCTAATTCTGTAAAAACCAAGGTCTCTCTTTGCATTGAACTTAGAACTTTTTACATTCAGAGATGTTGTTTATGTTCACACAGCTACTTTACACATCAACTAAAGTTTCAAATATGATATCATAGTGGACCACCCCTTTAAGCTGTTTGCTTGGTGGTTACTTTGTGTACTGGACTTTGGTGTGTTGTTAGTTATGGCTAGATTATAGTTGTTGCTAGGGTTTCAGGATATTGCTCGGGTACTCTAGCAAGATTCTAGGGTGTCATCTTTTTGGTTTCTGAATAGTGTTTGTGTTTTCTGGCAAGAGTCTACAGTGCTTCTTTGTGTCTCGTGTTGCATTAGGCTTTTTCTTTGCATTAGGCTTTTTCTGCTAATGCAGAGCTTGCAGTTTTTAGCGTCCTTGTAAGTGAAACTACCTACCATGCTGGAAATTCCAGTTTAATTCTCTACAATAATGCTTAAAACAAGGTTTACACTTACTGTAGCTAAAATAAAAGTTTGTAAGCCTACAGAGTCTTTGCTGGGGGAGGGGGGGAAATCAGCTTGAATCCTCTGCTTGACCAGTTGATTTAGCAGGTTTTTTTGCTGGTCTACCAGCTTTGAACAACTAGAAGACATTATTTTCCAAAGCACATCAGCTATCATTTCCAACAGGATATTATTTAGCCACAGGGTTGTTTAGGTCAATTAGGCACTGACCTAATTAATTTCTAAGTAGAAAGGAAAATTATTTGTAAGAGCTGCTCACAATGTTGGGTTTCTCAGATTTTCTGAAGAGCTACAGCCTTTTACAACACAGCCCAGACAAATGTAGAGACAGTTGAAAAAACATTTATTAATTCCAAAATAAAATGCACTCTTAATGCATGGCTTAAAGAAAAAAAAAAGAGTGCAAAACATCTAAATGCATGTTGTCCATTTTGTCAATCACATCTGATTTTAATATCCATAGTGTCCACAAACGCTAATACCTAAATATCCAGCAGAGGGCACCAAACAATTCCCTCACAGTTTAAAAGTAAATCCTCCCACTCCAAAAACATGATTTCAAGACAAAAATGGCATCATATATGAGAGTAAGAAAAAGGTTCTAAACAAATTGATCACTTATCTTTCTTAGAAGCAATTCTTTTAGAGCGGCGCAGACCAGCAACATCATCTGCTGAAGCCTTTATGCCGGTGGTGAGTTTGAGAGTTTTGGAGTCTTTCATGGTAGCAGGTGGTTTGAGGGGGTTTGAAGGGGTTGCAATGGATTTTGGGGGTTTAGGGACAGCTGAGGGTTCGGAGAGTTTGGGGGCAGAAGCAGTCCTGGAAGATTTGGAAGGTTTGGTGGCAAAAGCAGCTCTGGAAGATTTTGAGGGTTTGGGGTCAGAAGCAGCTCTGGAAGATTTGGAGGGTTTGGTGGCAGAAGCAGCACTGGAAGATTTGGAGGGTTTGGTGGCAGAAACAGCACTGGAAGGTTTGGGTCCAGAAGTGGCTATAGTTGGTTTAGAGGGTTCAGGGGCAGAAGCGGTGCTAGAAGAATTTAGGGGAGACAGAGATCTGGAACATTTGGAGGGTTCAGGTGCATAAGTGGCACCAGAATGTTCGGCACTGAAAGGTTTCGGGGCAGAAGCATCATTGGAAAGTTTCAGGGCAGAAGTGGCTCTAGAAGTTTTTGCGACAGAAGCGCCACTTGAAGGTTTGGTGGCAGAATTGATACTGGAAGGTTTCGTTGCAGAAGTGGCACTAGTAGGTTTCGTGGCAGAAGCAGCACTAGAAGATTTCGTTGCAGATGCGGAAGGTTGAAGTGCTGGATGGGTTTTATTGGCATTAGAGGCAGCAGAGGTTTGGAGGCCTTTTCTGACTTGCTGCAATTGTTTAGCTGGCCGTAGTGCCTCCTACATAAGTAAAAAGCATATTCATTCACCAATATTTGGAAGATAAAGATTACAGGCCCTTTCACACCAGTGAGATGAACTATATTAATGTCCACAACAATGTATGCTTCAGTTCTGTCAGTTTAAATGTTAAAAAAGCTATTTAAAATTGATGATTAGGGCTTTTGCCCCAGTTAGTTATAGGAACTCAGTTACAGGAATCAGCCCCCAGGCCAGTCTCTAAATTTTTTTGGGCCATGTTTTTGGTTGCAACCTACTCTGAAATACAAGCCAATTAAGATTCCCAAAATGACATTCGCAGAATGGAAATCCTCTATTAACACAAGTATGCCTAAAGTGAGTATTTATGCCAATTGTTTAGGGATATATGAAAATATTTCTCCAGGGTAAAATCCCCTTTTGACAGGCTGCCTTTTTTCCTGATTAAATAAAGATAGAATAAATTACTTTAAAGTGACTGCATCCATTTTTGTCTGCTGTTCTTGGTTTCTGATTGGCTGCCAATGCAATAAATCCTACACCATTTGTAAAAAAAAAATAGTTCTAAATTGTTAATATTATAATTGGGGTGTGGACTTTACTTTTATGGTTGCTAATAAATACTACAAGGTCGTAGTTATAATCTGTATTGTGAATGGGCCTCAAGTCTTATTCCGTTTGAATGTCTAAGAATTGCTATGGGTAAAGTCAGGTAAGAAGTGGCAAAAAGTGATCAACTAACCTCTTTACCAGACAGTTGGGATTCCAGAGCCGCTATTTCTGCAGTCAGTGTATGTACGTTTACCTTTACAGAAAAATGACAATCTTCAGTGCAATACATTAAACAAGTGGCCGTTTAATATAAGAATGGACTCATGTTGGCACTCACCTCGATTTGATTGATCTTTTCCTTATAGCTGTCAATGTCCTTCGTGAGTTGCTCCTCCTTTTCTCTGCAAACAAAAAATATTGAGCATTTATTCCACTGAATGAAAATTAAAATATATAGAAAATTGTTAAATGAGTTTTAATTATTTTGATCATTTAATAATTTAAAAATTGTTAAACACTATTTGCATTTGTATTAAAGGGTGCATAGTTTACCATTTTTTATGATTTCATATAAATATTATGGTTCTTCTGAGGGTGCCAGTTTAGGTTAAGTTCAACACACAGTTCAGATGTTTTTATTATAAAGTGTTAAAAAGTGTCATGTTGGGGGCGTGTACACAGCTCACTGTTTTAGGGATGTGTTGCTTTACATGAAAATTAGTTTCGGCTTCCCGCCCAACGTAACAAGGGGGCGGAGCCAAGAGCTCCCACGCTCTGTGTTTGCAACAGACAGGCAGACAGAGAGAAGCTAAGCTACATAAGAGGATTACCATTCAGCCGTACATGTACGACTCGGACACAGACCAAGCAGAGTGTACAAAATCATTTGTGTCTTTGCATAGTTTTACAGCCAACTGTGTGCTAGTTTCAAGTGCCGAGCTTGTACACGAGACTAATAACCACGCAAACTGAATTAACTTTGACTGAGGCACCGAATGCGTCGCTCGAAGCCGCAAAACGGCACACCAGACACTCTCTGTGGCGCGGCAGAAACACGAAGAGTCCCGAATCGTTGCGCCATACAGTGCCATGCATTTAATAATTGTAAACATAGGTTTCTATCAGGGTAAACACATCGGGGCTTCAAGTCAGCGGCTGTCCGCGGTGCCCAGCCGCCGACTTAAAACACTGCTGTGTGCACCCTGATAGAAACCTATGTTTAGAATTCTGAAATGCATGGCGCTGCGCCACGCAGAGCGGCGCTTCTGGAGTGCGAACTGCAGGCAAGTTTGACATTTCATTTCCAATGGAGAGACGTGCACATGAGGCAACGCGCTTGCACATTTCCAGCTGCACCTAGTTAACCAATTAAACTCTGCTGCTATTTTGGGATTTCCGCCTGGATTTTGCCTACCCAAATTTAAAAGCTTCCCAAATCCACATGCTGAGGTGTAAATATAAAAATTTGGTATCATTTTAAAGAAAACCCTTTGTATTTTCATAAAACACTATTGAAAGTGTTTAAAATAACTGTATATGTTGTCTGTGTTATAATAAACACCTTAAAGGGCCATGAAACCCCCTCGTTTCAGCAGGGTGTATTTCCGAGTCAAAACACACACCCACACAGGGGACAAAGTGACTGTGTTTACTTGGACATCTGTAGTCTTATTATTTGCCAAATTATTAAATGGTGGACTTTAACTGCAGTTTGGCTCTTTCATTTAGGGAATTCATTCATGTCCCTCGCGACAAACGAAATATTTGATTCGAGGAACTGCTCTAAGCGTGTACTTTTCATGCAATGTTTGATACCGCACGGCGAATGAGAGGAAAAAAAAAACTCAGCATTTCCCGGAAACTTAGATGCACACGGCAGGTAGCATCAGAAAGCCGCATGTGTTATTCCGGTCACTAAATGCGGCGAAAATCCTACACGAGGTTAAAGTTTGGTTGTGGTGCTAACATGTTTACACTTGGTGCAATAGTTAACTTAGTTCGATACGAACAAACTGAATAAACAAAGAGCACTGGTCGCTCACTTACCAAATCTGTAGAGACAGGACAATCACCAGCAACTAGAGCCGCGTCTTTATTAAGAGGACACTAAAGCGAATCCGGATCTCAGCGTTTGCAGATGAGAACAGCTCTCAGGTAAACAATGTTCCTCCTTAGACACGCAAGTTATTGTTGTCGAGCGTCGCGTACACTGTAATCCACGCGTGACTCCAGCTAAGCTCTCACAGAGAGAAAATGAAAACAAAATTTAACAGCAGCAAACTATAAAATCAACACTTCACTCTTGTTTTGCCAACACAACGCGGTGTCTCTGTCGCCTAAACACTATGACAGTAATGAATATTAATGAAGTTGCACAATGCAGCGCGCTGATTGGTTTGAACCAAGCTTTACTCATGCATTAATGCATCACACTGTAAGACGTAATAAGACACACTCTGGCACAGACGTCCAGTCTGCACGCTGGAATACACGCTATTATGTCATGACCGTGACGCAGCTTCAAAAATTCGTTAAAACCGGAAGTACGAATTTGCTTGAAATAATGCAAAAACAACCAATTTACACTTTTTAGTGAAATATAGGTGTCCTAATAGTGTTTTTAGCAGTGTGGGACACATATACGACTGTCCACAGCTCAAAAAATGTGTTTTGGTGTTTCGTGACCCTTAAAAAAAAGAGGCACTTTTTGTATTTTTATAAACTCAAATTTGAAAGTGTAGCTTATAGGTACTGTGTGGTCTAGCTTGCTGAAATTAATTTTGGTGGTTCCTGCACATGTCTGTAATCATAGGAAAAAAGAAAAATGTCTCTACCATAATCTATGCAAATGTTATTGTATTACAACTGATGAGAGGTGCTATACAAGCCACAGAGACCAATCATTGTTTTCCTATTTCACTATTCTTTTGTTTGATCAAACATAATTCACTGTGTTTGGACCACATCAGACATATAAAAGGATTACTAATGCATATAACCTCAAAAACAGAGGAGAATGGCCCTGAAGCACACATCATAAGGAAAGAGGTGACAGCTGTCTGTGCTATCTGGGGTTGCTTAGTGATCAAAAATGTATTGTTTTCACTTCTGCGCCATGGAAACACCGCAATTCATTCGGCAACTGTTAGATATTTGAATATAATTCAGAGAAAAGAATGCTAGAACCATATAAGCACCGGCAATAACTTTCATTTGAGCTATAACTTGTAAATGTGTCATATGAAAAATATGAAAATGAACCAATGTAAAATACCTAGCTCAGGTATCCAAATTACTGTGTATTTAAGTGTAAATAACTTTTGTACAGTAAAATAAAAACCAAAGTGATACATATGTGCATAAAATATAGATTCTATACTTTCAAACGAAACCACTTACGGGGGTCTAGTGCAATGCTAGCCTTTTAAATCTTAAAGCGAAATTTGATGACATCACTGACCCGGTTTAAGTGGTTTAAGTGGTTAAGATCACACTCACAGGGAGCTTCTGTGATCGCGAGAAATGCAAACGGCTGAAGTTTAATGTAGACGCAATGAAAAGTACACGTTTGCAAACCTACCAAAAGGTACAAACAATAATGCCTATTAGATCGATACTGTGGAGAATATTGATCTTGTGTTGAGCCCAATGAGCCGCAAGGGTGTTCCTTTAGTGATACCGCTTTGACTCACACGCTGAAAATACGTGAAACAACAAACTAAGGATATGGTGATGCGCCTGTCAATCAATATGGGTGGGCGGGGGGACCGCACTCCTACGTCAAGTTGCAGTCGATCTAAAAACCGTTCCAATTGGTCCACTGTTTTTATGTTGTTAATTTGAAAAAAGGACTGTGTGTGTTTATATCACCCCAATATGATGGTCTATACACTTTATCTACACACATCTGTCTAAACAGCTTGAAAAGTAGATTTTTCACCATAGGTGCCCTTTAATTGTTCAGTCTATAGCCAATAGATGGGACAAACAGATGTATTCCATCTAGATCTAATACAATAAATTTAGCTTACTGAGCTTAGAGGTGTGTAACAGCCAAATTAGTGACTGAGCTATCTTACGACAGACAAAAAAAATACTATAAACATACAGTGAAATGTGAAATCATTGCACAGGATTAGAAGATTTAACATGCTTGCTAAAACATGTTGTCAGCCACTGTATCCTCAGGGGTTGAGAGAGGGTGGATTTACCATCTTTCCATAACTTTTTCACAACATACAAACTGTTGGGTTAATACTGTACCTCATTGCTTGTGCCTTTTCCAGTTCTGCCTTGAGTTTGCTGACCTCTGTCTTCTCCTCGGCTATAGTGCAGATCACATCAGCATACTTAAGCTGAGCAAGTCGAGCTTTAAAATCAAGTCCTTCCAGCTGACTGGAGTTCTGGGACCTCAGAAGTATTTTATAGGAAATCTGCTGCATCCGATCACACGACGGCACCTGAAAAACCAGTACATACAGTAGCTCATGGTTTAAATCATATTTGGTTAAATCATATTACGAAAATCTCTTCAAATGCTCCGTCAGCGTACCTTAGAGAGCTCTGTTTGTATTTTGACATGGGCAGCAATGGCCAAGTCCCGCATTTGCCTCATTCTCTTCAGAGATTTCTGCACTTCACTTAACTCCAGCTGTAAAGCAGATTAAGATGAGATGAGGCTTAATTGATTTATCAGAAGGGTCGAAATAATAAACACATGCAAACACATCATGAATAAATGAGAAAAAGAGAAATGTAGCATAGGAACTCAAATGAAAACTCAATAAATCACTCAGAATTTCAACCCATCAAGACCATTAAACAACTCCACAAACAGAATCAGCAGCTTTACTTATTAGCCTACTAAGCTGTTTGACTATTTCTGTCAGATGTCTACAAAAGTTTGTAGTGAGATTTAATTAAAAAAAAAAAAACTTATTTGTTTGATGTCACCATTGTGGTATTTACTTCACTTTTTTATGTTTCTTTTTTTTTTTTGACTGCTGTAACTTTGTAGTGTGGGACCAAATACTTTCTACTCTTGTGATTTTGTGACAGTAGTCTGTTGGGGAAACTACTGTGTGTGTGTGTGTGTGTGTGTGTGTGTGTGTGTGTGTGTGTGTGTGTGTGTGTGTGTGTGTGTGTGTGTGTGTGTGTGTGTGTGTGTGTTTCCTCACTCTAAGACAAATGGATTAGTTCTATTTTTTTACATATTCATTAAATTATATGATGGATAATTTACAGGGGGTTCATATCAAATGGTTTTTAATAAATAAATACGTTTTAAAAACAATAAATGCATTTATTGATATTAACTGATCTGTTAAAAGCATTTTTTTGAGTTAGAATGCCAAATGTTCTCCTCATTTCAAATTTTACATCAAAGTGTTCTTACAATTTATTTGCCCACCGACAAGTATAGTTGCCACATATTCAAATACGATATTCTTGAAAAAAAATTCAAAAACCTGGAGAAAATTAATGCAAAACATGTTCATATAGGACACTATTAACAAGGCTACATGCATGAAACGATTTAACAAAATTTGGGCACAAATGGGTTAAACCTTTTGGGTACTACAATTCACTGCCCAACAAAATCACGATCATAAATTAAAAATGATGAAAACTTTTAAAATGGAGTTATAAGTCATGAAATGAAATGATATTCATATCACAATAAATTTTCCAGAAAAACAAAATCCTACCTAGTTACTTCTCCGACATACAAACAGAGTTTATTAAGGTATCCACAACACATTAGTCCTTTTGTATTCTATTACTGAAAGATGTTTCAAAAAGTATTACTATAAAATTGTATTACTTTTTCTATGGTGGTTTGCATTAGTTTACACTATCCTCTGCTAACCGTGTCCAAAAACATGGTGGAACACAACTCCCCATGACGTAGATTCCCATTCTCTATATGTAATCTAACATAATAAAAAATTGACCTGCGCCTGTTGAACTTGCTTTTTCCTTTTGGTTTCATATATAAACTCCAGGTCTGTGTCTGTCCATTGATATCCCTGCATTCCTTGGATGAAGCTTTCGGGGTCAGCATTCCCAGTTGTTGCTGGACAGCCATGAAAGTAAATGTTAAAGCAATAAAGTGGTATTCCAAAAAAAAACAGTGAGTGAGATCAGTGTAAATCTGATATTAGAAAATATAGAAGCATAGAAAAAAATTCTGTAACTGTAAGCTCTGGTGTCAGTGACCATTTGAAATCACCTGATGCAACTATTGAACTAGACCTCCTGATGGACTTCCCCTCATCTCGCTCTTCACTTCCATTCTGAGGAACAGGTTTAGCAATTTCCTTAGAAAGAATTAAATCATTTGGAAACATCATATAAATGATTCTGTATGAGAAAAGTATGATTATGACTATTGCTTTGTTTTATCTTAAGCAACAAAAAATGCATGCATATTTATATAACCATTTTTAATATTGAGTAAAGACAAGTTATTTTTCTTTAGCATTTACAAGCGTCTATGCCTGGAAATATAAAGTTGAAATATTGGTGAAAAGTTTCAGCTTATAATAAACATTTTTGCAAATATGTAAATATTCAGTAATTTTACTTTCCTCACTTTACTTTATAAAGCACAATGAAACAATAGTTGACCATTGTGCTGTACATTCATTGGGTTATAAATTATCAAAAGTAGAAAACAACAGATAAAACAGCATACAGTACAACCAACATAACGCAAAAATATTGAATGCACACAGCAGAAAGAAAGATAGGCCCAATAAGATCAATTTCCTAAAGTTTTTTCTAAGAGATGTAGTTTGAGTTTCCCTTTGAACAAGCATTTATAAGAGATTGTTTTCATATTAATTGTATGTAGATATTCATGTTGTGCACTTTACTGTGGTAGCTTTATGGAAATTTCATCATTCTAATAACAAAAATTTTATATTATGATTTTATTTTTGATACATAATAATGGTTAGAATTTTGTTCAGCTTGTGAGTTAAGGGACAAAAATATTTATATGCATAATCGGAAAAGAAATCAGCTTTATCCAAACCTTTACTAAAACTAATTAAGCTTATTTATTTTATTTTTAGACAAACTGTTGATACAATACCTATAAACCTTTACTACAACCTTGTTTAGTTAGTAGCCAATGACAATTGTCTTACTATATTTGCTAACTTAGAAATAATGGCCAAAGGAAGTTTAAAAAACGGATAATACACACACACACACACACACACACACACACAAAAAAAAAAAAAAAATATATATATATATATATATATATATATATATATATATATATATATATATATATATATATATATATATATATATATATATATATATATAATAGCAACATCATATTTTAACTGTCAAAGTCATTTTTATACATTTTTGTGAGTAACACGGTTGTGTGTTTGTTTACCTGAGCACGTGGCTCATCTTTGACCGCTTGGTCTGCTGTTGGAGAAGCGTCTGGTTTGCTGAGCTGGTGTATTGTGATTCTTTCGCTCTTACATGGAGGTGTTCTTTCTAACTGTCGCCCTGCAGGTATAATATTTGGATGATTTTTCTCGATTATTGACTGCGCTAAAGAAGGCGCATCGTCCAAATCCAAATTACGCACATTTTTGGTGCGTTTAACCTTTCCTCTCTTCGAGCTCATATGAGCCGCCGGTGTTGTTTAACTCTTAAAATATACAACTGAAGTTAGCTGAAGAACAAGGTTACAAAACCCGACTTACTTTTAAACTGCAAGCAATTGTAAAACTAAGCTTCGAGAGGAAAAAGTGTTACTTCATATCATGAGCTGATCCGCGGTAAAGTTAGCGGCCACAAGATGGCAATACTAAACAGCAGCTACTTGGCGCTCCTTTATCTCCGTTTTAAAACATATACTTTGCTAGGTAATTTAATTGTATTAAATTTGTGAAAATTATCAACTGGTGTCTCTGTATCGAAATACTGAATTACTTTCATCCTTACTAAAGACTTCTCAGACAGTTGCAATTAGATTTTGGTTAACCGCCAGGGGGCGATCAGTCATTTCTCTGGCTAAAACACAGTATTTACAAAGTACATATTTCAGTCACAAATCATTTAAAAATTATGCATACTTTTTCTTGTGTTGAACATTACAGATGTTTATTTGCTGAAAACTTTGTGATTTATTATATCAATTCAATATTATAACTTGTGACTTACTGGCTGAAAAGAAGTGGATCATGTTGTAAATAATGTTCACTTTCTTGCATATCAACTGTTTTCCTACACAAGACCTGAATTAACTAAATGAATAATTTTGTTTTGCTTGTATGTGACTCTCAATGAGCTGATAAATGTTGACTTGTATTTTATTAATAAAAAAAGTCTTAATTTAATGTCTTATTTTCAGCCCAAAAAGTTATTTAATGTTTTTCTGAATGTTCTGTGTATTAAAGGCGTAGTTCACCTAAAAAGAAAAAGTCACTCACTATTTACTCATCCTCATGTGCTTACAAATCTTTTTGGTTTTCTTTTTTCCTGCTGAACACAAAAAATAGGTATTTTAAAGAATGCTGAAAACCTGTGAACATTGACTTTTATAATATGAAAAAATAAATAATATTGAAGTCAATGCCTACAGGTTTCAACATTTCTTTAGTTTCTTTTTTTTTTTTTAGTTTAAAAGAAGAAAGAAATTCAAAGTAAAAATGAGTAAACAATGACAGAATTCATACCCAGTAAAAAAAATAATCCTGTTTGCCTTACATTTTTAAGCTGAATCAAATTAACCTTATGAGTCCATTGAACTTTTATTGTGTTAATCTGACTTAAAATAGCTTGCGTAACTTAAAATTAGGTTAGAACATGATTAGCGTATTTTAACAATGTTACAATGAACTTAAACTTTCATTACTAATTGATCATATATATTTTTTTACAGTGTAGTTTTACTATAAATAAAAACAACAAGAACACTTATAAAAACACATATAGGTTAAACATGCCATTTTTAGTAACTCTACATCGTAATATAATGGCAATATGCCAAATAATCAATAAAATTAAATAAATAATTAAAAAACATGGTTTGCACAATTATAATATAATAAAACCGGTTCATTTTTAATAAGGAATTATCGAAAAGTTTATAGCATTTAAAAACAGTCGATATTAGGCTTGGGACGATAATGGTTTTAAAGGTATACCGCGGTTTAGAAGTCAAGGTATTGAAATCGCAAAGATTTTCTGCTATACCGTACCTAAGGTATGAGAAATATTTTTTTATTTACGTTTTTGTTGTTGTTGTTGTTTGGTTTTAGGACAACAGTTTTAAATTGTAAAGAAATCTGTGTTTTTGAAACTAATGAAGACAGCAGAAGTCATTAATTCATTTAAATGATTTTTTTAATATGAATAATAATTAATGCTCCAAAATATTTTAAATGTTTCTCAAAATAAAATATATTGTGTTCAAATGGGGAAAAAAAAGCTTTGGTTTTTATCCAAACATTTAAAAAGAATATATTTTAGAGCAGTAATCACAATACAGTGAAACCGTGATATTTTTTATCCCGTTCTGTCAGAATCTTACACTGGCCCATGCCTAGTCGATATACAGCTATTGAACTTACAGGTATCCTCAATGGGTTTTTTTTCTGACATTGACACATGTGAAGGGCACTAAGAAAAAAATGTAAAACAGAATTATAACTTTATTGAAGACAACTGAACAACCTATTAATACAGAAACAAAGCAGAAAACAATGTACATTATCTTTGTACAGGATGTCATATTACAGCAATTTCACAAGCATATTAGAAATTCCGTTTGGTGCCTCTAGCGGGGAACTAACTGCAGCTTTAATGTTTGTATAAACTGCTCAAAACAATCACCATATTATTTCTCTTACAATCCACATTGTACTGGCGTCTTTGTATAAGTGACTGTAAGTGAGAAGACTCACAGGTGTCTCTTTCGATGCTGATGGGAGTGCATCAGGAACTGATGGCTCCTGAATATCATCCAATCAGTTCCTGATGCAGTATCACCAACATCAGAAAGTTCTCATGCAGCTCAGGCTTCCAGCAGCGCCAGAGAAACTGAAGTGGGTGAACTAATAAATTATAAACATTCCATACCACAGTTTAACTTTTTTCCACAGGTTTCCCTCTTCTCTTTGATGATATTTTGTCTTGTTTTGCAGGTGCTGTGTGTGACAGAACCCCAGCAGCGCCTGTGAGAGGGATGAAAACACTACTCACAGTTGCCAGCTGAGATTATGCCAAAAATCAGCTGCTCAATAGCAGGTTACTCCAGCAGGGGGCGTACAGATGTTTACGGCCATAAAATGGTAACACTTTACTGTTTTAGCTCCATGGTACTGTTTAAGACGCATTTGATCATCTTTTCGTTAATTAAAGTTGTTATAGTAAAGTAGCACATTAGAGTATTTTACATTAGCATCGACGTAGTCTTGATGTATAAATCAGATTCTCGGAGGTTTTGGGTGTAAACAGACTGCACAACCTCTTCAGGTCAATGTGAGACTGTAATCACATCACAGTTGCCTGCAGAGATTACCCAGTCAGTTTATGCATCTTTAGCAGTTTGGCTGTGATGCTAGTCAATAACTAGCATAGGGGTTGAGTTTAAGGTGAGCATTAACAGTTAACATTAACTTGGTGCATATCAACCTAAAAACCATATGCAAAAAAACAAGTAAAATGCAAAATATTTATTGTTTAGTTTTTAGGGAGTAAAAATATGCTAAAATCATAATAATGAAGTAGCCTAACAGGTGTTCTGTTTTGCAATAGACATCCATTCATTTATTTTCTTTTTCGGCTTAGTCACTATATTACTGCGAGGTCGCCACAGCTGAATGAACCGCCAAGTTATCTAGCACATTTTTACGCAGCGGATGCCCTTCCAGCTGCAACCCATCTCTGGGAAACATCCATACACACTCATTTACACTCATACACTATGGACAATTTAGCCTACCCAATTCACCTGTACCGCATGTCTTTGGACTGTGGGGGAAATCAGAGCATCCGGAGGAAACCCACTCGAACGCAGGAAAAACATGATAACTCCACACAGAAACGCCAACTGTCCCAGCCGAGGCTCAAACCTGCGACCTTCTTGCTATGAGGCGACAACACTACCTACTGCCCACTTCGTCGCCGCCGAGCAACACTCATCCATTTTAAGTGTTTAAAAGTGTAAAAAAAAAATATAGGGTAGAGCTGTGGTTCGTTGGTTGTTGATTGGATTTTTTTTTTAAAAAATGCCTAAAAAAATAAAACAGACTAATATTTACATTTACATTTTTGTATTTTTTAAAAGTTTTCACATACAGATGATGAGTAAAAGTTGTACTCGGATTTACACGGATATGGTAAATAAAAAAGATTAAAAAAATAGCATAATCTGCAGTATTGTTTTCAAAAACTTGCACATTAAGACCTGTTTTTAATACTTTTTCCTTAAAACCCCCAAACACCATTTGTGTAGATAACTGGCCAAAAGAGTTTAAGTCCCCAAACTAATTCGTATTTTCATTTTCTTGACATTATTTCATGACATTTTCATGAGATGATTTCATGACATTTTCATGACATGCACGGCTAAATTTATTTTCTATTGTCACAAATCATCAGACATTTACCAATCAATTCGTAACTATGTTATGTTAGTAGCAAAATTAATTTTCTATTGTAGCATAGCATCAGTTAATCTCCTCTCAATTTGTAACTATTTTACGTTAGCGGCTAAATTTATTGTCTATTGCCACATACCATCAATTAATTTCTCAATACGTAACTATTTAATGTTAGCGGCTAAATTTATTTTTTATTGCCACATATCATCAGTTAATCTCTTAATTCGTAACTATTTTACGTTAGCTGCTAAATAATTTTTTTTTCACCACATATAATCAGTTAATCTCTCAATTCGTAACTATTATTTTGTAAGCGACTAAATTTATTTATTTTATATTTTCACATATCATTTAATCTCTGAATTCATAACCATTCTACATTAATGGCTAAATGTATTTCCTATTGTCACATATCATCAGTTAATCTCTCAATTCGTAACTATTTTACATTAGTGGCTAAATTTATTTTCTATTGCCACATATCAACAGTAAATCTCCTCTCCATTCGTAAATACTTTACGATAGCGGCTAAATTTATTTTCCATTGTCACATCATCAGTTAATCTCCAATCAATTTATAACTATTTTACGTTAACGGCTAACTTTATTCTCTATTTTCACATATCAGTTAATCTCTCAATTCATAACTATTTTACATTAGCGGCTAAATTTATTTTCTATTGTCACATATCATCAATTAAACCTACACAGTTTCATCACAATTCGTAATTTTTAATTTAGCAGCAAATATTATTTTTTATTGTCGCATGTCATCAGTTAATCTCCTCTAAATTCGTAACTATTTTACATTAGCTGCTAAATTAATTTTGTGTTATCACATATCAATAGTTAATCTCCTCTCAGTTCGTAACCATTTTACATAAGCTGCAAATATTATTTTCTATTGTCACATATCATCAGTTAATCTCTCAATTTGTAACAATTTTACATTAGCGGCTAAATTTATTTTCTAATGTTACATATCATCAGTTAATCTCCTATCAATTCGTAACTATTTTCCGTTAGTGGCTAAATTTATTTTCTATTGTCACATATCATCCATTAATATATTCTCAAGTCATAAATATTTTACGTTAGCGGCTAAATTTATTTTCTATTGCCACATATCATCAGTTAATGTTCTCTCAATTTGTAACTTTTTTACGTTAACAACTAAATTTATTTTTTATTGTCACATATCATCAGTTAATCTCTCAATGTGTAACTATTTTACTTTAGCGGCTTAATTTATTTTCTATTGTCACATATCATTAGTTAATCTCATATATATTCATAACTATTTTACATTAGCAGCTAAATTTATTTTCTATTGTCACATACATTCATTCATTCACTTTCTTTTCAGCTTAGTCCCTTAAATAATCTGTGGGGTCGTCACAGGGGAATGAACTGCCAACTTATCCAGCACATGTTTTAAGCAGAGGATGCCCTTCCAGCTGCAATACATCACTGGGAAACTATTGTCACATATCATCAGTTAATCTCCTCTGAATTTGTATCTATTTTATGTAAGCGGATGCATTTATTTTCTATTTTCACATATCATCAGTTAATCTCCTCTAAATTAGTAACTATTTTATGTTAATGGGTAAATTTATTTTCTTTTATCACATTTCATTAGTTAATCTCCTCTCAATTCATAACTGTTATACATAAGCGAATAAATTTATTTTCTATTGTCACATATTATTTGTTAAACCTACAGAGTTTCAATTTGTAAGTATTTTACGCTAACAGCAAGTTCGTATAAATTTCTGACGTTGGACAAATTATTTTGTTTAGGGGTGGGGTCAGGGGCAGGCCTTCTCTCCAATTATCCCAACATTTTCATAAATAAGATTATACAAATTCATTCAAACAAACATGATACAGTTACATTATTGTGTGATGTCTTAAAGGAGTTTTTTTTTTTTTTTCAAATGGTAAAATATAAATAATTTGATTTTGCTTTCCTCCAAGAGACATTTTCTGCCTAAAAAATACAATTATATTAAATTTAAACAAACAACCTAATTTGTTAGTTTAAATTCAGATTTGTAGCAAAAGATTTAAAGTAAATTGGCACATTGCCACTTTAGCTCTCAATAGTCTTTAATATCACTCACAGTGAGTGATATTAACGACTTTTGAGAGCTAAAGTTGCAGTGTGCCGATTGTCTTTTGATCTTTTGCTATAAATGTTTAAATTATGATCGAGCACCTGCCTTTGAGATTTTCTGGATGTGCGCACATTTCTGTTTTTTGTTTGTTTAAATTCAGCTCATATAAATTGTTTGCAACCAGTCAAGTTAAATAATTAGTCAATCAAATGAATATTTTGTGTGTATAATGAATAATGCAAAATTTATAAAAAGTAAAATGGAATTTTTCCTCAACTTGTTTAACCCCATACTATTTTAGAAACAATTTCTGGCTTAGTCCTGAAACGAAACCAATTACGAACCAAATTTTTTTACTGATCATAGTTGTTGTAATATTTTGTGTGCATATGAAGTGTGCCGTAAACAAACAGTCTAATCCGTTAAGGCCGAGAACGGACGCGTGAGGGGCAGTTTAGCCTCGCCCAGCTGGTGAGCTGAAGGGCGTCTCCCCAAGGCATCTGGCGTGTGTCCCCCAATAACCCCACACTCCTTCGACTACACACACACACACACACACACTCAGCAAGAGCGTGATCCCTGCTGCTATCAGGGCCCACCGGTCGCCATGGCAAACTCACAGGAACCTGAGCCTGTATTGTCCGAGCGTCCGATGTGTATGTCCCACTCGCTGTCGCTTCTTTAGAGTCACAGCCCGGGTCCTTTGACACCCCTGAACACTGCAACAAATTGAGAAAGACAGAAGAATGGAGTGAAGGAGAGGGAACGAGGGAGGGAGAGAGAGAGAGTAGCCGTTGTGTGTTTGCTAGACTAAGTCGTGTAGGCCAGATCAAAGGCCAGCTCCTCCAGAACTTGCAGACCTTTTTACAAAGCACGAGGGGCTTAGCTTTTGTGGGAGTTGTATGCTGGCCATTTCAACTAGTGGTGGAAAAGTGATTTAGTACTAAACACCTGATAGCCATCAAAGAAACGGGACAAGAAAAACGTGAGCACTTAAGGGTGTTTCGGTTTATCTTTAATCAAACTTACCTGAATTAAAAACTACTTATGCAGATTGAGTTTCAGCCATTATAAAGCATTTTGGGAAAATGTAATTGTACCAAATCGATTTACTGGGATGCAGTTGTAAAAATTCTAAATAATATGTTTGGTAGTTTAAGGTTCGAAGCATCAAAAAGTGCCATTGTTTAAAGATAATATGGTACGATTAAAGAAAGATATTAATATGTGTCTATATTTTGGTAAATTGTTACCTATTACATAAAAAAAAACTTACGAATGTAAATACTTAATACGTAAGTTGCCCTTATATATTAACCATGGTTCTTATCACAAATAATAAAAAAATGGTCTTGTAGTAACCACAACTGAACCATGGTTCTACTACACTAACTATTGTTTAACAATCGTTTGTAGAAAAACTGATTATACAAATACTATGCCAAAAAACGAACACTCTACTTTTAAGGATTTTGATCAAAACTAGGTCAACAACAGCCCATGTTGAAAATAAAGGGTTAAATGGCGAAAAAAATATGACTGAAAAAAGAGAGATGTTTTCTTGCAAATTTTGTTCAGCGGATAAGCTGGACGTATTTAGCCATGTTTCACCTGCTTCACGATTCATTTTAGATTTCACAACAGTAAAATCCATTATGTGTTTTTTTTTTTTTTTTTTTTTAATGAAACAAATACCTGCCCCTCCCATTAATTCCCTATTGGTGCATGTTTAACAAATGTCAATATTTTCTGAAATCCCCGTTTATTTCGAAGAATATTAGAATTTTTGCAATTACATTTTTCCACCATGCCCATTAGACGCTCTTTTGTATCCTTCCTTGTTACTTATTTTTCTCCAACCACTTTCCTCCCCCTTGAACTGAAACGAGATGTGTCAGTTGGCGGTCATATTCAAAAGGCTTTTACTGTACAATGGTGTTTCTATGTGAATTTGTTTGAGCTTTGAGTTGAGGTGGACCCCCTGTGCTGAGAGTGGTATTGTTAGGGAAAGGCTAGAACTTGGGCTTGACCAAAGGGTGCGTGTGAAGGGGACAGAGCCATTCCCAGCATCTCCTCTCACTGTAAGGCAACATCTCAAGACTTGAGTTTGCCCACAAACAATCGCGGCAGACTTGAGCAGGGATGACATTTTTATTTGTCACAGACCTAAAGTCCTAAATACTTTCCCACCAGGGGCAGAGGGTGAGAGGAAAAAAAACAATTGGAAAAGTGGAACAGCTTCTCTGGCAGTGGTCGTGGACTGGGACCCCCCTCTGTCGTCATATTGTCTGCTAGAAAATTGAAAACAAAAAAAGACAATATGACCAAACCTTGACAGAAGGATCCATGGTGTTGCACTTGTCTCATTAATGAGGCCAGCTTTATTGTGTACTCTGAAGTCTTACTACTCTAGACGTCTTGGACGTTTTCATAATTAGAGTAATAGTCATCTTTAATTAGTGATAGCTTACGGAGAAAAGGAGGCTTTTGTGATTGGGCCCCCTGCCGGAATTTAACCACACTATAATCAAACAAATGTCCCAACAATTACAACATAACCTGTCGTTTATTTTGTACACAGTAACACATACTTGCACATTTACGCATTCACACTTTGTCTTGTGTATGATTTTAATGCCGTTTTTTCCGTTTTTTTCTCCCAGCTGTATTGCGATACAATGTATCGATGTCTAAAACATTTTATAATAGTAACATATTAATGCATTAATTTAATTGCACTGCTATATATTTGTATAAAAATAATTACACATTTTCCAAAAGTATATAAAAATAATAGTTAAAAAAAACTGAAGGAAGGAAAAACACAGTGGATGGATTGTTTTTAAATTATTAATAATATTTAATTAAAAAAAAAATATATATATATATATATATATTAACATTAGTATTAGTAGCAGTGATCAAGCTTTGCCTTAGTGTAGAATGAGCAGATGTGCTTGTACAGTAGTGGCTACTACTATCAATCAATGCATGCATTAATGCAATCAACTGAATTACAGGCGGTGCCATATGGGCCAGGGGCCCATGGTGACAAAGCACATTTTTGCTAAATAAAAACTCACTGTAAATGAAAGAAATTGACAAAACATACACTTTAAATGTAAATCATCTATTTTGAGGAATATGTCATAATCGTAAAATTTAATCACTATTTTAACAAGCACTTTTTTACTTCTAAATCCATCAATCGAGCCCTGTTTGCACATAAATGTGCAACAGCGGGATTCATTTTGTATATTTATGTAAAGGCATCTTACCTTGCCTTTTCTTCAAAAGCGACAGTGCCAAGACGCCAGGGCCTTCTACTGCAAACACACACACACGTGTACTAAACGCCTTTCAGCTCTCGGCGTGGTGAGAGCATGTGCTGCTAGCCTGTGAAATCCCACCCTATTTCTCTGATTGTAGAGCAGCCACGACTCTGCTTCTTCCAATGGCCCCCCTTCATTGATCTATGTTCAGCCTGCCTGATAGGCTTCCCACCCTGCAGGTCACTTTCTTCCTGTTTAACCATTGCTTGGTTTGCAAGAGCTGCAATCATAAGGAGAATTTTTTTTCAGATAGAGTGAGACAGATGGAGAGAGCACTTCCCTTTTCCCTCTTTCCCCTTGTTCGGTCCAGCGGGACAGGAGGAATGTAGTATGTTCGTGTTAAAGTGCACTGAGTGTATGTGGCCTGGTTCAAGAGGTGATTCTGTTCAGTAGGGTTATGTTTACGGTTATTCCACACAAATAATAATGCAGGCCATTCTAAGTTTCTGTTGGCGAGTTCGGGTTAATGAGATTACGCACCAGTTTTGACCGTTTATGTTTAATTTGTATAGTAGATCGTTTAGTTTGTAAAGTTTAGTTTTTTTAATATTAGTCTTTCAAATTCAATTTTATAATGCCATGATTACACATGATTTTTGTTGAATCACTTTGATGATTAGCATTTTAATAGTGTTAATTAGTTTATGTTGTTTGTTTTGTTTCGGTAATTTCCTTCAGTGCTACAAGATCAAAGGACACTTGTGCCTCTGAATAGCAGAATGCAAATAAACTAAACTTTCAAACTATTAATCAGGGAATTGGAAATGGTCAATTTGACTTGTGCGAACAATTCCTATAGTAATTCGTTGAATTCAGAGGATATAAACGCGAAGTAGAGCGGAGTATGCAAAAGGGCATATTTCTGTCTGTACCTTGCTGTCATTATGGCTGACTATTTTAACACATTTTTCGCAAAGTAATGAATTTTAAATAAGCTCTACAGATGCATTAGTGATCACATTGCATGCCCATGCCTTTCGGTTTTCATAGCGAAGAGTGTATTAGATTAGAACTTTATAAAAACTGCACATTTTAGCAAAAATCGCAATGTTAATGTCAGCACCTGTAGTCTGAATGACCAGAAGATTATTAGTACTGTAGTAAAATGGCTGTATCAGTGAAGATGGAGGCTCTTATCGTGTGCGGTGGCCCAGCCGGTGGCCTTCCCACACTACCATTTCTGCTCTTGCTTCATGTTTAAACATTTTGTTGGTCGCTATCACAAGGTATGGTTCAGAAACACCTGCCATTTTTCTCTTAGGACTTAAGGGGATGGAAAGTCGAAATCTACAGTGAACTGCAGTGCAACACCTACTGTACTATAGACTTTCTATTCCCATGTGTTTTTTTGTATATAAAATTTTAACAGCAATATTAGATTTTGTGAAAGTATTATCGGTTTACGAGGGAGATTTGAGAATGAGATGTGCAGGTGCAGAAGCGCAGAGTGAATAATTTCCAGAAGGTTCACAAATCTGTCGGGTGGGTGTTGCCCTGCTCTGCCTCCAACAATTGGCTCGCTGCACCTAAGACGACACGAACATCTTTGAATGGCTTTAAAACCAAAAATACTTGTAAACAGCCTTCACAAAACATTTGACGTAAAACAAATAGCATAAACCAGAAGAAAATAATACAATTATAAGGTAATTTAGGGAATGATTAAAACACTTTTAGGTCTCCACATGGTGATATGAGATGCTTGTTTATTACATATTAAGAACATAAAAAGAGTCCTACTCAGAATACGAAGAGGATGGTGTGAGGGGTGTATTGATTAGGTGTCGTTGGAGTCACGCTATAAGTGACCTTGGCCCTATCAGGGTTAAACTTATTACCCTCTGACTTCTTATGACCCCCCTGACCTTTGGTGTGAAAGCAAATAATGCTGAAAGATGACCATCGGTCAGGCCTCAATGGCTTCCTATTGACCAAACACACGCACACAAATACAGCGAGGGGCCAAAAAGGGCTTATGTCCAGAGAGGCACACTCCACAAATAATGCCATTAACCAATCAATACAAGAGACAGAAGAGGGGGTGGACACACTGATTTTAGAAACGTGCAGCCTGGAAATGCATTCTCCATTTAAGAGATTATGCATAAGTGTGCCATGCTAATATCTGGACTTTAAAACTGAACTTTGTTTGGCAGAGGTTTACCGTAAAGTTCTGTTAAAAAAATAAGTGCAAAAAAAATTGTTCACAAATCAATATCTGAATAATGGTGTTCTGCTTATTTTATGCACGTTTCATCGCTATGACAAGAGTAATGGCTGTGTAACAGGCAGCATGGTCAAATTATGTTAAAATATATCAATGTATTGAAGTAGAAAAAAAGAGTTGTGTAATTGAATTTCATGAAGTTATGATCAAGTGTGAGGAACAAAATATTTTGCACAACAGCATCTGCTGTTCACTGTGGAGTCAAAACATAAACGGTTGTTTACTACTTTACAGCCCAGAGAGCAATGCAGTGCATAAAATATTCAAGGGTGGATTTAGCCGATGCAACATTACCAATTAAGGATAATTAGTTGAACTAAAAGTGAAGTGGAAAATCTGCTTTTGGAATGAAATATGCAGTCTTATCCAACATTTATAGGTTCTATTTCATTAGTAGGACAAACAGAGTAAGATCACAGACAGCATCGCATTCACCAAAAAGTTCTTTTGAACATACTCCGATAGCAACAAGCCAAAGAGAACGTACATGAGAGAGAGAGAGCCGAAGGATAAGGGGAAGAAAATCAGAAAGAGAGGGAGAGAGTACCTCGTGGATGCACTGCAGTGGTCAGCCAGGGTGGAGGAGAGAGGCGTGACGCCCAGGAGATGGAGGAATAGTACTCCATGCCTAGAGTGTTAGGAAAAGAGAAGGCAGAAGAGGAGAGGAGAAGAGAGGACCACTAGCTTTAGCCCTGCTACTGTTTTTGCCCTGCTGCCACTGGCTGAGAGCGAAGGGAGCATCTGATTGGAGGGTGGGGGTTCAGGCCCCTCCTCGTCATCCTCCTCCTCTCTGCAGTCTGCGTTCCCGCCTGTCAGGGTGAGTTAGCCGAGGGAAAGAGAGATGCAGCTCCCCACTCTACTCTTCTTTCACCCCCTCCATCATGGAAGGATGGCAGGTGGGACAAGAGCTGCTGGAATGACCACAGCTACCCCAACGCCCTCCTTTTCTCTCTTCTTTCCCTTACCAGACTCTTTCAACTTGTAGAGAAACTAATAAATAGCAACTACACAATATGACATAGCAAGGATACGAGACAGAAATATGGAGGCGAACTAAGAAAAAAATGACTGTGGGAGCAGCAAGAATTTCAGGGAGTTGGTGGATGAGTGTCAGCAGGTTGTCAGGCAATAACAAAGCAAACTGAGGAACACGTTACAGTTCACAAGAAAAGAAAAAGGGAAAAACAAAGGGATAGGAAGGAGAGAGTGGGGGCCCGACTCTTTTCTCAACTCATTCCCTGCATTTTTTTTTTATTCTTGTTCCATTCTTCTCTTTCTCCATACTAATCATGGCGTCTTCGGTTGCTGCATTTGTCATCTGTATACGCCACTGGACATGCAAAGTATTGATTTTTTTTTCTGTCCACCTTCTATTTGGCTCCTTGCTCTGTTACCTACAATGTGAGGACTAAACCATAAAAAAGTAGGCCTGAAACTGAGAGGAAAGTAGGCAAGAGTGTAGCCAAATGTAAATGTTTAAAAATCTAACTTTAAAAAACCCATACGTTGATCACAATTCCTTTTACTTCTCTTCAATGTCAACGCTGGTTTTTGGCCCAAAGAGAGGCATCTGTTTGAAAACAAGTGGCAGGAGTATCTTAAATCTCTGCTACAGTCTCAAGAGGCAGTACAATGCAACATAAGTAAAGATTCACCCACTTGGCATAACATGCAGAACACAGTTATTTTTATTCCAAGACAGTAACTAGCCAAGCTCAGGGTGAAACATGATTGAGAGTTAGCTGTCATCAGATAAATTGGTGGCGTGTGCCATCCGCTCCAAGGGTCATCACAGTTTTTCATGACCAGAAAGAACTTCTTTGACCGCAACTAATGCTGTGAAGATGCAAGGCATTTTCTTTGGTGACCTCAGCCCGTGTCACCGTAACCCTTTTCCAATTCGCTTTCAGTGTCCTTAGTGTCCAGCAACCTTTAACCCACACGTGTCCCCACCCCCAGGCCCCAGGGGCCTTGCCCTGCAGAAGGGTTACGTGTGCCAAAGGTCCCAAGAGACTTAAACCCTGTTGTCATGGAGATAACCTTAGGGAAACAGAAGTCCCTTAGCAGTTACATAACACTCATGACCAAGCAGAATTTGGCTTTTTTTTATCAAGTGTTTAGCTACAAAAAAAGAACAAATCCTGGTGAAAATATAACACCGGTAAAGGCCCAAATTAAAGTCGTAGCTAGAACAATTCCGCCTTTCAGAACCTTGCTCAAGGTTTTTTTTATCTCAAAACTCTTTGGAAAATGTTAGCTTGCTGCATTTGCTAGATCAGGTATTTAGTTGCCATGAAGAGCTGCAAGGAACAATGACAATTGAACAGAATAAAAAAAAAATCTCTAGGATGTAGAAGTCTGTAAATTGTGAATTTATGCACTCAAAAATTAGGCAAACAATTTCATATTAACTTATTGATAATGATTGGTACACCTTTAAACTGCAAGGGCTCTAGAATTTTCTTGAAATTCTCCGTTATTTGGGATCAAACATGGTCAAGTGTTTCAGGAAAGTACTATGAACTCCTGTGGCTCTAATGCACCACTACTAAGCTAAAAACGATTTTTCGGGTGCTGACAACCCTGTTAGGGCACCTGATCGCTGCGCCATGCATGAAGCCTGAACCTCGTTTACAATAGGGCCAAAGCAGGAGGAAGCAATAGGGAGGGCTGTTGTCGCAGCCCCCTAACACCGCACGCACAGGGGCACAAAAGCTACAGAGGGTGGGGGTGGAATGAAGGTTCAGAGGGAGGGTGAACTACGCCATCTGCCATAAAGCTGGTGCATGTGGGTAGGGGTCGAAAGGGAGGGGCCACGCTGGTAGGGGTGTGTTAGCCCTAGATATGTTCGTGCAAGAGATGGACCGGGTCTTCCCTCAAATTAGACACGACCCCCTGAAGTGTAAGCCGCAGGAGACGGCCAATTCCTGCCTGCTTGCCTCTGTTTGCTTAGCAGCTTGATAATTAGAGAAATTAGGGACTGTCTGGAGATTAAACAGTAGAAGAAGCACACTCCTATTATTTTTCGCTTCCCTTCCTCTGTTCTTCCCCTCTGCTGTCCTTTTCCTATCGCAACAGACAAAATGTGCATCAGGAAACAAATATGATGTCAAGCATTCAAGTCATTCATTCACATCATTGGTTTGGACATTTTTCTTGTGCACATTGTAAAATATAATGAGTTTTTGGATTTATAAAAACACACTCCCTCCCTCACACATCACAAGAGCGCCACGCACAAAGGGCAGTGGTTCACGCTCTGTGGAAATCAGGGTGACACTTTTTCTTTAGAAGGATAATTCTGCTTTGCACCCCGATAAAATGTTTGGGTTATAGAATTAAAGCATTCATGCCTAACAGGTTTTGTAGAAATTATTGAAATTTGTATTGTGTAAAGGATGAAGAAAATATGCATGCTTTGTTTAAAGCATATACGCAGCAGAGTAGGGTTGCAAGTTCCTTGCACTTCACATACTCAAGTAATCACTAGCATTCTCAAACTTGGTAAATACAAATTTGCGTGGAACATAATGGCACATTGCACTTTGAGAGTAGCAGTGAGTTACTGCACATGGCATGGAACCATGACCACAGGTTCACTGCATCTTGAAGAGCGGTTCAATTCCACTTCGTGAAATGCTTTGTCATAGCGCCATCTAGTGAAAAAACAATGTATCACTATACATAAGCACAATAATGTTTAGAAACCAAATTATTTAAACATTTCAGTGAAAACTGACCTTAAAAATACAGCTTTCAGTTTTGAAGACCTAAGGAAAGAATTGTTTGATTCAAAATAGGATTCTGACAATATTGTACACATCTGAAAAAACTAAAATTACTTAAACCCCAAAACTTACCTCAAGAGAGGTGACATGTTAGTTTAGTGGTCAGCGCTGTTGCTTCAAACCAAGAAGTTTCACTGAGTCCTTGTTGGGCATTTCTGTGTGGAGTTTACATGTTCTCCCCGTTCACGTGGGATTCCATTGGTTTCCCCCCACTGTCCAAAGACATGTGCTATACACTGTAAGAAAAAATCGTAAAAAAAGGTCAAATGACTGGCAGCTACGGCTGCCAAACAAAAATCATAAAATTGTTAAAAATGTCTTTGTTGAAATAAAGTGCAAAAAATAATAAATCTACATATATTTTCATTCAAATGTTTACAGAAAAACAGTTATTTTACAGACTTTTCCTAGATTATTACGATCAAATCCATTCAATAAAGTTACACACTAAGAATTTTACAAAGAAACACTGTTATTATACAGACTTTTTCTAGATTATTATGATCAAACACCATCAATAAAGTGACTGCACTAAAAGTTCAAGAGAAACTTGAATTTTCCCTAAATCATTACGATTAGACACCTTTAATAATAAGCCAAGACATGCTCATGGTCGTAGTTTAACAGTTTTGTTTTGGATCAAAAAAATTTGGAAAAAAACAACAAACGAGATACAACTGATTACAATTCTTACAACTTTAAAATTATAGTTACATTTTATTGAATAGTGTTTATGTAAAACATGTAGTAGTTTAAGTTATATGGAATGATTCAGTTACAGATCTTAAATGAAATGGAACTGTAACGTGAAGGGGACATTGACAAAGGAGTCCAGATCCAAATGCAGGTTTATTACACAGAGATGGTCAGGCAAACAACAGTCAACACAGGGGCAAACAGATGTAACATTATGCAGGGAATCCAGAGTCATGGTCAAATAACAGGCAAATGGTCAGTCCTGGCAGCAAACAACGTAAACCATTAACAAACAAAGCAAGGCAAAAGAAGAGAAATGCGTCATAATGTTCACAGTATAACAAGACTAAGCAATTGGTCTGTGCTGCTTTTAAAGTGCATGTAATCAGTTCATAACGATCCTCTGACTGTGTGTGTGCAATCAGCGGAATCCGGAACAGGTGAGTGTGATGATGTGAGCGCACTTAGTGTGTAACTTTATTGAACGGATTTGATCGTAATAATCTAGGAAAAGTCTGTAAAATAACAGTGTTTTTCTGTAAACATTCGAATGAAAATATCTGTAGATTTATTCTTTTTTGCACTTTATTTCAACAAAGATATTTTACCGTAATTTTATGCTTTTTGTTTGGCAGCCGTAGCTGCCAGTCATTTGACATTTTTTGTATGATTTTTTTTATTTATTTTTTTTTTTACAGAGCAAGTAATTACAATTTATTACTTTCATTTTACGTAATTTTAAATGTACTTCATAAAAAACAGGAAAAACACTGTGTAAAAATACGGCAATTTCATTGTATAAAACAGACAAATTGCTGTAATTTGTCATTACTTATATAATACATAAAATAACAGTCAAGCTGTTAATTTACAGATATTGTTTGTAATTTTTACAGATTTTTGAATATAATTTAAAATAACAGAAAAAATACTGTATAAATAATACTGTAATTTCCCTGTATAAAAAACAAAAATGTCAGTAATTTGTCTTTAATGATAAAGTACCTGAAATGAAAGTCAAACTGTGAATTTAGAGATATTGCTTGTCATTTTACTAAGTTTTACATATAATTTTAAATGACAAAAAATTACTGTAAAAAATTTAGGGATATTTTCTGTAAATTATTATTTTTTTTTTACAGTGTAGGTGAATTAAATAAGCTAAATTGGCTGTAGTGTATGTGTGTGAATGAGTTTGTATGGATGTTTATCAGTGATGGGTTGCAGCTGGAAAGGCTGAAAAAGTTGGTCGTTCATTCCGCTGTGGCGACCCCTGAGGAATAAAGGCAGTAAGCCGAAGGAAAATCAACGAATGCAATTACCTCAAGATGATTGCTTGAATCTTTCCTATTCTAACCCTTTAAAACATTTTAAAGATATATGTACAAAAATGTATTTATGTTTCATAATATTGTTTTCTTGTCACCTATAAAATTAGTTAGGAGAAAATATTGTTTTTAAGTATAGAAAAATAATCAAAGCATGTAAGTATTTTTTAATCAAAACCTTAGTAATATTATGATAAGCAAGTTCAGTCATGTACATTCAGTCTCATTTCCTTTTGTAATTACATTATATGAATGGCTTTTGACAAGCAATGAAAAAAAAATGTGAAAAATAAGTAAATATGTTTTCAAATGATACTGATGACACACTATGTGAATTGTTTATTAACTAAATCTGCATTGTATATCAAATAAATAAATAAAATTGCTTAAAGCCTTTGGATGTTGTTTGTGCATATTGGGCACATCGATAGACTATTCTGGTGCTAGTCAAAAGCACATCCCTCCACCTTGCTCAGACCAGACCATCCGTCACAATATACACCGCCCTGTCTCAAACACAGACTTAATATGTCCTGCTGTCATGCCCCCTGGTGACTGTCAAATAACTACAGTTTGTAGATTAAAGTCGAACAACAAAGGACAGACCCAACCTGATCCTGGATCAGCATTGTTTGAGATGCGAATATTGACTAACAGGGTGGGACCTTACTTTGGGGAGTGGTTAGGCATCTGTCATTACGTCTCTTATCCAGTAGAGGACAGAATGAACACACAGTCACACACACAGAAATTGTTAGCACATACAAAAACAACAGTATTGAAATAAAACAGATTCTGTATGTCCTACATCCTGAACAATCTTTTGACACCTTTTACTTTGAAAGCTGTGCTGAAATCTATGATGTCCATTCAACAAAGGCAGTTTTACAGCCAAATAGCTGTAAATCTGAGCCAAACACCATTAATCTAGAACATACAGAACCTGCCATAACATTGTCCCCAACCCATCAATCATGGGTGCTCTGCAAGGTCAAGAAATACATCGAGAGGGAGAAAGATGGGAAAGGACAAAAGAAAAAGGAAGGAAATAGAAATTGATGAGTTAAAGAAATCAAGTGCTAAAATAGCAGTATACTGTTGTGTGGTTGTGTTTTTTTTAAACTATGGTTCTGTTTTGTTTATACTATGAATGCTTGTCTACCAAGAAGCTAGCACCATGTTCTTAGGGTTAACCCAGATGTTCCAAGAGTATTCTTGAATACTGCTGGAACGTTTTAGGTATAGCCAATGCTGGTCTATAAGATATTATGATCACTGAGAATTTGTTCACATTTGGCAAATTTGGTTCAGTTTAAACAAACTCTGGGGATATCTGGGGATACTAAGAAGGACAGAATAATCAAGCATACCTGTTTTTTTCTAATCAGTCACAATATGCCCATTGCAGTGCAGTACAGCCATTGGAAACATATTACATTTCAGAAGATCTTTATTTCTTGTGTGACAGAGGAATCCTTGGCATTGTTTTAAATAATTAACTCATTTTAAGCCCTTCACAAGTTCTCAGGTGCTAAAATATAAAATTATATGTACATGCACATAACGAGTTTGTGTAGCCCAGGACACAGCATTGTTTTGATGTTTGATAAGTTCAATTCAATTCAATTCAATTCAGCTTTGTTTGTATAGCACTTTTACAATGTAGATTGTGTCAAAGCAGCTTCACATAAATGGTCATAGTAACTGGATCAGTGTGGTTCAGGTTTAAGTGTTTAAGTTCAGTTCAGTTCAGTTTAGCTCAGTTCAGTGTGATTTAATCATTACTGAGAGTTCAAACACTGAAGAGCAAATTCATAGATGCGTAGCTCTACCAATCTTGAACCATGCGAGGCAGTGGCGACAGCGGAGAGGGAAAAAAAACTTCACCTGATGGGATTGAAGAAAAAAAAAAAAACATCACAAAATATAAGTCTTATGTCCTTGATTTTTTTTCAAAGTTGTTGTTATTTTGGGCAAGTATTAAAAATGAGTTTAAAAAATGTGAATCTAGCCAAAATGTATGTTTTTTTTTTTCTTTCTTTCAAAGTTTTTATTTTGGGTAAGTATTAATAATGAATCTAAAAAATGTGAATCAAACCAAAATGTGTGTATGTTTTTTTTTTTTTTTTTTTTTTGTGTGTGATCTGGACCAAAACAGGGTCTCCACAGGGTCTTAAAAAGTATTAAAAGTTGATGAATCAAATATGAGAAAATTTAGCCCTTAAAAGGTATTAAAAAGTCTTAATCATGTTTTTACGAGGTCTTAATTTTTGTTGAAGTGTTATCCAAAGTGTTTGACTACAAAAAAGCATAAATATATGTATTTTCCTCCTAATATTAACAACTGCATGCTTGATTCATGTGATCAGTTTGGGCTTGGGCGCGTATTTTTTATTTTTTTTTCAAGCTTTGTTTCTTTCAAGCTTATCTGAGTTTAGTTGCATGGTTGTGCTCCATTGATTTAACTACAACTGTTTGTTAACAACTGTTTACGTATAAAGTTAAAGGTTTGATACCGATTAGAACTTGAAGTGTTGATGAGGTCTTAAAAAATATTCTGAGAAGGTCTTTAAAAAGTCCTAAAAAGGTGTTGAAATTATCTTTAGGGTTCCTGCATATACCTTGCTAGAGAAACTCAGTGTGAACACACCTGCAGTATTGGCTCTTCCTTAAAAAAAGACAAAAAAAAAATTATCATCTGAAATTAAATGTTATTTATCACATTCAGCTAAATGTACAGTATAATTCATGCTCATAGTTTAAATGATAGATGTTCAAAGTAGACTTTAACAAAATGTCACTAAACCATACTGAATGTTGTTCTATAACTTGTAATCATAGGGCAACCCCTTTAGGTCCCACATAACACCTTGTGCTAGAAACAAATTGAGCTATGTCGAACTATACAAAGTGGGAAATTGTTACAGCAAAAGCTATTTGAATTACTTTCATGCTTTCCTTAGGGCAAAAAGTCTTGTGTGGGGGCTGTAGAGTATTTCTTAAGGGGAACTTGTGGCCAAAAAGATTGAAAACCACATTATCCTTAGAGAATACACTGCATTTTAATGTCATTTTAAAATCTTATCTCAGACTAAACTAAGAAACTATAGAGTGAGATAGTGTTTAAATGTGTGTATTGTTGTTTTAAAATACTTTTAGTTTGAAAATACTCCTCATCCGTACTGGCATTTTTAGCCCAAAACGCATGAAATATGAGCATTCACACTTACTGACAGTAGTGGATGTGGTCAGTATTTTCACCTGGGAATGATATTACCAAAGGCCACCTAATCGCTGCGAACCGGTGATCAGTAAGTAAAGAGCGGAAAGGGGACCAGGGTGCTGGTTCACAATTAACTGTCAGGCCACCGGAATATGGTGCTCACTGTGTTCCCTATGTCAATCCCCCCCTGCTCACCGGGTATGGGTATATTTTGCCAGCATCCATACTTGCAGTCTACTCCTTGTGTAATGGTTAAATAAATCAGGGAGTAATATGCAATAGTCCAGAAGACCAGTCAGAGAGAGATAATGGACATCCGCACCTCCGTTTTCAAAAGTTTGCGTTTTAGTCCATCTACACTAAAACAGAACACCAGCATTTCCAAACTACATTCGGGTCTTTAGGGTTTTTTAAAATGCTCTGTTTTTTCAAGTCGAAGTTGGAGTAGTATGGATACAAAACATAACAAAATGTACTGTATGTATTTTAAAAAGCAAATGCACTGTTGTAAAAGACACCTTGGATAATCTTTAAAAGAACCTCACAGGTGCTTAACGGGTTTTTTTATGGCAGTGGTGCTACAAAGCACTGTGACCACCGTAAAAGTCTGTAAAAAGAGTAGTTTTGTTTGTATGTTTGTTCAATTCCTTAGCCACTTTTGAAAACTCATGTAAATGGATCACAATTCACTCACTCACTTTTTTCTTCAGCTTAGCCCCTGATCTGAGGTTGCCATGGTGGAATGAACCAACAATTACTCTTGCAAATGTTTTTTTTTTTTTTTTCAAGATAGGCTCATCCTGAAAATGTAGCCCTATTTACATTTCTGGAAATTGTGAATTATGTAGTTAGAAGTACGTATGGCTGCATTTAATTTTTAAAGGAACGCAACAGGGCGGTATGACGCTGTTCCTTTTTGCTCTTGCAAGCTGACCGCTTACCTCTGTATGGACGGGTTTCCGGTTGTTACCAGTTTGTTCAGTTAGCTCACCATGTACGTCGGTGGACTTAAAATGCAGAGAGGACATGACCACGACAACGGGCTTCGAGTCTGGGGAAGAAGAGTTCCAGAAAGGTAAGACAAAAACAGAAGCCAAAAAATAAAATAAACAAGTAAATAGCAGGGTGAGAATGTGGTAAAACATGGTAAAAATCAGACAAAGGCTTTTCTTTTTCTTAATTGCTTTTTAAATAGGTCAGTTGGGTTTAGAGAAAAGGGTAGGTGGGTCAATCTGTGCTTTTTGGTTTAGGGAAAGGGGATGGTGGGTCAGTCGATCAGTCAGTCAGCCAGTCATTCAGTAAGTCAGTCGACAGTCACCTCTGGTGGATTTAAGAAAGAACAGCAGGTGCGAATGGCACTCGTGAGAAAAATTTGAGATCTCAAGTGTACACAGCGGCCTTTAGTGGATTCACATAAAACCAAAACTGCAAAAAACTTACCTTCTGGGACGTACTTGGCGGTCTCCAGAAATGTTAGTTTTCAGAATGAGCCTGGGTTGTTTTTGTTTTAAGTGGCGGATGCCCTTCCAGTCAGAACCCAGCACTGAGAGTATTCATGAACCCCCAGTGCTGGGAAACACACATACACTCTAGCATTTACACACACACACTCATACACTACAGCCAATTTAGTTTATCCAGTTCACCTATACCACAAGCCTTTGGACTGTAGTGGAAACCCAATCATCCTTCCCATGAATTCAGCGAATAGAACTAATAAATATTATAAACATTTTTTATTGCAGATTTCTCTCGAGAGGCTTGTCTTTATGGCAATGGTTTGTACAACACAACACCGTTTAGCTGCATTCTCAGACCATGCTTTCATGCAAACCACCAGCTGGACATCATCTCGGTCATAGTGCTGAAAGGACATTCCTCTTACAGTTAAGATAAAAGATTGTCCAGAGGTGTTTACATCATACTCGAGTTATCTCCCGTCTTTCCATTACAGACTTGTCACTGACAATAGCCCTTAGCCATGTGGGTCAGCAAAATAAAATATATACTTGTCAAATGTCTGATGCTTATGCTAATTTATTCCGTATCTGTTCTCGGTTTGATCTGTGCAACCAATGGTGAGGCTACAGGGTCATGGGTGGCATTGGGTCAATCAGATTTTGGCCCTCTCAGCTGAAAATACTGCAGCATGCAAAAATAAGCAGAAAGAAATAACATCCTGGTGGCTGGATGCTGATCTTCCAATTGTGCACAATCCATGAGAAATGTTGAATGAATCAAACTCTGCAATCGGTCCTGTCCACTTTGTCCCCAGTTGGTCTTTACTGATTGTCCCTGCCTGCACATACCTGAGATCAAATTTCTGTTAGTTCCTGATGTTTTCACATTATTTTGGAAAATACCTAATCATCAACACGAATCAGATTCTGATATTATTTTTAGCTGAAGCAAAGCAGAATGCCATGCTGTTCTGTGTGATTCATCCTAACAATTTCTCATTGCATCGTGCTGTGTTTGGGTTTGTTTTAACTAAATATATATATATGGTTTGCTGATGTTTGGTGAAGTTACAAACCAAAATATGGATCAAAAGCTACATGTGAATACAGTAAACATGTACTTGGTATATTTTGGTCTCAAGATGAAACAATTATGTTTGTAGGTTTTACTTGAGTGTACAGTTTCTGCTCAAATGCTTGACCTTTTTTACCGATCAGGTGAAACCTGATAATGCCATTTTATCTGCTGAAATTTGCATCAATGTCTTTATCTCAAGTATAGTAAAACGGCGTACTTTAGTTTTAACGGTAGGCAGGCACTGTGGTCCACCAGTGTCCGCTCACTTTCACCTTTCTTGCCTTGTTCTGAAAAAGAATTACTTAGAGACGTCATATATTTGATATGTGAATAACCTAATATGTATCATGTTATTACATTATTTCTGTCATGACAACTCTGATAGATTTTGTATAGTATTCAATATGTATATGTGATTGTCAATGTATTTGGTCTTTGTGTCAAGATGCAGAGTGAGTACTAAGACTTGCTATTACCAGTGTATTTACAAACATGCAAAAAAGAAAAGAAAAGTCTTGTCGTCAATCCCAGTTGTAGGAACAACAAATAAAAACTTGACTTCTAGTTGATCATTTGGAAAAGTGTCAGAAGGTAGATTTTTCAGATGAATCATCTTCTGAACTGCATCCCAGTCATCACAAATACTGCAGAAGACAGTAAGGATCAAAATGATAGAAAAAGGATAGAGCTCCTTGTCATACTTCATCCTCCACGTCAAAGTTTCTGAAAGCAAAGAAGGTCTAGGTGCTCCAGGATTGGCCAGCCCAGTCACCAGACATGAACATTATTGAGCATGTCTGGGGTAAGATGGAGGAGGCATTGAAGATGAAAACAAAGAATCTTGATGAACTCTGTGAGCCTTCAAGAACGCTTTCTTTGCCATTCCAGATGACTTTATTAATTAGTTATTTGAGTCATTGCAGAGATGTATGGATGCAGTCATCCATGCTCATGGGTCAAACACCATGCACCATGACTTTATTTTCTGTACTGTACATTATTTCTGTTAAGTAACAAGAACACTGTTTTTGTCTCAACAAAGTCAGTCCTAATTAAATAATTAAGAATAAAGGCATGTTCATATTTAATTTTGGAAAATAAGAGTAATTTAGAGGCATTTGCCTTTCATACACTCTAAGAAATAAAGGTACGTGAGCTGTTACTGGGGTGGTACCTTTTCAAAATGTACACATTTGTACTTAATGGGTCCATTTCTGTACCTTAAAAGTATATATTAGTACTTAAATTTTTTAAAAGGAAGACTTTAGTACTTTTTGAGTTATTAATAGGGACCTCATGCGTTGAAGATTGCAAATGAAAAAGACACTGGGATATTTTAATGTCATGAAGCAAGCTCATATTGACTGTTGAGGCAACAGCAACCAATTTGTGCCATGTAGTTGGAGGCAGATTGGATTGGATTTAACAGCCTGTATAGTTTCATGACAGAACTTTGTATTCACTTTGTATTCCCAAAATTAGGCATTGACATGGCACATTCACATGAACTTATGATAATTACCCATAGTTTTACTGTAGTAATTGTTTATTATTTGGCACATTACTACAGTAACAATTTCTTGTAGTAAAAACATGGTTAATTAAGGGGAGGATATATTACCATGGCACAACGTTCAATAACACTCAGAACTTTTTATATCCAATTCTGAAGTTTTTGTCTAAACAGTCTTATCAGTAAGTGGTCATTCATTTTAAAGGGTTAGTTCACCCAAAAATGAAAATTATCTTAATAATTAGTCAACCTCAGGTCGATCTAAACGCCTGAGACTTTGATTCATCTTCTGAACAAATTAAGATTTTTGGGTGAAATCTGAGATTTTTATTTATTTTTTTGCTCTATAGACAGCAAGCTTCTAGTGCTGCACAGTATATCGTTTCAGCATCGATATCGCAATGTGATCATTCTCAATAGTCACATTGCAGGATATATGCAATGTTGAGTTTGTATTATAATTTATCATTTGTATGCGTTTTTAATGCATGTAATTGTATGATTTTAAAAAAAGCATTCCAGTATAAGAAATCGTACCATTTGTGACATTAACTACGAATAGTTTTATATAATTATTTTTAATTTTATCATTCAGTTACTGAATTTGAATACTGTTAGACTTGTTAGATACTTTATTTCAATTGTTTATTTTTCTTGATTATATTTATAGATTGTTATGCATGAAAATACTCACAACACATGCAAATACAGAAACACACTGCAAGTAGCACAGACAAGGATGAAAATATGTCAGGGACTCCAAAAAGTTGAAAGATTGTTTATTGCAGAATAATCCCAATCTATCTAACATTGTAAATTCTTTCTAAATACAGATATTAAGTCAACTGGTGAAAAGGTATTTATATTGCAATATACATTGCAAAATAAAAACATATTGCAATGTTAGATTTTTCCAATATCTATAAGGTTCCAGGCATATTCAAAGTCCAGAAACGTAACAAACAAACTCCTCAAAACAGACCATATAGGGGTTCAATCGGAATAATCAAACTATTAGTCTATTTTAGTGTGCACATAAAACAAGAATACTTTATTTAACAATTTCTGCTCGGTGGGACGGTGTCAGTAATGGGAATGCGTTCACGAGGACGTGTCTCTGAGTCTGATGTATTACCTCGGATGCACTTGTCCTTTATTTCATCTGAGGTATACATTAAAGCACAGTAACGTTATTCATGAAGATGCACAATATATTAACATTGAGTTTTCACTGTTTTTTTAGAACATTTTTCTGTACTTTAAATGAGTGATGTTGCTGTTGAGTTGCTGTTAATGGAGGATGAGAGAGCTCTCAGATTTCACCAAATATATCTGAATAAGTTTTATAATAGCATGAGTAATTAATAACATGAATGTACTTTTTAAGTATTTTTGATAATAGTGTAGGCTATGTACTATGGTGAAACTAAATGAAACACAATAACGTATACTGACAGGCTGCCACTATTAACTTACCTCACGCATTTTTAGTTCTATATTTATATCAGGTTAGTCAAATTTACAATTCTGAAGAGCCTAAATAATGTTGGCCATATTCAAACGGAGCCGAATGAAATCCGCAAACCGTGTGATGAGGTTAGCTGAACACTGAACGAACGGCTATGTCTCTCCTCAGAGGTAATGTAATGAAGTGGGCGGGAAGCGCGCGGGTGGTGCGAGGCGGGGTTTGTCTCATGCACGCGCCGGGGAGATTCGGAATCTCGCGCAGCGTCATCTTGGGTTGGGTTGCGTTTGTTGATCCCAGCGAAAAGACTCGCTCGCACGGATATAATGTGGACCTGGAATCAGCTTAGCGGACAGTAGATGATTCGAGGCGTTCGCGAAAGACCGTTATTCTTATTACGCGTTATAGCTAAAACCGGTATCGAGTCGCTTCCTTTACAAATGGTTCGGTGCGATCTGTGGTCTGCGGTTCTCCATGTCTGAGAGATTTGTAGGAGAAACTTTGCTGTATTTAACGAGTTCATCTTGGGTTCATTCTGCAACAGGTTTCTATTATAAATCAACGCTACAAAGTTGTCAGACAACATCAGAGGAGGCTGTAATCTAAAATAATGATACGTAAAAGAAGAGGATAATACGTGCCCGAGTTACCTGCATAAGAAACAATAGTAAGAAACAGATATTGGGAGACATTATAAGGAATATACAATATCTGGAGGTCCTTTTCAAAATGATGCCGGTAAGTTGAATGCGAATTAAGATATAATACACTAATCCACAGTATATCATCATGTTTGTACATCAATATTGCTTGTTTGCCATCGATAACACATCACATGCATAGGATTAATGTCAATTCTTGTGTTCAGCCGAGTTGTACTGGCTTTACCTGGTGGATTATGGCAGATGAATGTAAGCATTTCTAGGCAATAGTTAAAATGTTTATTTCTGTGAAATAAATAGGAGGCAGGTGTTTCATTACTTGTTTGTATTGTTTAGATGTCCTATCCTTTTTTAAACAAACACAGAATGATCCAGAACATTGCGTATCTTATAATTAATTCCAGTACATGATTCCTCAGAGATCCCTTAACCTGAACACAGGTGTTGAATTAAACATTGATTAGTAGATGTTGGAAAGGGTGAAATGCATGAACGAATCTTTGGCTATTTGATCTAGAATCTTGTTGTTCTTTAGATTTAAATAATTTGTCAGAGAATGTACAAATGGAAATACTTATATACCAACAAATTAAGTAACAAATATTAAGGACTGATTGGAAGCAAAGTTTAAGCTAAATTGTCTGTAGTGTATGTGTGTGAATCAGAGTGTATGGGTGTTTCCCAGATTGATAGGTTGCAGCTGGAAAGGCATACGCTACGTAAAACATATGCTGGATAAGTCGGCGGTTCATTCTGCTGTGGCGACCACAGATTAATAAAGGGACTTTGTCGAAAAGAAAATGAATGAATAAATGGAAGCAGAGTTTTTGTTTAATTAAGATTGTGACACAAGTTGCGTCGTTACAACATTTTCATATTAAGGATTCATTTATTGTTAACATATAGGTTAAGAATATATTTTTGAAATAAAAATCAAAGATTTTTTAGTCTTTTTTTTGCACCTGATATATCTTTTCTGTCACCACTCATACGGGTGAGTCACTAATGATTTGTGTTAGTGAGTCATACATTCATACACCCACCGTCCACAGGAAAAAAAACATATGACCGTGTCACCTCCGTCCACATTGATGACAAGGGCTATTTGTCATTTTGACCGTTCCACTGTAGTTCATCTCTAATAAAGATCCAGTGATGGGTAAAACCCATTTTCAAGAAAGTCCTTAATCTCTGCTGGCTTTGTCACCGGATGTCCGCCTTCAATCTGGATGAACCATCAGCAGTATATATGGATTTATAGCCTTTCTGCATTAATGTAAATTATAATCTCTATGTATAAACTTGAATGGGAGTTATTATTTTGCAGATTTTCAAATGCAAATGGCTCATATAAGGCATTTTGCTTTCTCGGAATTGCTTCAGTGGAACTGCATTACTCTGGAAACAAATCATGTTTAATCGTATATTTAGTATACATTTATACTGTAGAATTGTACATGAGTATATTTAGAAACATTTCTCATCATAAGTCATCCATCATTTCAGATTGAGTCATGTTGGTCAGTTTTAGATCCAGTTGATCTTTACTTAAGTAAAGTATCTATTTGAGGTCATACGCAGTGTTTAGGAGAACCACAGTGTGTATGGGCTTGTGCTTAAGCATATTCTTTTAGCAATGTGAATTGTCTGAATGGTGACTGTGTTCTTTGTTCACCTCATAAATCTTCCCATACCTCAGACGCTGACGCTTCATTGTCCCCCCCCCCCCTTTTTTTTTTTGGCTGTGAATTACTAGCTCCCTGAAGTCTCAAAGGAAAAACAATTGTGATCTGGAAAAAAAGCAGTTGTATATTCTTCCCCATGTGACATTTTACAGAAGTAACCTGCATTGTCCTCAACTACATTCAGAATATCAAGTCATTGTTTGTAGTTCCTCCAGAGGAAGTTGATTTAGGCTTCATAGCTTCCCTCTGTTGTATGTAGTCCTCGTGTGGTCATGTATTTTGCGTCAATTAGAAAATTCTCTTAGCGTAAGGACACAGAGCAGCTATTTTCAAGACTCTAAATTGATTTGACAGGTGAATAGATGACTTGGGCAGGGAGCACTTGTGGAATAAGATTAGCTTGTAGTAATTTAATTTTGTATCCCACATCAGTTCAAAGGCTGTGCATTAGGAGTTCTAAATATCGCTGATTGTTTTGGGCCCTTTAAGCCACCTGAGGCCACATTGGGAAACAATGACCAGAGTTGCGGTGACCGGTTGCCATAGCAACCGTTGCCAAGATCACATTCCACACAACAACATTGCTGCTAGGCAGAGAGTGTCACTCTCTCTGCGTAGCAGCAATGAATGTGTTTGGAAAACCCGGCTTCCAAGGACCAATCGGTAATTAGGCACATGAAATGCTTTGACCTTAAAAATATTCCTAGCTATAATAAACAGGGTCTGTTCTGCTGAACAGAGGACAGATGAAGCATACTCGCTTGTTTTTTTTTAGACTGGCAGAGTTTAAATTAAGCCATCCAAGACCTTGAGTGACTTGCCTGTATTTTAAAGCTTCAGCATTTTTGGCTACCTTATTCTTGCCAAAGGGTTTTGGAGGGTCAGTTTGTGGCCAGGAGTTGTTGTGTATGAACTCAAGACTAATCCTGACTTTAGTCGTGCTTTGTGTCAATCCACTGCAGGGGCCATATGGCTGATTCTGTGCCCGCATTTGCACACACACACTGCAGGCTACAGCCTGCTGAATCTGCGGGTTCTGTCCTGTGACATTCGGAAGCTTCCTAACGAGAGCCTATATTAATCTCACATTATAGAGTAAACTGAATTTGCAGTGTTGTCTGATCAGAGCATGTATTGACAGATGCTCTTGTAGTGATCAGACTGAATAATTGATGCTCTCGGCATGCACTGGATTACCTCTGTGTTGCTGTACTGGATTTTCTGTTCACTGCTTTACATTCATCCTGTCGACTGTGATTTCTGCACACCTTTGCGCAAGATTCTAATAGTAAAAGCAATGAACATGTACAGTTAATAAAAACCATGCAGTGCTAGCACTGAGTGTACATTGTATATTGTAGAATAGACGATGCCATCGGATGAACAATGCATCTACTGTTTTCAGCATTTGACACAAAATAATTAAGAATGGTGCTGGTTATGGAAATAGGCTGCCAATGTCCTACAGTGTATGAGGTTTTGAGGCTTGGAAAGTTTTAAGGTAATTTAAGGTTAGCCTAATGCATACAGGCGTTAACCCTAAATCTCATCACGTCAAAGCTGTGAACTCAATTATAAATGAGCTGTTGACAATGACGTGGTTATGTCGTCAAACCTTTTGTTTAATGTTTATTCTTTTGGTGCATGAAATTCAGAGTTGCCCAAGGCTTGACTTTCAATAGCAAGATGATGTCATTGTTTTCCCATGTCCACTCAAAATGGCCCGCTGAACTGGCCTACATAGGTGAAAATGTATAGGGAGCGTATATAAAGCAAAGCGTAAATAAAATCAGGTCAGTATTATATATATTAGTCTCAGGTCAGAAATTATGTCATCACAATAACTCAAGATAAGAAACTCAAGAAAAAAAGCCTGCTAAGAAGACCACAATGGGTGGGTGCTAGTATTTGAAGTAGCTTAAACCAACAACCAGTGTTTATCAGATCAAGCTGTTTGACTGGCTAGACCAACACTTACCAGCATAAAATTCCACCAGAAGTATTTTTTTTTGTCTATACAATAAAAGTCAAAGGGGTCCAAAGTTTTGATGGTTAGTGAATGGCCAAAAACCCATTTTTAGTCAAATTAATCTTACTGAAATGAACCTATATGGAAAGTCTCCAGGACGATTAAGTATAAGTAAATATTATCAAGTCAATATTCAGCGAGAGTCAGCTGATGGTAAACGCCTGAATGTTTGACTATTCAAATCCATCACATCACCTGTGGTTACCTGTGGCAACATAAATTGTCCTGTTACATAATTGTGCTATATTGTTTTAATCCTAAAGAACTGCTCCATGTCAATTTAAAGTTTCTCAGAAATATTACTCTGGGGGATGAAGTGTGGGATCACCCCCGCGGGCTGACCTCTGGCTCAAGGGCTTTTCTGTAACCGCCGAGACCTTTCCAGGATTTACTGAAAGCAATCACTGATTCAAAAGCACTTTTCATCATGCGGTCAGTCTGTAGGACATGTGTTCTGCTTTAAATTGTTGCAAAAAGACCCCCCAAAAAGCACTGAAAACTCTCTAGACAATTGTTATAATAGACTTTAATTGACTTAAATAATAGTTTAGCAAGATTTTAACATTTTTGAAAGTAACTACATCACCGTAGGAAAACATTTACTTTGTCATATGCGTTCAATAAAGAATTAGGCTGAAATTAACATCTTCGACAAGGAAAATAATATGTAATAGGTCTGCGGTTTGCTCCATCCATAATTCAATCTGGATGCTTTAAGAGCTCATTTTATAAACCATAACCTAGAGACAAACGATTTTGACATATGCAATTTACTACATGAGGACATTAGAGGAGGATATACATTAAAGGAAGACTAATGAAATTTCACTCCCAGCAAGGGTCGTTCATCTAATAAAGGCTTTCATTGGTGGGCCCAAGGGATCCTGACTCAGTGGTCTAAGAGAAAAATAATCATAGGGCTGCGGCCTGCACTCTCTAAAATAAAGCATGCAAGAGGAAGTTTTTGAGCCAATATTTTTCTTAGTTTACAAGGCTGTTTCAGCCATGAAAGAGATACTTTTGCCTGTTTGTTTACATGACAACAGTGTGTCTGTATGAAATAGTATAAATCTGAAAATAAGTTTTAAAATGGACCCAGCAGGCACATGATGGAGAATGATGTTGGACCCTTAACGTTGTGACACATTGCATTTCGGTTGGAAATGAAAATCGGGTTGACGTCAGAACCCAACTTTGGGCTGACTTCAATGTCCAACATCGGACAGCCGTTGCATTTTGGTTACCTTCCAACACAACCTAAAACCAACAAAATATCAACGTCTAAGGATGTTTCAGCTTGATGTTATGTGGACATTACTAGTGTTGTCACGATACTGAATTTCGATACCAATCGGCACTGAAATTTAAAAAAATGTTCATTTCCCACTAATGTTTAAGCGCTGTTAAGTGTAAACAGCGCTGATTTGCCAATGTGTTCAATTGCTCAACAGATATTTCTGTGATTGGCCGTGAAGGTCATCAGTTCACCATTCTTCACCGCTGTTTACCAAGTGCTAATGCCATGGAGATCAGCTGGGTCAGTTTATAAGCTGACATACAAGCTATCCTCTGACTGATCTTCACGACTTTTAAAACGATTCAGTGTCCCTATGTCTGCAATATAACTGATGACCGCAATAGCCAGTCACATTTAATTCTGTTGATTAGTGAACACAATGGCAAATCATCTGTGTTTAAGATTGTGCTCATCAAATGTAAAAAAATTTTAAAATATTTTAGTACCGATTGGTACCAAAATTGGGCGGAGCAGTGGCGCAGTAGGTAGTGCTGTCGCCTCACAGCAAGAAAGTCGTTGGTTCGAACCTCGGCTCAGTTGGCGTTTCTGTGTGGAGTTTGCATGTTCTCCCTGTGTTCGCGTGGGTTTCCTCCGGGTGCTTCGGTTTCCCACACAATCCAAAGACATGCGGTACAGGTGAATTGGGTAGGCTAAATTGTCCATAGTGTATGTGTGGATGTTTCCCAGGGATGGGTTGCGGCTGGAAGGGCATCCGCTGCATAAAAACGTGCTGGATAAGTTGGCGGTTCATTCCGCTGTGGCGACCCCGGATTAATAAAGGGACTAGGCTGTCAAGAAAATGAATGAATGAATGGTACCAAAATTCTGTATCATGACAAAAACTAGATGTTATTAATCTGACGTGTATGAGACGTTGGACTTTGGCTGCCATACCTGACAAATAAGTGTCAGTAATTGACATCAATATGATGTTGGTTTTAGATGTTGGCTTGACGTTTGATTTTAGTCACTTTCCAACACGACCTAACATCAACAAAATATCAACCTCATTTCACGTCATTATTGGATGCCCAAATAACATTGTCCTTAGATGCTGGCAGCCTAAATCTAACCTAATACTAGCTTCTTATGATATTGTGTGTCTGCTGGGGAAATATTTGAAAATGCTCCCTATCTTTGTCGAATCCGACAAACACCCAAAAACAAGAGTCTGTGAAAATTAGAATGTCATGCATAGTACACGTTTATGGAGGTGTAGATTAAAAACAATTGCAAAAAAAAAAAAAAAAAAAAAACACAACAATGGCGGAGTACGCCATTATTATACATGGTCCTATGTATTCATTATAATGGTTGTGTAAACAACGTGGATAAGTGTATAGATATATAGAAATAAATGTAAAACTTTTCCAGGGCTCAGGACTGCCCGTTGGCCCTGGACCAGCGTGAGAGACGATTGGGACAGTAGACAGGATTGTTGAAATGAAGTTTAATTTTCCTGCGACTGTGCGACTATTGTCAATTGTGTGCAAATACATTTTTGGAATCGAGAAACCGTTTGTGCTTTTAAGCCTTTAAATGCCTCCTTCTCTGTGATGTCGTAAACATCATATTGTTTTTCGGTTCCTCTTATCTGATTGGATGTTGCGAGCATGCTTTTTTTCCCGTAACTTGGTAACAACTAGTACAGCGAAGAGATAGCAACATGGCGGCAACATCGAATTATGAGGATACCCTCTTGGAAGCAGAGTTTTTTGTGGGTACAACACGACGAAAAATATGAAGGTTTTGCACAGTTTGCCTTCGCTTTGGCAAAGCAGCCATCTTTTGTCAAATCATTTAGAACAGCAATAAAATACCTGCACGTTTGCCATACTGTTCTTTTTGTTTTCATAACAATTAAAATTTTAAATAATTTGTAATTTTTTAAATAATACATTTATTAACGTTTTTAACATTTTAAAATATTTAAATTCTAAATTCACCGATGTTATTTTTGACACATTATTTAAAATGTGCTATTAACTTTTTTTCTTCTTCTTTTTTTGGTGGGGCCAGTGAAATTTTTGCAGGGCCTGACCTAGCTAGTCAAAAAAATCCATGGCGTTGAACCATGTTTTCTGGTTTTGGCTAAATCTTTGTTGTGAAATGTAGCCTTAACTCATATAAACTGATACAAATCAGAGCATTTAGGCTAGCATACAGAATTGGATTTTATTGGTAAGTTGCTCCACAAAACAAACATCATAGCTGACACTTTTTTTTTATCCTTAGATTTGGTAAAAGAAATTACAGTGTGAATGCTAATTGCAAGGGCGAGGCAGTGGCACAGTAGGTAGTGCTGTCACCTCACAGCAAGAAGGTCGCTGGTTCCAACCTCGGCTCAGTTGGCGTTTCTGTGTGGAGTTTGCATGTTCTCCCTGCCTTCGCGTGGGTTTCCTCCGGGTGTATGAGTGTGTGTGTGAATGTGTGTGTGGATGTTTCCCAGAGATGGGTTGCGGCTGGAAGAGCATCCGTTGCGTAAAAACTTGCTGGATAAGTTGGTGGTTCATTCCGCTGTTGCGACCCCGGATTAATTAAGGGACTAAGCCGGCAAGAAAATGAATGAATGAATGCTAATTGCTAAGTGAACCAGCCCTAAATGTATCATTGAATTTTGGGTAACAGACAAATCAAACTACAAGTGTAAACGGACCCTAAGATATTTTTTAAATCGCATCTTATTTGATGACCTTTAACGCCCAATTCACATAGGGTATCAGCGTCAACGCTTCCTATTCACTTTGAATGAGTGTCCTCAATTGTTGCGCATCTGCATTGTGGATCCGTCTGCGCTACTTCAGTGGCGTTGCTCGCTGCAGAAATTTGGACTTTCTTACCTTTTCAAGCACCGATGGAAGCATCAACCAATCAGATTGCTGTATGCAAATATACCAGCTCAGACAGATTGCTGCCTAATTTCATTGGCTGACGCTGCTATGACGATCGAGTCAGCACCAACTTCAGACACACCCTCTCTCAAGCGTTGATAATGAAGCCCTGTGTGAATCAGGCGTTATAGTCAATTGTGGCCATTTTAGCCTCTAATAGGCCTGATTTTTACAAAACCTTCTGAATCACCAGGACTGTTTTAAAAAGACTGCTGGATTACAAGCCTAACCACAGATATTCCCGACTGAATCTTGTCAAACCTTCATTCATGCATGCATGCAAGCATGACAGTAAGCAAGTATATAAGTGCTTTAGCAGTCATGTGCGTATTCAAAGCCAGATTAGACTTCAATGTGTGTGCGCATTGAAGGGATGAAAGCCTCTTAAAGCCTTTTCCCACAGCTGTGTTTGAAGGCAGATGAATGTCACGACTCCAATATTGCACAGATCAGGAAAACCGATAGCCGTTTGGACAAATCTAGCTAGATTAAAAACCACAGTGAGTGAGGATATTTAGTAATGACAGTTGTTCGCAGTGATCTGCTGGGAAAAAAACAAAGCACATTTGAACATCATGCTGTAAAAAGTGCATAAATATATTCTAAAGGCAAATCTACTGTATGCTAGCTTGAGATGACTTCTTATAATTGGTGCCAGTTTATCAGGAAGTGGCGATTTTGATCTATTTGACTTGTTGGATGAAAACAGTGCTTTATTCTTGCATGTTTGATGCCGTATTACAGTTTTGTGCATCTGTCTAATTAGCATTTTTGGATGGAAATACCTATTGTCTGTTTTGTGAAGGAAAGTTGTCTTGTGCATGAGTTTTCACGAAGATGATAATAGTATATAAAGGGATAGTTTACCATTTATCCCCCATCAAGTGGTTTTAAACCTTTATGGTGGAAACAGAAAGTATTCACACCCCCTTAAATGTCTCACTCTTTGTTATATTGAAGCTATTTGCTAAAATCATTTTAAGTTAATTTTTTCCTCATCAATGTACACGCAGCACCTCATATTGGCAGAAAAACACAGAATTGTTGAAACTTTTGCAGATTAATTAAAAAGAAAAACTGAACATGGTCCTATGTATTCAGACCCTTTGCTCAGTATTTAGTAGAAGCACCCATTTGATCTAAAACAGCCATGAGGCTTTTTGGGAAAGTTTTTCACACCTAGATTTGGAGATCCTCTGCCATTCATCCTTGTAGATCCTCTCCAGTTCTGTCAGGTTGGATGGTAAACATCCTGAAATGCTCAATTGGGTTTACTCTGTGCTCTGGCTAGACCATTCACGAACAGTCATAGAGTTATTTTGAAGCCACTCCTTATTTAACAGCTTATTTAAGCTGTGTGCTTAGGGTTATATTCTTGTTGGAAAGTAAACCTTCAGCCCAGTCTGATGTCTTGAGCACTAGGCATAGGACGATAACCGTATTGACGATAAAGGTATACCGTGGTTTGGAAAAGTCAAGGTTTTAAAAACGTCAAAATTTTCTGCTGTACGTTCCTAAGGTATGAGTACATTTTTTTCCAGCAGAAAAGATCTCCAAAGATGCCGTTTTAAAATGCATGAAGACAGCAAAAGTCAATGATTTGTTTACTGTTGTAAATATTTTAAATGTTTCCCAATAAAGCAATAATCTCAATACCGTGAAACTGTGATATTTAAATTCAAGGTTATCATACTATCAGAATCTTATACTGGCCTATACCTACTGAGCACTCTGAAGGTTTTCATCCAGGATATCAGTGACTGGAAATGAATGACTACCAGTTTTTAGCATTCTGCCAGATGTGTTTTTGCAATCAACGGAAAAGCAATTTGGAACAATTAAATTTGAAGCTTAACCTTTTTAGCTTTGCACATAAAATGCCCTTGACATTTTAATAAACAACCAGAATTCATAGAAATAATCATGTCGGACTGCAGAATGCCGCATTTGAACAATCAGAATTGAGTATAATCAAAATAAATGCATTTCCTGTCCCTGTGTGTAACTCAAGTTAAGGTGGAAGAGCCGCTGAGTTTTGCCTCTACCCATCTGCCATGACAGTACCTCAGCTCTGCTTGCTTGCCAAACACACACACACACACACACACACACACACACACACACACACACACACACACACACACACACACACACACACACACACACACACATGCAGTAAAGGAGAAGTGCTGAGTGTTTTTGCACTCTATCAGCGGTGATAATAACTCTGCTGCCGATAGTCTGAAAATAAACACACAAGCACATTTGTCCTTCAAAAATATGCCCATTCTTTATAGGTAAAAATGCTGAGTTTATGTGTTTATTTATTAAAATTATTTTTTAACCTAAAAATGAAAGTATACTCTCTTTTATTCATCCTCTAGGATTGTCACCATACAATTAATTTATCTTACGATACTATAAGTGTCATGATCCCAAATATTATTGCGATACTGTAATTCCTAACTCAAATTATTAAGAAAATTGTCAGAAATGCTATATTTTAAATATTATAATAAGTCTACTTAAATTTAATTCATAATTACCTTATTATTGAAAAAAAGTACTATTTGCACGTCACTTCAACTAAAATTTATCCATTCCTTTTGTTTATTTTGTAGATAACTGACCAACAAAAAGTTTATTAAAATAAACATACAAATTATACCAAACGTTTTTTCAACAAAATTTGGCTATATGAGGTGGTCAAATTTCCGTAGCTATTCTGGGTTTTTCCCTTTTTTTTCAGCCTTATTAGGTTATAATCCAATTATGAGGATACTAATAATTAAAAATTTTTGTAGCTACTAAATCATATTGACAGGAACGGAAACGAACCAATTCAGATGTGAAACATCAGAAAAAATCAGAAAAGGTGCTCCACAGACTATTAAAATAAAACAGTCTATGGTTGCACAAATGTGTGAGCATTTTACTGACTTTTCCACATGCAACACTGTCTATTGATAGACCATTTATGACGATACTACCGTTAACAAACTACAGTATTCTGTACAAATCTCTAACAGTATTTTGGAGCCATAGTATCGCAATACTACCATAGTACCAGAAAACGTGCAAACCTATCATCCTCCGGTACTTTCATATTTTTATGAGTTTAACTCAAATATTTTTGGAATCACTGACTTCCGTAGTAAAAAAAAATACAATGGAAATCAATAGCTGTTTCCATCCAAAGATTAAAATTAGAATATGCACTGGGGCTCATTTCAGCATCGATATTGAAATGTGTAAATTCTCAGTAGTCACATCACAGCATATTTTGCGATTATTATTGTTGATCAGCAATGAAGAATGTACAGTGTTTACATTTTACATTACATTTTGATTATTCAATAGGGGCAGGACAAAATAGCGATATGCATGAAGTGCCGCTTCACGTAATGGCGGATCGAACATATATCAGTGTTGCAATTCTAAGAAATACATGTGCTGTTAATATAATAAATACATCTTATAACTTTTTGTTGCATTTTTCCCTCTTCATTTACAATTATGATGTATTGTGTATGGTTTTCTTCTTATATATTGTGATATCATGATATATCATACATCATATAATATTGTATTGTATCATATTATTGTACCTGATTATCTGACTACTTATTGTACTTTTTATTTGTTCATTCCTGCAATTTCTTTGACTCACTCCTCTAAAGATTATTTCAATCAAATTCATGATTTCATTCTAAATAGAGCTATTCATGTCATCTGTCAAAGTTGTATTCATATCGCAATATAAATTGCAGCAAAATAAAATATTCCAATGTCCAATTTTAGATGTTTTACAATGTGGTCGTAGTACTTGTTTGTCAATTTTTGCCATCCCATCGCGCATTATCACATGATCTGAAAGCAAAAATGCATGACTTTTTAATTTTTTTTAAGCATATGCTGGATTTTATTCAGTAAATGTGTTTCAATTGTAGTTTAGGCACATTTTTTTCCAATTGGATATTATTTTTATCTTACTCAATTGTGCGTATACTTTTTTCAATATGTTTTTTTATCTTGGTGATTATATTAAATAATTTTATGCGGTATTAAAAAATCCACCCAAAAGAGGAGGATGAAATAGCTTATGGCTACCATTTTTAAGATTCTTTAAACTATTTTCCTTTGTGTTCATTTAATTTTCGTCCGCTTATCTGGGATCAGGTTGCGGGGGGAACAGTCTTTGAAGTGAACTCCTTACTTCCCTCTCCCCAGACACTGCCTCTTGGGGGGATCCCGTGGTGTTCTTAGGCCAGCCGAGAGACATAGTCCCTGCAGCGTGTCCTGGGATTTCGCCGAGTCCTCCTCCTAGTGGGACATGTCTGGAACACCTCCCTAGGTAGGCATCCAGGAGGCATCCGAAACAGATACCCGAGCCACCCCAGATGACTTATCTTGATGTGGAGAAGCAGCAGCTCTTCTATGAGCTCCTCTTGGGTAACAGAGCTCTTCATCCTATACATAAGGCCTGCCACCCTGCGAAGGAAACTCATTTTGGCTGCTTGTATCCAAGATCTTGTCCTTTCGGTCATGACCCAAAGCTCATAGGTGAGAGTAGGAACATGGATTGACCAGTAAATAGAGAGTTTTGCCTTTCACCTTAGCTCCTTCTTCACCACAACAGGGTGATACATTACTGCTGCCGCTGCACGGATCCGCCTGTCAATCTCATGTTCTAACCTTCCCTCATTCTTGAACAAAACCCCAAGATACTTGAGCCCCTTCGCCTGGGGTAAGGACTTTCCTCCAACCTGGAGATGGCAAACCACCTTTTTCCAGTGGAGCACCATGGCCTCGGACTTGGAGTTGCTGATTCTAATCCCAGCTGCGTCACACACTGCAGCAAACCGCCCCAATGCATGCTGAAGATCCATGTTCGATGAACCCAACAGAACAACATGGTCTGCGAATAACAGAGATGAGATCCTTTGGTCCCCAAACCGGACCCTCTCCAGCCCAAGGCTGCGCTTTCAAATTCTGTTCATAAAAATTATTGGTGACAAAGGGCAGCCCTGCACTGGAAACAAGTTTCACTTATTGCCAACAATGCAAACCAAACTCCTACTCTGTTCATACAGGGACGAGACAGCCCTTAATAGAGCGCCTCTGACCCCATATTCCTAGAACACACTCCAAAGAAATCCACTAGGAACACGGTCGAATGCCTTCTCCAAGTCTACTAAACACATGTGGACTGGTTGGGCATACTCCCACGAACCCTCGAGCACCCTGGTGAGGGTATAGAGCTGGTCCAGTGTACCACGGCCTGGATGAAAACCGCATTGTTCTTCCTGGATCCTAGATTCAACCATCGGCCAGATCCTCCTCTCCAATACCCTGAAATAGACTATCCCAGGGAGGCTGAGTAGTGTGATTTCCCCCTATTTTAATTGTTTTGGTGAACTGTCCCTTTAATGAAAAAATTTCATCGCAAACGTGTCATAAGCTATACAGTATTATTTTTTAAATGACGTAGCCCACATTGACAAAAACCTTGTGTTTTTCCACCAAAAGTGCTGATCGCTTCTGAATTACAAATCAATTACTTCTTGCTTTGTGAGTAATTACCATCGGCTTGTGTTTTATTTCTGCATAAGAAGCCTCTCGATGTGACAGCCATCTGTGCCGCTGCAATTAAAGTGCCAAGACAGAAATACAGCCTTTTCTTTTCTGTCAACCATCCATCTTGGCATGTTCTCCCACACACACAGCTGTATTATAAGATTACGTGGGTATCTGGCATGTAAAAGCGTATCTTTAAGTGGTCTGGATGATTAGGAGCATTCATAATGATGCATGATGCTCAAGATCTATTTTTCCTGCTATTCAGTATAGGGTTTTTGAATACAATTTGTCATTAAATTTGTTACGGTGGCTCAGTGGTTAGCACTGTTGCCTAACAGCAAGAAGGTCGCTCGTCCAAGTCCCGGCTGGGTCAGTTGGCATTTCTGTGTGGAGTTTGCATATTCTCCCTGTGTTCGTGTGAGTTTCCTCTGGGTGCTCTGGTTTCCCCCACAGTTGAAAGACATGCTCTCTAGGTAAATTGAATGAACTAAGTTGGCTGTAACGTATGACTGTGTGTGAAATGTGAATGTGAGAGTATGGGTGTTTCCCAGTTCTAGGTTGCGGCTGATAGGGCATCCGCTGCATTAAACATATGCTGGAATAGTTGGCGGTTCATTCTGCTGTGGTGATCCCTGGATAAGGAACTAAGTCGATGGAAAATGAATGAATGATTTGTTGCTTAATATAAGTTTTAGAATATTTTTGCTATTAACTCAATTTCAGTTTAATAAAATATTTTTTTAAGTTCACACACTTCAATTAAAGTTGACACAAAAAGTATTAAACTACTAAAATTAATTGATAATTAATATAATCATTTTAGTAATTCAACAAATATATTTTTAATTTTGTTTATTATTTAAAATTGTAAAAAAAAATCATCAGTTTATTATATTTTTATTTTATATTAAACTTAAATTGAATTTAAATTGTTAAATGTATTTCACAGTTTTATATTTAGTAATTTTTTAGTACTTTTAGCACTAACCAGAGTTTAAACAATTAAAAATGTTGCCTAAAATTATTTTAAATTGAGATATTATTATTACTTATCTAGGGCTGCACGATATTGGAAAATGCTGACATTGCGATATTTTGTACTGCTGCGATATATATTATGAAATTAATATATAATTCTAGCAGATGAATCAATAACTATATTTGAAAAGATGTCATTCATTTAGATAGATTGGGGATGGTCAAATCTTCTTCTATGCTGTGCGTTTGCATAAATCATAATAGGTTACAAGCATATATACGTAAATAGGTCAGAGCAAATATAAGTTAAATAAACAATGCGTTATAGTTTTCTGGAAAGTCTAACAGTATTCAGGTACAGAACTTGAACAATCAACATGTTCTTCTGTAGAGTATCTTCCTGTCTCCTTTGATAACATACCATGTTGTCTCTCTTTTTTCCTTGCCCCAGATGTTCCTAACGGTGTACCTGAGCAACAGTGACAAGCACTTCACAGAGCTACCGATCACACCGGAGACTCTGTGTCGAGATGTGCTGGACATGTGTAAAGAGCCGGGAGAAGTGGACTGCTATCTGGCTGAGATGTGGAGAGGATCTGGTAAGTGCTGCTGACACACAAGCGGAGATGTGTAGGTTACTTACAAATTGTAATCAGTTTATTACAAAGTTTGTAGTCCTGATTGTAGTTTTTCAGATTACAGATATTTATAGTGATGTAATCTGACTACATTTGGATTACATTAGATTACTTTTGTGCTGACACCTATTTCATATACAGAGGTGAAAATAGGTGTTTAATACGTCACCATTTTTTCCTGAAAACATACTTCTAAAAGTGCTGTTGACTGGAAATTGTCCCTGAATGTTGGTAACAACCAAAAACATCCATATATGCAAGGAAAACAAATGTAATTAGTTAACAAATAAAGTTATGTGTAATAACATGAAATGATGCAGGGAAAAAGTGTTAGAACACATGAAGAAAGGGAGGTGTAGAAAGGCAACGAAGGCCCAGACTGCAGCTGAAATCTCAGTAGTTCATCTGCAAGCTTCAGCCCTTCCTTATTGTAAATGTATATTAGCTGCTTCAGTTCATCATTTACATTATCAGGATCATGAAGAAAAACCAGGGTGAACATTTCAGCAATACAATGATCTAAAACACAGCCAAGGAAGCTCTCAAATGCTTTCAGAGAAAGAAAGTCAAGGTGTGGAATCCCCTATTCTGAATCCAATAGAAAATACAAAATAAAGATCAGATTTGATAGATACGACCCACTGAACCATCACGAGTTTTGCTCTCTGTTAAAGAAAAACTCACACCTGAGCGATGCATGTGACATCATTCTCCATATGAGATGCATCTTTAAAGGGTCAGGAAACACCAAAACACATTTTTTGAGCTGTTGACAGTCGTATATGTGTCCCACACTGCTATAAAAACTATTAGGACACATATATTTCACAAAAAAGTGAAAATTTGTTGTTTTTGCGTTATTTCGAGAAAATTCGTACTTCCGGTTTTAAACAAATTTTTAAAGCTGTATCACGGCCATGAGATCTTAGCGTGTATTTCAGCATGTAGACTGGACGTCTGTACCTGGGAGTACCGTATTACGTCTCTGAGTGTGCTGCGTTAATTCATGAGTAAGATTTTGTTCAAACCAATCAGCGCGCTCTATTGTGTATGCAGGCAACTTCATTAATATGCATGATAGCTTCGAAGACTGTTTGTACCTGAAACAGTGTTCAGACGACAGAGAGACAACACGTTGTGTTGCCAAAAGAAGTGGGAAAAGAATAAGAATTGTTTGGGTCGCCAGTGTTGCTTTTATAATTTGCTGCAGTAAAGGTTTTGTTTTCATTTTCCAGCTATGAGAGCACAACTGGACTCATGTGTGGATCAGTGCGCGCGACACGCGGCAGAAATACGTTTGTACGGAACATTTGTTTTTTGCATCTGGAAATTGTGAAATCCGGATTTGCTGCTCGTCTCCTTTAAAAAAAGACGCAGCTCTAGTATGTTGATTGTCCTGTCTCTACAAATTTAGTAAGTGTGTGCGATCAGTGCCCTTTCTTTGTTCATTCAGATGGCAAAGTTATGGTTCGTATTGTCAGCAGGATTCTTTCAGTGTTTAAAGATAGACCTTAGTCAAAATGATTTCTAAGTTACTTAGTTTACGTTAATATCGCTACAATATTATAGGCTGAAAGATCTGCTGTAAATTCTGCTCTCTGAGTGTAAACAAGAACACTGCAAGCAAACTGTTGCCGACCGTCGTGTTTAATTTTCGCCGACAGGATAGCCTACACACACACGGCTCTCTGACCTACCGAGTGCATCTGAGTTACCAAGAAATGCAGAGGTTTTTTTCTCAAACATTCCACCGTCATTAAACACAGTCACTGCCTTTCTCCCCTGTGTGTGTGTTTGTTTTTCCTGAAAATCAGCGTGTGCCCAATTGGAAACTCACATTTTTATTCAAATCTTTCCCTTTTTCCCTCCCTCAACACTTCCACCCAAACAGAGCTAGACACACCCACCTTCCTGACTTTTTCCAAACTAGAGGTGTGAAAACACCCTGCTGAAATGGAGGGGTATTATGGCTCTTTAAGCCCTTTTTTTCAGTTTTATTTTGGTGTTTGTATTGTTTGGGTTTTTGCCAAAATCTGGTTTATTTCCATGTCTACAGCTCCTTTAGAAAAATAATTCACAGAAAAAAAACTGGTTCAATACTTATTTCCCTCGCTGTATTAAAGTAAGATAATCTTGTACAATTTTGACAGATAAAATTTTATCACAAACAAGAGGCTCAACAGCTTCTTTATAACCCCTTGACACATTGTGATTTGGACAGTGTGTGATTAGAACGTTCAGTTCATCATGTGATCAGCTGCTAAAATCCAATCTTCTTTCCTGCGACGGCTTGCGCTAGCCAGAGAAAGAGACACGCTAGTCATAAATCACAATTTATTTAGTGTTTTTAAAGCAATAACAATCATTTTAGGTTTCATCATTTTATTTATATTATTTATATTATATCATATACAGTTGAAGTCAGAATCTTTAGCCTCCATTTGAATATATTTTTATCTTTTTTAAATATTTATCAAGTGATGTTTAACAGAGCAAGGAAATTTTCACAGTATGTCTGATAATATTTTTTTCTTCTGGAGAAAGTCTTATTTGTTTTTTTTTGGCTAAAATAAAAGCAGTTTTAATTTTTTTAAACACCATTTAGATTTAAAGTCAAAATTATTAGCCCCTTTTAACCTATTTTTTTTTCCAATAGTCTACCGAACAAACCATCATTATACAATAACTTGGCTAATTACCCTAACCTGCCTAGTTAACCTAATTAACCTAGTTAAACCTTTAAATTGCCCTTTAACCTGGACAGAAGTGTCTTAAAAAATATCTAGTAAAATAGTATTTACTGTCATCATGACAAAGATAAAGTTAGAAATGAGTTATTAAAACTATTATGTTTAGAAATGTGAAGAAAATCATCTCTTTGTTATATATACATATTTATATACGGTTGAAGTCAGAATTATTAGCCCCCCTGAATAAATAGCCCCCCTGTTTATTTTTTTCCCCAATTTCTGTTTAACAGAGAGCAGATTTTTTTTAGTACATTTCTAAAAGAATAGTTTTAATAACTGATTTCTAATAACCGATTTATTTTATCTTTGCCATGATGACAGTATACAATATTTTACTGGATATTTTTCAAGACACTTCTATACAACTTATAGTGACATTTAAAGGCTTAACTACAGTAGGTTATTAGGTTAACTAGGCAGGTTAGGGTAATTAGGCAAGTCATTGTATAATAATGGGTTTTTCTGTAGATTATTGAGAAACAGTATAGCTTAAAGAGGCTAACAATTTTGACCTTAAAATGGTTTTTAAAAAATTAGAACTGCTTTTTATTCTAGCCAAAATAAAACAAATAAGACTTTCTCCAGAAAAAAAATATTTTCAGACGTGTGTGTGTGTGTGTGTGTGTGTGTGTGTGTGTGTGTGTGTGTGTGTGTATATATACACAACTATTTATTTAATAGCGACATCACAAGCTCTGATTTAGTTAACCAATCAGAGAAAAAAGGGGCAGTTTCAGCACTGCCTACATGTGTATAATACATTTTTAAAGTCGTTTATCTGTTTTCCTAACTTAATCCAAAAAACTAAAATCGAGCCAAAAACAAAAAAAAAACAAAAATTTCAGTTTTTTTTAGTTTTCCTTTTTTTGTTTGAAAACTGATATGGAATGGACAGAAGATATCCTAATTGCTGTGCATAAAATAATCAGTTTCTCACACACACCATTCACTCCCTTTATAAGACCTCAGTGTATCAATATTAATTTTGTGTTGCCTGTATGTTTTTTGACTATTAAAGTGACAATAACAGTAGACATTGGGGCTGCACAATATATCGTTTCAACATCGATATATACATGTGTTTCAAAGGCATTTCAAACATTCAGGCACAAAAAAAAAAATAATACATTTGTTACATAAACAAGTAATTATTTTACTGAATTAATACAACACATTTCTATACCTAAATACCTTCTGACTTTTACTGAATTTTACTTCTTTACGTTTTTATTGTAATTATTATCTATTGTTATTATTTTTGCTCGCAATTTGTTTTTTATTTTTGAAAAATAGCCTTAGAAAATCACATAATGTCAATCCTAATTAATGATTTCTTTCCAAACAGAGCTATTTAAGCCATCTGATGTAACTTAATTCATAGAACAAAATATTGCAATGTCAGATTTTTCCAATAGACATGCATGTTATGAACCATCCTAGCTCCCATTTTCAGCCAAAAGTCTTCTTGAATTTTCTACCATAACAAATGTCATCCATATCTTGGAGTCATTTAACATTAACCTTTCATTTCTGGCTGAACGATCTCTTTAAAAACGTCATTGGAAGAATTCCACTGCTCGTGCTGCACCTGTCTGTGTGACTGTGGTGTAAAGGTGCAATGGTGCATTACTCCAGAATGGCTCTTTGTCACCTCATTTGCATCCTTTGTTTCCTATTGGCTGCTGCTTTTCCCAGAGCGTGTGATTGGTGACAGCGAGCGAATCATTGAAGTGCTGCAGCGCTGGGGTCAGCAGAGGGCAGAGGTGCGATTCTTCCTGCGCCACGACCGAGCACCGGGACACGATACAGGTGAGAGAGACAGACAGAGATAGGAGTCAATGGGACAGAAGAGCTTTCAGGGGCCATCCAAAGATTTCTGATGTATAGGTCACTTTATAAATATGATGGCTTTGGTTCACCATATGAATACAAAATAGGACTTACTATGCGCATATTTTTTTTTCCCTTCATCATGATAAATTATGCCTTTTTGACCAAACCTAACATGTATATATTTCCAGCATGACATAGAATATGATTTTGTTTTTAGATATAATACAAACTTAAGCATAAGCTATAGTTATGGTGGCTTGAGAAAGCCAGCATACTGTTATAACACATAAACTTATTATTCTTCCGTCTTCTTCTTCTTAGTCTATTTTAATAGCGCATCTCCTCCTAGACCGTTCAGACATAATCAAACGATCCTTGAATATTTACAAAAATAGTAAAAATAGAGCACTTACGGACATATGTTTTAACGTTTAATTCAGCTACAGAATTAAAACTCATGTGTGTTGCTCTTGACTGTACACTGAGAGAAAATGAAAGTAAAACTAATCTGATTGCAGTACTTTAAATATCGACTCTGTGGCGAGTTAAAACCACAAGTGGCTAGACATGACTACACAACAATAATAATGGTTCAAAAATATATGTTTTGGCGGGCCAAATCTCATTTTCTTTTTGAAGCCAGTTGCGGTCCAGAGGAAGGAGGAGGGCAGACCATATATGGCTGGCAGTTTGAGACTCCTGGTTAAGATGCATGTCAATGATGAGAAGACCGAATGACCGAAATTGCCTATAAACACCCAGCAGGCACAAGATGTCAACATGATGTCAGATCGATGTTGTTCCCCAACAATACCTGCCAACACTCCAGTTTTTCCCAGGAATCTCCCGTATTTCAGACCCACCTCCCGTTTTGTCATTTCCTGTTAAACACCCGGAATGTCAACCGCTTCCCCCGGTCCCCAGGTGTTTGGTGTTATACTGTAACACCTCCGGATTACCCCCCTCCCCCCAAACTTTTAGTTTTTCCCAGCCTCTGTGAAGTACTGGACACAGCTGGGGGACATTGCATTTTGTTTGGAAATAAAAATCGGGTTGACATCAGAAGTCAACGTCAGGCCAACATCAATGTCCAACCTTAAATCAACCAAATATCAATGTCTAATGATGTTACAGCTTGACGTTGTGTGGATGTTACCACTATGACGTGGTACGTGCTGTGACGTTACCACTGTGAATTTTGTTTGCCATACCTGTAGAATAAATGTCAGTATTTGACGTCAATATGACGTTGGTTTAAGGTGTTGGCTCGACGTTGGATTTTGTTCACTTTTGAACACAACCTAAAATCAACTAAATATACCAATATCATTTGACGTCATTATTGGACATAAAAATAACGTTGTCCTTAGCAGTGGTGTAGGACTTCCTCAGTGTGATTTCCGTCCAATCAAATCTCACATAGAAAGTAAATCGCATGATGCTGAACAACAACAACACATCGGCGCCTTATAAATGCAGCAAACCTTTTGGAAGCGTTAAACATGTCCAAGATGATGTTCAAAATCTTTACACACATTGTCGCACAGATTTTAATAGACTGGATGTCACTGATGAGAAAATAGATGTTGTCTGTATGATGACTAAAATCACCAAACAGCCTTAAACAACCACTAAATGAAATGTATAAAAAAATGGAAGGAAGGGAGGATCTAAGGAAGAACCAAATGAATGAAGGAACGAACAAATGAAGGAAGGGCAGAACAAAGGACCTAATGAATGAAGGATTCAAGGAAGAACTGGACAAACTAAGAAAGGAAGGAAGAAAGGAACGAATGAACAAAGGACCTAATGAAGGAAGGAACAAAAATATGAATGAGCGAACAAATTAAGGTAGGAACAAAGGAAGGACCAAATAGATGAAGGAAGGAACAAACAAACAAATGAATGAAGGAAGGACAGAATAAACAATGAAAGAAAGGTTGAAAGGAACAAACAAATATAGGAAGATCACTAAATGCACTACAGAATGTCACGTTTACACATCCCTGCACAAGCTGCATGTAAACGCATCAGCTTTTCACAGTGTAATACTTCTCACTAATCTTGAGTACTTTTAAAAGGACTATTTTTTACTCATACTTTGAGTAATGTTTACAGCAGATACTTTTACTGTACTTGCACTACAATTTGGGGCAATTAATGCTACTTTTACTTGAGTATGATTTTACTGCACTCTTTCCATCACTGGTCCTTAGACACTGGGTATACATCAAATTTTGGTCCCCTAACGTTACAACCTCAATCTAACCTAATATTAACGTCTTATGATGTTGTGTGCCTGCTGGGTAATCACTAAATGCACTACAGAATGTTACGTTTCACACATCCACAAATTACATGTACTGTAAATGCATCAGCTTTTTACAGTGTAATACTCACTACTCTTGAGTACCTTTAGGTGTACTTTTTACACCTACTTTGAGTGACATTTACAACAGATACTTTTACTCTACTTGCACTACATTTTTGGGCAAGTAATGGTACTTTTACTTGAGTAGGATTTTTCAATACTCCTTCCACCACTTGTTACTACAGTTTTTCTCAAATGCTAAAACACATTTCACAAATGTTTCCTCCATGTTCCCCAATGTCTAAACACAACATCCTTTTCTAAAGCTACATAAACACAACCACACCTTCTCACTTCAAAACTCAAAGTTTCACACCAAAAGATCAGCTCGAAGCTTTCAAAAATGTAAACACTAAACACATCATTACACACTACAGCAAAACTATTGAAAACACAATGCTCAATCAGTGAGAAGGTTCTTTGTTTCATAACTGCCAATGCATATTTTTAGAAACTTTACTGTAACAAATCTTTTTAGGTCTCTGCAGAGGATTAGGCATTTAGTGAGGCATTTGTGAGTTACATATGCAGAGTATAAATATATAGAAAATACTGCATGTACACTACTGTAACACAACTCAATGCAAAAACAGAATCTATTGCACACAACAGTACTCTTGAAAACATGATCAGGGTGTGAAGTTTTTTTTATTTACTGTATTCAAACCACAATCACTGTGCAGCATCATCTCACTGAGCTGCATCGGGCCACATCACCTCATCCACATTGCAGGCTATACTGTCTTTTGCTAGGCACCGCGAGAAAAACGCCTTGTGTTTTGCTCCTTGAGTGTACGGTTTTGCTAATTGTGGAAAAAGTTGTATTTTAGTTTGTTAGCAATCATGAAAAACTGTAAAAAGTGGTTACTGTTGGTGGTGAACCAATCTCTAATTTAGTTTATTCTGTGGAAGCTGACATTGTCCCAAATGATCACATAAATGTGATGTGCAGGCCCAGGATAGTGTTATTGGTGGTCCAAGAAAATGTCTTTTAGCTCCTCTAAGAAAGTGAGAAGACATTGGGTGTTGTAAGACTCAAGGACAACATGCCGGTGGACAAGCCTCTCCGAACCCATGGCAGCACAAAGAGTATTATTGACATGGTCAATGACTGTTGCTCTCAGCTTGTCCTTAATGATGGTGTGAAGTTGTCTTGAACGGGAGACCTTCTCTCCCTTGTTGGCCTCCTCCTCTTCCTCGTTGGCGTGCTCCTCATCCTCGTTGGCCTAATCCTCTTCTTCCATGGCTATTGTAGCTCTTCTCCTTCCTCTGACTTGAATTCCTCTTCCCCTGACTCTGCCTTCATCCATCGTGTTTGTTTGGAATCTTCAACAAACTGTGCACTCTGAACTTGCTCTTATACATGTGGTCACAGCATAAGAAACAAGTGTCTTCAATTTTGAGGCATTGTGTGTAATTAATGATGCCTGCTGTGTTCATTGTGTTCTAATATTGCTGACTGTGGCAAGCATTTAGCATCACATGAGCTTTCATTTGAGAATATGAGCAGAGGTCTTTTGCAACTTGTGTTTTAGCAAGGAAAAATGGGTTTAGATTTTTTAGAACGGAAGGTTGTGTTTTGTGAATTGTGTCTTCACGTGAAATGTGTTTATGATGTTGGAAAATGATGGCTAGATTTAGTAAATGTGTTTAGACAACTGGTCATTTGGTTTAGAGGATTGGGTTTTGTGTTTTAGCATTTGAGGAAAAACTGTAAAATATAAATATTGTTCTATTGCAACAAAAGCTCTACAAATTCAGTGTCCTTTTTTTATCATACGTTTATGTTTGTCAGTTGAGAAATGTCTTGAAATGTACCGTGATTGGGTGTATCAAACAACTAATAGTTGCTAAGGATATATTGTATGAATTTCTAGAAAGCATAATTTAGTTTCAACTTTATCCGTCAACATTTTTACTGTCCTAATCCTGATATATTTCAGAAGGCATAATGATAGAATATATGTTTCAAAAGAGTTCATGTAGTTCATTACAACTGATTAAGTTCCCCAATGACAGATTTTTTGACAGATTTCTTTTTTTTTTTTTTTATTTGAATATGCAAAAATCATACAAATACAAGAAAAAAAAATCAACAAATAACAAATACAAAGCAACGAAACAAAAACAAAACAAAAACAACAACAATATAGTCATGTACTGGTATGTGCTTGAGTGTGTGCGTGTGAGTTTGTGTATGCATGTAAAGATAACTTGGTGGACAGGTCAGAGTACATACATAAGGGACAATGACAGTCAATAAATGAAGCAAGTGTCACAGATATAGATAAAACATATAGAAAGAAACCAGTCAGGGGTAGGGAGTAACAACAATGCTTATTAATGTATGATAGTAAATATGAGTGTAAAAAAAAGAAAGGACAACAGTAATAACTGACAACAATAATAATAAATAACAAGTGCTACACCAACTACTACTACAGAAAGTTACTTATATTACAACTACTACTGCTTCTACTACAGCCACAACCACGACTACTACTACTACAATGTCTACTAATACTGATACTACTACTACTACTGCTACTACCACCACCACCACAATCACTTCTACTACATCTACATCAACAACATCTACTACTGATATTACTACACCAACAACGACTACTACTACTACTGTAACAACCACACCATTACTACTTCTGCTACTACTATACCAATGACATCTACTACTACATGAACTACTAATTCAATAATCTCTGTAACAATTACTCAATAACAATCGATACTATTACAATGACTACTACTTCAACTACTACTACTACTACAACTACTACAACTACTACCGTTACAACTACAACAACTGCAACCTTACTAATGATAATGGTATAAATACTTGTAATAATGATAATGGAAAGATAACCGGACAAGTCAGAACAGTAATAATAATAATGATTACAAAAAATAAAAATAATACCATTTATGACAAAGGTGTCGAGGAGAGGGGAGGATGGATAGGACAGATTTCTAAATACTAAAAACTGAGCAATGCGAATGAATGCAGAATAGTTGGTCTAGTTTAGTATTTGTTATCTGTTATATGGCTAGATTGTGATTTGAATATAGACCAGCTCTTTATTTTTTTTCATGGTAAATCAGTGCATGTTCGATTAGGTGGTCTGCCCGCTGGTGCTCTGCTGTCAGTGTGGACAAGCAGCGGCTGCAGATACGCGTGAATGTCATTTCTTTTTATGGGAGACAGCGAATAGAGCGGTTGTAAATTTGACATGGTTACAGCTGTGTTGAGGCATGAATTATTTACTGCAGAACGGCTTGTTTGGTGGGTACTGCCTAAGGGAAAGGGGGCTTCGCACTGAATCAGAATGGATCTTTATTTTGTGTCCTATAAACATGTGCAATGGAAATTGGTATTGCTCTGGGGAGATGTTTTTAGATATCGCTGCACGCAAACATTGCTGTTTATAATTAGCTTTTTTTTCAGTCAACATTCAAAATGAACCCTTGTGGACTGTTTAAATTGAATACCCTTTTGTTATGTGCAGAATGAAAACATCCACTGGATTAAACTGCTGTAAAAATGCATCAGATAAATATTTTTTATTTATTTATTTATTTTTTTTGCATAAATAAACTTCAGTCCTGATCAAAACTACTAAGTTGTTTAGAAATTTACAGGATTTTAACTGTTTTATTGCTAAATTTGCACAAGGTGTCACTGATTTGGTGAAAAAAAACACTCAAAATGACATGTTTTCAATATAAAAAGTAATTATGGACTGGATTTTTCTTTGCTTTTATCACAGTCTTGGACATGTAAACGATTAGTAAGAACATTGGCTTTGATGCATTTTCAATTTTTCTTCTAAATGTACTGTTGGTGGCTGTTTTTGCATCATTGTCTTTCATTATAATCACATTTGATGGTGCATGAATACCCGGTCTTGTTTTCGTTTACTCCATGTAGTTCTGAGAGCTGAGATTCATATTTTGATTTTCTCAGACACATCAAGGTAAGTGCGCAAAGGTCACTCTCACACAGTCAGACACACATACACATACTTAAATTTGCTGTGATACTCATAACATGCATATAAATTCCAGAAACTAAACTTTTTTGCACATGCCTATCTATAGGGTTAATACTGCCAACTGATGATCAACAGTAAGAATTACAAATTTTCCCAACAGTAAAAACCACCAACAATCAAAACTGCATGATTATATGGTTTCAGGGTTTTGTAATCCAAAAATGTGGTTATAATGGAAGTTAACAGGGAAAAACAATCACCAACAGTAAATTAGGTAGAAAAAAAAAAAAGAAAATCTAACAATGCATAAAAGCCAGTGTGGTTACTAATCATTCAGATGTCCAAGACTGTGGTTAAAGGGGTAAAAATATCCAGCTCACAACTACTTTTTATGTTGAAAATCAACTTGTGTGTGTGTGTGTGTGTGTGTGTGTGTGTGTGTGTGTGTGTGTGTGTGTGTGTGTGTGTGTGTGTGTATGTGTGTGTTTTAACAAATCAAGGACATCATTTATGAACTTGGCGATTAAAGAATTAAAATCCTGTAATTTTCTTAGCAATTTAGTAGTTTAGATCAGGACTGAGGTTGATTTATTCAGGTTTATGCAAAAAAAATAATAAATAATAATCTGATGCATTTTTACAGCCGTTTAATTTAGTGGATGTTTTCATTTTGGACATAACAAAAAGGTAGTCAATTTGCCAAGTGCATATTTTAGAGTTTGATTTTTTTAAATCTAAGCACTTTCTCAAAATGTGTGTCAAAATAAGATTTGTCACCAAAAATCCAGAGTTGATGACAACATCCTCAACAGTACATAAGAGTTAACCTTTAAGGGTTACTTTTGTCGCACCTAATCAATTTTCTTCAGTAGATTCAATTATAATACATATTTTTTAGATTGTTTGAGTCATACAGTAAATCTCCACTTCAACAGCTTCACATTAATCAAACTTTGCTTTTGTTTATATCTTATATCTCTATTTTGAAGCTTTTTGCTAAGGGATTTGTTTATACAGAATATGCCTGATTATTCATAATTATGAAGAAATATGCAATAAAGCCTCTGTAAAAATAGATTGTAATTTCCAAAAGATTGAACAAGAATTTAGATTTTTTTTTTATTCAGTGTTCAGATATTTGTGCTTAAAAATGTATGCAAATTAGTGAATCCTTAACTAACCAAATGCCTTGTGTGCATATTGAAATATAACATTTTGGAAAACCTAAATCAATTCAGGAAATACTGTGACAACTATTGGTTAATATTTGACCATATTCACCAGCGGTTTCTTGCCCTAAAAGGAAAACATTAAATAGACTTAAATTGAGAAATAACTGTTGGTAAATCTGGAATATGAATTATGAAATACAATACTGAAATCTGTTCAGAGACATTTCTGATATTTACTTGATCACCTGACATTACTTGTGCAGTGTGCGTGCATGCGTGTGTGCGTGCATGCGTGCGTGTGTGAAAGAGAGATGTCATATGTCATATGACCATTAATTATTAAAAATGTCACTGAATAATTAGTTCGAAAGATTCCTCAAGCATGCCGATTCATCCAGGAATGAAACATTAATTCAAAATTATGTTTGTTCATCATAATCATAATATAAGATATAAAATATATAAAATAATAGATATAAAATAAAAAAGTAAATTCTTCCCCCCTATAACTCCCTTTCCAATATAATTCTTTATAAAACTATATTTAAAACGTAATAATGTCTGATTTATTTCATATTTTTCTATCCAAATGCATCCAAAAATGCAGTAACTAACACTTTTGCCCACACACTCATAGACACATTTAAAACACACCTATACATACCTGTCGTCTACAATATTCTCATCTAGTTCTTGTTTTGTTCATTTTCGCCACTCCTACATCAACAAACACATAAATAGCACATAACTCAAGTGAGAAGCCCTGGAAGTTAATAATAGATGCATTACTTTTTTAGAGGATATTATATTATATTATATTATATTATATTATATTATATTATATTATATTATATTATATTATATTATATTATATTATATTATATTATATTATATTGTATATTATATTATATTATATTATGTTATATTATATTATATTATTTTATATTATTAATATATATTATATTATATTATATTATATATTATATTATATTATATTATATTGTATATTATATTATATTATGTTATATTATATTATATTATATTATATTATATTATATTATATTATATTATATTATATTATATTATTAATATATATTATATTATATTATATTATATTTTATTATAATAAATTATATTATATTATATATTATATTGTGTTATATTATATTGTATTGCATTGTATTATATTATACTATATTGTATTATATTATATTATATATTATATTGTGTTATATTATATTGTATTGCATTGTATTATATTATACTATATTGTATTATATTATATTATATATTATATTGTGTTATGTTATATTATATTATATTATATCGTATTGTATTATATTATATTATCTTTTTATATTTCTGGTATTGTTTTAGTATTTTTATTATATTTTTAAGTAAATCATGATTTTTTAAAATATTATTTTACATTGTTTAATAAATAACAAAATCTGTTTGTATTATTAATTAGAAATATCAATATCTGTCATAAATAAATTGCACAAGTTATTTCATTTAATATAGATTATATAACATTTATTTAAATACTTTCTTTATTTATGATTATGTGTGTGTGTGTCTAGAAAAATGCACAAGGAATTCTCACAAAACCTAAAGTAATTTTGTCACTTGTTGTGTATGCTATTTTTTTACTCAGAAAATCCCTTTTGTCTCAGTTTCTCCTAATGTGTTTATGGCCTGTGTTTGAAGTGAATCCTCCCTGTTCCCATGGAAAAGTTTAAAGATGGCAGTCATGTGAAACCGTGTGCGAGGTTTCAGATTTCTCCCAGTGACTTTGACCCTCTTCACTGGACAAAGACCGGCTGTTGTACAACAATGCCAGCGATATCGGCTCTGTACGCCTGCCTTTACCTCACAAAGACTTTCTTCTGTTTCTTTCCATCGTAATTATGTCAATTACACGCAGTTTGACTCGTATCTACCGTGTTTGTGGTTTGTTTTCACGCAGATTTGAGGTAAACACCTAGCCTTGTGTAATCAGTAAGCCCTGATTAGGACCCCTGTGGTGTCAGACTGTGACCAAGAACATTATTTGGCCATTGTTTCTCGCTCTTAGACTGGTTTATCCGGTAACCCACATAAGTGGCGCTAGCGTTGCCAGTGTTGATGTTATGTAAGTGGGACCCTGGCACAGGCAGTCATATGCTAGATAATTGAGCGCTAGCTGTTTTTTCCAGCCAAACAGTCATTATGTAATGAGGTTCACCCCAGCACAGCCACTTTTTATTTCAGGCTTAATCGGTTGTTTCTGGCCTGCACTGTTTTGAGTATTAAGATGCTAGCTAGCTAAATGCTAACAGTTGAACTTTGAGTAATATACAGTATATGCACTCATATACTCAATACATATACCTCAACGAAACACATTTTCGAGCTATCATTTGTCTTCTTAGCTTGAAAAGTTGTAAAAGAATAAGTTAATGACAGAAAAAATAGGTAAAATAATACTATAAATACGTCAAAGGTTACCAGTGTCCAACATGCTATGCTAAATATCTTATGTTGTGTTCAATAAAACAAAAAACTTTGTTCGAAAAAAGTGGAGGCTGAATAAATATGCAATATATAAAGATTTTTGTGTAGTAAAGTATCCTTTTAATTTAAATCCATAATGCTAAATATGAGCAATATTTTGATTACCTTAGCAGATGTTACTAACTCTGTCTCTAATTACAGGAGGTCACAGAACTCCAGAGTCTCTTGCCAAACGCACTAACGCAGTAAAGGACAGACTAATGGAGAATGGGGTGAGTATTAATTCCCCTTTAGAGATTTGTTAATGTGCTAAACTTCATCCCCTTGGCTACTGCTGCTTAATCAGATGTGAATCTGACATTTTCAGCAAAATGTGGACATAATGTAAAGTGATCGAGATTAAGTAGATATATTTCATGCTAGGGCTGGAATAAATTGAGACAACGCAACAACTTTCTATTTAATCATTTAAAGACATTGCTAAATGATGTTAAGGGTTGATTATTCCACAACACTAGTATGATACACATAACTGCTTATATACCGTAATTTTACCATATTTGTCACAGTGTCCTGCAGATTTTAGCTTCAACTTGTTTCAGCACACCTGCAAGGATTTTTCTAGAAAGTCTAGGGTAGTGTGGAGCACCCCTGCTCTATAGCTTTCCAATGTAATAAGCTAAATCTTTATATTCTTTTAGATGGCAGCCCCTCATATGGACATCACTCTCAGCGAGTTGCAAGAAATGGCTTCACGGCAACAGCAGCAGATTAACGCACAACAACAACTCCTGGCCACAAAGGTACTACACAATTTTTTTTACAACTTAAAAGGAGACTTGAAACATGAATTAATTTAAACCCAAAAGTAGATATTTAGCAGAGCATTCAAGCTGCTCTTTTCCATACAGTGTTAATACATTTTGTGCAAGGCTGTTTTTGGTGTCCATTCATTTCCATTGTTTGGAAAAGAGCAGTATTTCTTTTTAAGGTGCAATGGACTGATTCTTCCAATTCTCATGTCAGAAATACAGTATTGAATCCTGCTTATAGTGGGTCAAGTTGAACTAGAGGAGTTAAATTTGTGCTGTGACCAGGAAGGGACCGAGAATTAAGGGGTTGCCTGTAAAGAAGTCCAGCTAGTTGAAGCTGTGTGAAGTAAGCCTCACTTCCATGGCTATAGCACAATATTATACTGGTGCCATAAACATCAGTATAAATGCCACTCTGAGCAACACAAGCAGGACCAGAGGGTTTGCAATGGTGCCATGGCACAGATGGGAGTAAGATTTAAGGGGATGAGTGTAATGGAGGCCAGCTAGTAGGAGCAATGCAGGTAAATTGTAAATTGTACCCTTGACCTCAGAAAGCACAGTAACAACTAATCCCTGCCTGTCGTGATGGTATTGCAGTTTTGAAAATGGTAAAAAGGGGGGACTGGAGGGTTTATATTGGTGCCATGATCCAGATGAGAGTGAAGTTTTGGAGGTGAGCATGATAGGTAGTTAATCTGTGGGAGCAGACCTCACCCTACCGGCCTTAAAAGGCACATTACTGTCTGACAGGCCCATCTCTCATCACTGACATGCTGTTTTGAGTCTCACTTGGTCAAGGGAATAGAACCAGAAGGGTTAAATTGGTGCCGTGACTCAGATGAGAGTAAGGTTTAGGAGGTGAGTATAATAGCTAGTTAATCAGTTTGACCAAACCTCACTCTACAGACCTCTAAAGCCATGCTAGTGACTGACAGGCATGTCCTTCATGACAGAAAGGCAGTTTTGATTCCTACCTGAAGCAAGGCAATAGAAACAGAAGGGTTAAATTGGTGCCATGACCCAGATAGGAGTGAGGTTTTGAAGGAAAGCATAATAGCTAGTTAATCAATGGAAGCAAACCTCCCTCTCCAGGCCTCAAAAGGCATGCTAGTGACTGACAGACCCATACTCCATGACTGACATGCAGTTTTGAATTCCACTTGGTCAAGGGAATAGAACCAGATGGGTTAACTTGGTGCCGTGACCCAGATAAGAGTGATGTTTAGGAGGTAAGTATAATAGTTAGTTAATCTGTGGGAGTAAAAGTCTCTCTCCAGGCCTCAGAAGGGGGCTGAAAGTCATATCCTCTATGACAATTTTGAACCCCACTTGGAGCAAAGCAATAAAACCAGAAAAGTTAAATTGGTGCGTAAGTTTAACAGATGCAGCTACGCTGGTAAACCTCACTCTTCTGGCCATGAGAACGTTTTTAGAGTTATAACATTTGTTATGTTCTCAATATCAGAAATTATTTGTTCATTTACAGCATAAATGAACACATTAGGCACATAATTTTGAAGCATAATCATGTCTGAAAATGAGTTTGGGTGAGTTTGTTGTAACCCGACGCTTTCTCACAGGAACAGCGACTGCGATTCCTGAAGCTACAGGACCAGCGGCAACAGCAGCAGCAGGTGTCCGAGCAGGAGAAACTGCGACAGCTGCGTGAGAATGCAGAGAACCAGGAGGCCAAACTGCGCAGAGTTCGAGCTCTGAAAGGACAAGTGGAACAGAAACGCATCAGCAATAGCAAACTAGGTCAGAACCTGTAAACTCGAAGGGAAAAAGTAGGTTGGAAGCACTGAAAAGGATTTAACATTAACCTTCTTGTAGGAATATTAGTTCAAGGTGAAGCTTGTCATTTTTTGATCTATTAGTGGCACCAAATGGAATTGCAACTGGTTTGTTTGTGAATGAGGAGGCGGTTTTAAAAAGGTTTTTCAAAATCACTTGAGATATAATTTGTTGTAAATCATTGGCCCACTAATGGAAAAGATCATTCTAGCGTTTCTGTTATAAAAAATGCCATCAGCGACTAAATTAATCAGCAGAGACAACAACAAATGATCTTGCTTATGGGAATAAGAAGTTAATTAACAGTTGAATGATACACTTCATTTTTCTCTCTCTCTCTGTAGTGGAGGAAATCGAGCAGATGAATGGTCTGTTCCAGCAGAAGCAGCGGGAGCTGGTGGTGGCCGTTAGCAGGGTGGAAGAGTTGAGTCGACAACTAGACGTGTTACGTAGTGGAAAAATGGACATGCCACACGAGGCTGGACCGAGCTCCAGTGGAGAACTGGAGCGACTGTACAAAGAACTTCAGGTACCTCTTGCCAATTTTTGCAACACATGCAGTGCTATTGGGCACTTTTTAAAAGACATCTTCGAATCAAGTGGGATTTACATGTATTTTAATGAAAAAGGTTGGGGATTGAAAGTGATTGTCCAGTGCTCAAAATTCAACAGTGCCTCTTTTGTTCTGACATTCTCTTTTTTCTGCAGCTGAGGAATAAATTGAATCAGGAGCAAAGTGCCAAACTCCAGCAGCAGAGAGAGAATCTAAACAAGAGGAACGTAGAAATGGCCGCCATGGACAAAAGAGTGGCTGAACTGAGAGAAAGGCTGTGGAAGAAAAAAGCTGCTCTTCAACAGAAAGAGAACTTGCCTGTGAGCAACTTTCACGCTTTCCATATTTTTTGGACACAGATGTGGTTTGTGTTTGCGCAGAAATTCATCATCTTTGTATTTTCCACTTCCAGCAGCCATCTGAAGGGCAGAACCCTCAGTCTATTGGCCCTTCCAGGGTTGCTGCTGTCGGGCCATACATCCAGACCACCCCAGCTCCTCCACTTCCCCCCAAGCAAGAGATTTTAGTGAAGCCTGCTTATCCTGATGGCACAGCTACCCTTCCCAAACCTCTCCCAAAACCAACCACAGGTGAGTCAGTATGTTTATATTTGCATTATACAACCTTATTTGTGGCTGTATCCATACTATTTTAACAATAACCCTTGATTTAATCTTGTCTAAATTCTCCTCCCAGGTGGTTTCTTAACAGGCAAGATATCCAAGATGTCAGACTTGTTCTCCAGCACAGAAACCAGCAAAAGTTCCCATGTCCACTCATCCACCCTTCCCCGCATGACCAGTCACGGATCCCAGGAGAAAGGTATAATACTCCTACCTCCTGCTTTTAAAGCCCTGCATTTAGACACACAATCAGTTGAGCCAGATGTTGACTTGTCAGACCACTTAAACTAAGCAATGCTTTGATAGTGCCACAGTGTTTACATTCTTCAGGAAACCAAGCACAAATTGCTTACTTGAAGTTGTCTCTCTATTAAACATTGATAATCTTAAGAATTTAACAACCAGTACACATTTGACCCTTTGAAATCATAGTGTTTAAACCTTAAGAGTGCTGATTGAGCTGTTTTTGTGAAAATCTTTCATAGATCCTGAGGTAGATTTGAGACCGCCACCATTGCCATTACGCAAGAACCAGAGTAGTGAGGACCTCTTAAGGGATTCCCAGGTACTGCATTGAATGCCTGAGTTGAACAATTTACTCATATTCGTATTAAATGAACACTAACACCTTTTCAATTGTAGTCTGCAGGTAGAACATTTGAGAAGGTTCCACCTCCTGTTCCCAGTAAGCCCAAACCTGCTCTGTCAGGCCAGTCCACCTTCAGTAAGCTTCCTTACAGCACGGGCACATTCCCTGGCAAAGCAAGATCAGCCAACCAAAAACCTCCAATGCCCCTTCCATCCCACAACAACACCTTACCCCTACCTCTACCCCCTAAACCAGACACCTTACCTGCTGCAACAGTACGGCCTTTCACCTCAGATACTTTGGCAGGAAAAGACACGTCGACCCCCACTACACTCCATAAGCCCCAGACAGTGGCAGCAAGTTCCATCTACTCAATGTATACCCAACAAAGCACTCTTGGAAAGGGTTACCAGGGGCAAAGTACTTTGACCCGTTCACAACCTCGACGTGAGTACTTCCACCACATCAGAGACCCAAACAAATTTAGAGGTACCTAGTGATGAATTTCTTAAGGCCCAGTTTGCATCAATGCATTTTAGTTTTAAAACGCATAACCTTTGATACTGTTATGCCTCCACACTACCCTAGAGTTTTCAAACCCAAAATTGAGACTTCGGCATGGCTACTCAGTGCTCGCAAAATCTTAGTCGGGCTACCAAAATTTATCTACACCATGTCTGACATGCTATCTAGATAACCCATCGGGCATGGTGTAGATAGATTTTAGTAGCCCGACTGAAAAAAACAGTAGCCCCGGTACTTCGGGCCATCAGATTTTGCGAGCCCTGCTACTCCTTGATTTTTATTTTTTTATTTTTTTGAGTTATTGCATACCCTTTCCTCATTCATCAAACCCCTATCATATGATAATAATGCTACCGGAAGATGACAGACTAGTCTTGATGACCTGTAAACAACAACATAGATACACAAAAATGGAAATTTTCCCACATTATTGTTTGGCATCGCTTTCGTTGTTCAACCGCTCAGCTTTGTTGACTAGTAACCAAATGGCAAGTAAAACACATACTTCCTTCTTAGACTTGAACCCAATGTGCAATGTCAAAGTGCGTATATTGTCACGTGATGTACGTTTTCAGCTGTATAGTGTGGACAGAGATATTTTTTACAAATGCTAGATGAATTGCCAATGTGGACGTTGTTGTTTTTTTCATTCTAAATGACAATTTAAAACCAAAATCAATTAGTGTAAACGGGGCCTAAGTATCTATTACACAAGATGTAACAATTCCCCAAGAGTGCACACAAAACCAGCTTCTAAGACATTGACTACCTTAATCTAATATTTATTTTATCGTCAAACTGGGATTTTAAGGCTGTTTCAGCACAGGAGTGGGAAAACAGTGTATCATTTATTTGAAAAAGCTTAGGTGTTTTGTGGTTATGTAAAAGACTGAAAGTCTCAGCAGGATTTTTAGCTTCAAATAAACATGGATATAGTCTTAATCCGAGCCTTGCGTCTGAACATTTTCAAAAGCTTTTTGTGTTTAGTTTAAAGCTTTTCAGCGCAGAAACAAATTAGAAACAAAGGATTTGTAGTATTTAAATCAATCTACTTAATTAGTAGACACGGAAGCATGTCTGACTTCTACCAAATTTCATCTAAGTATATGGAAATTACAAATAACATTTTATGCACTTGAACAAGTGCAACACTACTGTGTAACAAAGTTGTAAAAATATATGAATTAAAGACATAAGCAGACATTATTTGACAGAAAGCTTTCATTTAGGTTATTATTTTAGCAGCGTTGCATATTTATTGTACTTGAAAATGAGAAGGGAATTATTTGACAATAAAACAGGGGGTGTACCTAAACTCTACCCTCCAGGGTAGGGCTCATGGTGATGCTCACTTTTCACAAAGAGATGACTCATTCCTTTGTTACATAACTTTGCAGTCCCTTGGTTCTAACTTTGCATATCTTTAAAACTAAGAGCACATAGGCAAATTGCTTTGAAATGAATAGGTACACTGTCGCTCAGACGGAAACAAATATTGAATGAGGATGTATAATGGATTGTCTAAATTAGATCTACCTTAGAAACATATTCTATGGTCTTATTTGAAGTCTGTGTGAAATCAAAATGTACAATGTTTGTTCTGCTAGTCCACGTTGTTATTTCTTAGATTAACAACAGAATTACAACAGTTTATTTTGGTAATCTTTAATCAAATTTTGAGCATTAGCTTCTGAGTATGGAGTGTCAGTCCTTCACTGTCGAAGTCAGTTTGACACTATATTCTTAACCACTTCACTTTTATTGTTAGTTTGCTATTAGGGGATGATTTGCAAAATGAAATCCCCACCCCCAACTTAATATTATATTTCAATAGGAAGTACAGCAACATATCAAATGAAAGTCTCAGTAACTTCTGGTACACACAGACTTTAAATGGTTGGACAGAAATACAGATAACATTGTACAGCCATCTTGGTTTTTATTTCTTTTTTATGAAGTTATCCTTATTCTTTTCCTCTCACAGTATACGGTAAGCCAGTCATCCCATCCAGTGTGGGACAGCAGTCCTTTATCCAGGACTTCAGTCATATTGAAAAAATCTGTGGTCTAGACGGTGACCAAGTGGACCAGGGCAGCAGTAACACAGCCCCTGCATCCTCCTCTGTTGAGGGCCAGGAGGCAGAACGTGTTCCCCGACCCCTCAGTCCAACCAAACTTCTCCCGTTCCTCTCAAATTCTCATCGACTCCAGAGTGATGTTGACCTGGAGGCCCTCAGGAAGAGACTGCACAATGCGCCTAGACCTCTTAAAAAGCGTGGCTCTATAACCGAATCCGAGGGGCCCGGTGGACCCAACATTCAGAAGCTCCTCTACCAGAAGACTACATTGGCAGCTATGGAGACTATCGCCCCAGCTGCTTTCTTTCCGGCAGAAGGTGAAGATGGATGCAGGCCTGTAACTAATGAAAGCACTAGACCCCAGGAGGGACACCATGATAATACGATACCTGAGTGTGAGAGAGAAGAGGAAGAGCTGACGCCTCCACCGCTTCCACCTCGATCTCCAATCCTGGATGACAACTCCAATTTTAGCACTGGACTGAATGAACCTCAGCTAAAGGAAGAACAGGAAGTCTATGGCCCAGCTGCTCCAGAGCCATATGTTGAGGAGTACCCACCTTACCCTCCACCTCCATATCCTAGTATGACAGAGCAGGAGGGACCAGGGGAGGACAGCATCAATATGAAGGCTCCAGAGGTCACGGGACAGGTCATGTTACCACCGGTAGGTACTACTAGACACAAACACCTCAGGAAAATCTACCTAATCATGATCTATCAGGTGTGTTAATACCACTGTAGTGGCTACGATTAGGGGATATGTACATCCAGCAATTTTTACAAGCGCAATCAAACATGCTTATTAAGACTGATGGCTTTATTCTGCTAAAACAACCACCTGGATGTACTTTATCCTGGTTATTACATGTCTACTTGTCATGCTGTGTTCATACCAGACGCAGAACGCATGGATAAATTGCGATATTCATGCATAAATACACACGTGAACATTTTAAGTTTACTTTCTTCATTTGTGCGTCAAATCCACTTCATTCATGCATCAAATTCACTGAGCAATAGACGCGGATTTGCATCATAGGCAGGGCTTCTGTCTGCCCAGTGACTGTAGCTTCCGGTGCCTGACGGCTAACATGGATTTTATAGACAAAGTAACTATGTTTATCTTCTTTATAAAGGCTAAAACACAGAGTTGATACATTTGGAGCCGTGTATGAGTCTATTAGATCTTTTCAGTGGTGCACCAGCTTTGTGAGTTGATTAACTCCTCCACAAACTTAACCTGGATGATGGAAGCTTTCAGCGGTGCTTCTGACTGAGCCAAGCTCAGTTTGATCAACTGTTGTTTGGTGTCGGGCAGAGGATTTCCCCCCAGGACACCAACAACAGGCACTACATCATAAGCATGCCCCTATAAGAACAAGCTCCTGATTGGGTAACGTGGCGCGAATGTCTGCTGAAGTTCAGATTTTCAAACTTGAGCGATTCCCGCAGAATGCGAGTTAGAAGCATCAATCGCGCAAAATGCTTAACTTGCACTGCTTCATTCACGTGAATGGCGCCATTCGTGGTGCCTCCTTTGTGCATCTGGCACCCAGGATGTCTATTTGCATCTTTGCATTGACTTATATGTAAATCACTCGAGTTTGATGCTTTATCCGCATCTGGTGTGAACGCAGCATTAAAAAAAAGCTGACAGGAATGAAAAAGGCTGAATGGAGCATACAATAACCTACATAATATTCAAACACAAGATTGCAGCAAACAGTCAAAAACAGCAGCATGACGGACAAGCATATAAATATGGATGCAAACGTATTCACTTATTGTTTATTGTTTTTTTTTTTTCGAAATAACACACCTTGGAGTTGTGATTGACCAATCAGAATCAAGTATTCCAGACATCGGTTTAATGCATCAAAGTTAAAGTATTTGTTGCAACATTGACATGCCTTATAAATAGGGATGTCAAAATTCAATTCAATTCAATTCAGCTTTATTTGTATAGCGCTTTTACAATGTAGATTGTGTCAAAGCAGCTTCACATAAATGGTCATAGTAACTGGAACAGTGTGGTTCAGTAACTGTAACAGTGTGGTTCAGGTTTTAGTGTTTAAGTTCAGTTCAGTTCAGTTTAGCTCAGTTCAGTGTGATTTAATCATTACTGAGAGTTCAAACACTGAAGAGCAAATTCATCGATGCGTAGCTCTACCAATCCTGAACCATGCGAGGCAGTGGCGACAGCGGAGAGGGAAAAAAAACTTCACCTGATGGGAGTGAAGAAAAAAAAACCTTGAGAGAACCAGACTCAGTTGGGCACGACCATTTTAATTTCTCCGCTGGCCAAAAGTCTTGTGCAGAACTTCATTTGCCGTGGTTTATGCTGGAAGAAACTTAATTGTTTCTTCGGTACACCGCGATGCAGACGCGGACAATTCGGTATCGATTCAGTAATAACCATAACCGGTTATTATGTAGTGACGTCATTTATCTCCTATGCGCTCTGTCGCGAGGGAGGTGAGCGCCGTTATTTACAACACTCAGCCAACTCAGGGCCGGCCCGTGGCATAGGCACCATAGGCAAATGCTTAGGGCGCTGTATATCCAGGGGGGGCGCCAGAAATTAGCGCGCTTCAGTTGGTTTTGTTTTCGATTTTCCTGACACACATTAAGTTATAGATGGCAATAACTCAAAAAACGCTTACCCTAAAAAGATCAAAAGTGTGTTTCCTACAGAAAGACAAAGCTGGTTATGTTTCACAGCTGTCTTTCTTTTTTTCGCTCGACATTACGAGCACTGCTCCGTTTAAGCCCTCACAGTCTGCGTTTACGCTGAGAGGAGCTCTCAGTAAGGGACCGTCGGAAAAGTGCTTATTTTTTTTCGTTTTTTTTTTCTCGTTTTTTTGCTCCGCTCAGCGCGAGCTCTCCCTGTTGCAAGGGCTTAAGTGTGTTTGTTTGTGTGTGTGTGTGTGTGTGTGTGCGTGTGTGTGTTTGTTTGTTTGATGCTGTCTATGTTTGTGAATGTGTTTGAATGAGAGACAGTGTGTTGCTGTGTGTCTGTGTGTTTATACAGACAGCATGTTATAGCCTCCCCCCTAAAATATAACACTATATATGGAAAGCATCGTCAATGCACCGTGATGCACCGAGATATCGAATTGAACCGAATCGATGGCATGATAATCGTAACCAAACCGAACCGTGAGACCAGTATAGGTTCACACCTCTACTTATAAAGTCTATCAGCTGCAGGGAATGACTTATGGTGGACTGGTATTGACCTTATTCTCCGCAGACGAGCGGGCGCTGCCATTTGAATCTTTTTGGCACGAGACTTCCGGTCTCATTCACTTCCATTCATTTTTAGACATTAAAAACTGCTCGTTTCGCTGTTTAATGTTGCAAACTGATATTTCCTTGTTATATTATTCTACTTGGTCTGTATAGTCATGCAAACATTTGTTTGTAGAGCAAGTAGTTTGACCGTTTTTTGCCGTTTATTATTCCTTGTCATTTCTCCCATAGGCGACTGAAACGGAAGTTCTAAGACAATCGCGAAAACAGGCGCACTTCCGCATTTTAGAATAAGGTCAATAGAGAAAGTGCAGCTCAAGCAGTGATTTATTGTTATGGTTGCCAATCTGAGTCAACAAGATTCACCTTCTACTGTAGTTGACCTACAGTTAACCGGCCTTACAGCAACTTTTGCAGCCTCCAGCTATTGTGTGAACACACATTAACAGTCCTCCAGGCATATATTTAACAAACTAGAAATCTTAGGAGGTCAGGGAGTCATTTAAGAATCATTGCCTGTGAACAAACAGCCAAAAAAAAAAAAAAACGAAAGCATTTTCTATGCCTTGATCAGCATTTTTCAGCTCCCTTTACTGCATATATTGTATTCCTAATCAACCTTAACTCATCAGTTCAATATTCGAGGCTTAGACCTTAAATTGTTGTGTCCAATAAAGTCTAAAATGTGTTAGGAGTACCCCAGCTTCAGGGTTGGTCTTGATGGATGCGTTGAAATTGAAAATCTTTTTTGCTGTGCTAAGGTGTGCAAGCATTTGAGAATCGTCAGGTACTGACTCAACACTGAGCAGTGCATTGCAGTCAAACACTGCGGGTAAACTTGGGAGACCAAAGCATGCATAGCGTGTGAATCACAGCCACACTAGTAAGTGAACCCCTGTTCATTCATGAAATGACAACCAGAACATGCTACAGTCTCTTGTCCTTTATTTGAGTCCATTAAGTACACAATATCATATGATGCCTTCTATGTATTTTTACAATTCAACAAGCTATACAGCATTACAGTACCAAAATGTAGATTCTGAACAAGTTCCCAAGTTATAATGCCAATATTTGGGACAAATACCTTTATTATAAATACAACACTATCTAAGCATTTAACCTAGAGCTAAGTCAGGCCACAGACAGCGAAAAAGGGGAGATCGAGAAAGAGTAAGGATGAAGACAAGTAAGGTCAGTAGAGATTCCGATCAAACCATCCATTCTGGGCTGTTGCTTAGCAACAAGCCACACTAAGATTCTGAGCACTCCACACGGATCTCATTAAACATTTAAATGGAGCAGAAGTGGCAACCAGTGACCCTCAATGGGCTTTTAATATGAGGAATGAAAGAGTGGTTCATGTCTAACACCTACAGGAGTATGATTACTTCATGTTCACAAACTTTAGCACATCCCCACTATGAAGGAATTAATAAATTATACAATGCATACAGAATTTCATTCTTTTATATAATAAATGCACAACCTTTTATTCATCCCCATCCGCTTTTCAGGGCAAGAGAACTAACCTGCGCAAGACTGGCTCAGAGCGCATTAACCACGGGATGCGCGTGCGCTTTAACCCCCTGGCCCTCCTGCTGGATTCCTCTTTAGAGGGCGAGTACGACCTTGTCCAGAGGATCATATATGAGGTGAGGCAAAGGCCATGATCACTTGCATACATCATCCACTAGTAACTTATACACAGATCAGATACATGTCTGTATATATGATATCCAGGTGGACGACCCCAGTTTGCCCAATGATGAGGGCATCACTGCCCTGCACAATGCTGTATGTGCTGGACATACAGAAATCGTTAAGTTCCTGGTGCAGTATGGGGTGAATGTGAATGCCGCTGACAGCGATGGATGGTGAGTGAAAACGTGTTTATGAAAAGCCCTAATCCTTAGTTTAAATGCAACATAATAATACATCTCTTTCTCTACCTCAGGACTCCCCTGCACTGTGCCGCTTCTTGTAATAATGTGCAAGTGTGTAAATTCCTGGTGGAATCGGGAGCTGCTGTGTATGCCATGACCTACAGCGACTTGCAGACAGCAGCAGACAAGTGTGAAGAGATGGAGGAAGGTTATGCCCAATGCTCTCAGTTTCTCTATGGTGAGAAGCCTGTCCTCCCATTAGGAAATATATCGAAATAGATCTAAGGCTGGGTTCACACCAAATGAGGAGCACCACATCACTTAAAATGAAAGACACAAGACATGTCACTCGTACAGTTTTGAATGGGGAAAAGAGTAACGCCTGTTTCACACCGCAAGCGTCAGCGGCGCGTGAGCAGAGCGTGAGCAGCGCGTGTGTTTTCGGCGTCCATGTTAACAGATTAGAGCTTTCATATCGCACGCAGCAGCGGCGCGTCAGAGCGAGGCGTGAGCGTCGCCGAAGCAGCAGTGCAGTAATAGTTTCGGCACTGGGTCTATTTTTGATGCGCTGCTCACGCTCAATTAAAGTGACGGTGCATTGATAATGACCAAAACACATTGAATGACAGTAAAAAGTAGCAATTTTACCCAATAAATGCGTTAATAATGTCAAATGGTTTATATATAGTCAATCAAATGAACTTAAACGATTAAAAACGGCACAAACATTTATTTAGGCCCGAACTACAAAACCCAATGTAAAACAATTTTAGTATCAGTTTTGCTTAAGTTGCACGCTAGTGTTTAAGGAGAGGGGAAATAGAATATTTACGGGATTTGTAGTCCATAGCGAAGTGTATTGTGGGTAGTGTAGTTCGACACGCATGCTGGATGATGTTAACTCGCTGTGTTCTGTGCAGCTGAGCAAAGGAAGAAAGTTTTAATCGGCTTTGTTTTATGTTCACTCGAGTTATTCCTACCGGGAGCTGTTTGCACTGTGAATCTGACAACACGAAAATAAGAAAAAGAATGGCATGCATTGCTTACTTTTGTCCGTCTCATCATCTGCACGAGCAGGAATTAACAAGCTGTTATTCTGCCGCTGGACATCACTGAAGCGGAGAAGGTAACACTAGTTTGATCTGTATAAATATTATTATAACTATATTGTATAAATATTATTATATATAGGCTTACAGCAACCTGACAATCAAAAAACAAATGACATGATATCACAGTCGATTGTCTTCTGACTGTAGAACTTCTCATATAGCTTGAGAAGCATACAGTACTATTTGATTCATAAAATTTGTAAAATAAACATTTGCAGGTTAAAGAAACAGCATAGGAGGGGCCTTGGTGCAGATGAAAAGTTTAAAGAGTGTATTTGTATATGGCGACATGGGTAACTAGATAGAATAGACAGAGATAGGTTTATCTCTGCAGCAGCTGCTGAAGAGCTGCGTGCTGCAGACGCAGCTGGTGTGAAAGGCAAACGCCTGCGTGCTGCTTCTGCTCGACATACGCGCTGCGCACGCTCTGCTCACGCGCCGCTGACGCTTGCGGTGTGAAACAGGCATAAGTGTATAAAAAACAAAAACAAGAAAGCATTCATTTCCAATCCTTTATTTAAAAAAGCTCAGGCTCATTCCTGAGATATAATAATAATAATCAGGGCTTTACATTAACACCTGCCAAATGCGGGTAGATTTCAGCTCTGGCGGGTTAGACAGACACCTCCACTAGCCACTTTGGCTGGATGGAAATCATTTTTAAATCGTATTTTTCTTAAAAGCAGAATTCGACAATAAGCATGGCCCGATATTCATGCAAATGTGATCTTAGAATCGAGGAGCAGCACGACTGACAAAAATAACTGTGTTCGCGCGAGCAAAACAGCAAAAAAGAAGGTAAATACCGAACGAGAGGTTGACCACTCGTGCGCACAGGTGATGTGATGCACGTGACTGTTAAAAAGTGCGCGCGCGCTCCCGTTTACTTGCGCAAATCCCGTGCCTAGAGGAAGCGCAACTGGTGTGATCGATTTCCTTTAAAATAGACTGGACAAAGAGTGATGATCGTGCACCCACAGTCCTGCTGCTTTCAAGAGCTCAAGATTTAAAAAAAAAACCACATTACTTTGCAAGGAGCAGCAGCAGTCAATGCTTTCATTTTAATTATTCTTTGAACAGATTAACAGGCCTATATTAACAGTGTGCATGTGATCATCTTTTCATTATCACACACGGTATGTTTCACCTGCTTTCTTTTGCTTGGTTATTTTTGTTAATATGGTTAATTACATTTTTACAATAACATTGCTTTAATGGTAGATTACTCCCCGTTTATGTGTAGGTAACTGCTGATCTGCGACTTTTAGCCAGGACCGATTACTGTGCATTTTTTAGATACATGACAATACTTCTTTTTTTTAATTTAATGTTTTTTTAAAGAAAAGTTTTGTTGAGTTAAAAAGTGTACCTACACAGCTGTATTTTCCATGTTTTGAAACACAAGAGGTTAAATGAATGAGGAGGCATGTTGTGGACATAACACAACATCTAAAGCAAGTCATCTTAGCATGTCAAAGTCAAATTTATGCATATAAAATATTTTTCCCAACAAAAAAAGTGTGGCTAGTGAAAATGGCGAGTCGCTAGTAATGTTAGAAATCTACTAGCCACAGTGGCTGGTGATCAAAAAAGTTGATGTCATGCCCTGATAATAATAATAATAATAATAATATCTAAACCTTTTTAAATCAAGATACATACTAGACACATGAAGTAGCATAAAAATTGTCTTGTTTTCTGAAAAAAACACACCTCAAAATAAAGTGATTGTTTGCTTAAAACAAGCAAAAAAAATTGTCAATGGGGTCAGAAAAATAATCTTAATGAGATATAATCTCAAACAGAAGTTTTAAGCATCATTATGTACTCATATTTCTTTAATTGTAAGATTTTTTAGATATTTGGAATAGAAACAAGACGAAATTACTAAGTAAGAAAAGCTTTTTGCAGTGTAGCTGTACATGACAACAGATGGAAAATTGAATGATCCAAAAAAGGCGAGTGAATAAAATGTGTCTTTAGTTTTGCAGTGCAAAGTAACTCTACCACCGCTGCTTTACTACTGTTATTATCCCTTTCACTGGTGAGTTAAAAATATTCTATTTGGAACCAGGAGTTTTTTGCTGTTTCACCTTTGATGTTTCCGTGGCAACGAGTCATGTTTGTCATATGACACACCGCAGCCACAATAGCACTGTATGACAGATCCATCCCTTTTATTTAGTTATTTTTCCGTTTTAATTCAGCATATTCACACGCTTGCTCATCATGTCATCAACTGCCTTACTAGTACTTGTGTGTATTTACATGTCTACAAATTAAATAGTAAAACTAGAACCTAAAGTTCATTGATAAACTTTGATGTTGGCTTGAGAAAGCCAACGTGACTGCACTAGGACTGGGAATGGCAGTCGGCAGGAAGCACGGCGGCGGTTGCTAAGTGGTTGCTAGGCAGTTGCTAAAACGTTTATGGCATTGTTAGGTGGCTAAGCAGTTGTTAAATGGCAATGCTCGTGTATTTGTTTGATCAAATTCTGATACTTAGTAGGCATTTCTAGCATATGTTATTGCATTTAGATAATCATTCATAGCATGTAGCTAATCGTTATTAGCACTTGGCTTCCATTATCATTGTTACCATGCATAGTACACAGGAAGTCCCATTTGCTAGCCTGAGTCAAACAAGACAATGCCTAGGTCCCTACGATGTTCTGATGAAGAGATATTGCTGTTTTTAAATGGTTGCTAGGTTATACTGTTTTATTGCTATGGGGACATTTGATAGGTTAGTGATGATACATCAAAGCTTCTTGGCAATATGAGTGATCTAAAGGGTTTTCCCCCTTATACAATTACATAACTTACCTAATTCCATGTTAGGTGTCAAGCCACCATCATAGTTCAGCTTGTAGCGTATCACAATAATACCTGCAAGTGTAAATTTATAGTATTATTTTTTTCTACAGGAGTGCAAGAGAAGATGGGCATCATGAACAGAGGCGTAGTGTATGCCCTGTGGGACTATGATGGTGAGAGCCCAGATGAGTTGTCATTTAAGGAAGGAGACTGCCTGACTGTCCTACGAAGAGAGGATGGGGAAGAAACAGAGTGGTGGTGGGCAAGATGTGCTGACAATGAGGGCTACATACCTCGCAATCTCCTTGGGGTAAGGAAGTGCCTTCATTTTATAAATGTATGGTCGCGACTGCAGAATGAATGGTCAGCGTCACTAAGTTCTATCATTACAAAAATGGTAACTGTTTAGTTGAAGTAACAGTTCTCACCTTTTATTACCTGCCTAGTTTTAAGATATTAACTGTTTATTAGCACTTATATAGTATGAACTTATTTTACAACCTTAATCGTACCCAGTACCTAAGCCCAACTGCTACCTTAATAACCATCAATAAGCAGCTAATTAATAGGTTATTGAGCTAAAAGTCTTAGATAATGGTTTGTTAACAGTATGAATTGTTAATTAAAATAAAGTGTAACCAAAAATACCCATTACCTAAACCCAACTACTATCGAGGTACTGATTTTAAGGTGATATCACCAAAACCATGTGTTGTGTTTCATAACTGCATCAGTTTCATGCGAGACAGCAATGCTTTTCTATTGCTTGCTTCTGATATAATTCACATTTTAAAGTATTTCAGATGCACAGTAGCGCCCCCTACCATACAACAGTGAAACTACAAAGATAATAATGGACACTATTACCAGAAATGACCGATAAATGTTGTTCTTCCAATAGCTGTACCCCAGAATCAAGCCCAGACAGAGGAGCCTGGCGTAGGAATTTCCAAATCAGCGCTGATGTGCCCGCGAGATATTTCGTCGTATCATTTCAACAGTCGCTTAGTTCTTCAGAGCAAAAAGGAATTTCTGAGGGTGATCGCTTCACATTTTCATTGTGAAATAAAGAGAATAGTTTCATGTCTGTATGCTATAAATGTTTGTAAGGTTGCAAGCTTTGGACCAGTAGACTTAGACGCACATTTCAAAAGCAGGTTCAAGCATGTATAGTTAGATGAAGGACTTCTGATTGGTACAGATGCATTAATAGTCATCTGAGTGTCGTATCTCATATGAAGGATGTCAGATTTAGAGATGTCATTTTTTTCATCTTTTTAAATCAATTTTCTGTATTCACTAATGCTGATTTGTTTCACAAAGTGCAAAACAAGAGGCATTCATCTTTTGAAGGTAAAGAATAAGAGTTTTATATAATATTTTTGTTCTTATTTTATTCATATTGCCATGTTACATAAACTGTTCTTATGGTGCTTGCTGCTACGCTACAACAGTGTGTTCTGTGAACAATTAACAATTTATTTTGCAAAGACAGCTTTCATTTATCATAATAAAACTTGACATAAATACTTGAACAAAATGTGTGTTTTTTTTTACTTGAAATGCTTCTTGTTCAGAGGTGGGTAGAGTATCCAAAATCTATACTCCAGTAAATGTACAAGTACTTGGGGACATTTTTACTCAAGTGAAAGAAACAATCTTAAAAGTTACTCAAGTAAGAGTAAAACAAGTATCTTATGAAAACATTACTCAAACAGTTACTAGTTACTTTTCATTTTATATATATATATATATTGAATTTTATACTTAATTATTAGCCTCCGTTTTTTTTTTTCTGTTCAACGTAGAGCAGATTTTTCAACACATTTTAAAACATAATAGTTTTAATTACTGATTTTTAACAACTGATTTCTTTTATCTTTGCCATGATGACAATAAATAATATTTGACTAGATATTTTTCAAGACACTTCTATACAGCTTAAAGTGACATTTAAAGGCTTAACTAGGGTAATTAGGTTAATTAGGCAGGTAAAGGGATTAGGCAAGTTATTGTATTACGATGGTTTGTTCTATAGACAGTCGGGGAAAAAATTGCTTAAGGGGGCTAATAATTTTGACCTTAAAATGGGTTTTAAAAATTAAAAACTGCTTTCTTGCAGAAATAAAACATATAAAACTTTCTCCAGAAAAAAAAAAAAAATTATCAGACATACTGTGAAAACGTCCTTGCTCTGGTAAAGATCTTTTGGGAAATATTTAAAAAAAGAAAAAAAATGATAATAATTAATTAATTAATATTAATTATTATTAATTAATAATTCTGATTTCAACTATATATATATATATATATATATATATATATATATATATATATATATATATATATATATATATATATATATTCATACATATATACATACATACATACAAACATACATACAACAGTTCTGTCTGGATCTCGAATCTTATTGACTGATAGCCATGATATATTTAAGTAATATCAGCATCCATACAGCCTCTTTACCCTTTGCGTATTACTCCACCCACATACAGCCAGCAACAAGCAGACACTACAGTCTGACAAATATTACTGCCGTTAGACAACAAAATATACTTTTGAGACTTTTTTAGTTGAGAATATAGCTGTTTAGATTGTTACAAACAAACATCCAGTTTTTATTTCTTTCTAAAAAAAACTCCTGTTGTTCACCTACCCCCCTCTTTGGTACAGTCAGTAAATTAAACACCCCAGGGTTGCTAACTTTGGTACAGTACCCGATCAAAGCTGCCGCCCAAAACCAGCTGCATCCTATCCCGGTTCTCAACCTCACCCCGAACACCCTCTCTCCCGTCTCCCGGGTTTTCAGAGACATGTTGTTAGGTAAGATGATCTCTCTTTTTGTATGTTGTAGTGCTGTATTTATACCAATTTGCTCACATATCAGGAATGTGTGTTGTGTTGGCAGACTGAAATAAGCAAAGTCCGCATGTGTTTAGCGTTTTTCCTTATCGCAAACACAACAGCAGTGTGGTAACGTTAGTGGATTCAATGTTATTTTCGGGGTTAATTATTGTGAAATCCTGATTGCAACAGAGAAAACTGTAGACTGTAACACTGTAAGAAGGTATCTCTGTAGACGGATGGCATTTTATGTCACATTCAGCCTTATAATCTTAAAGTGTTAGCAAAATCAGCCGTTTTGTCATCACTTTAGACAGTCATTCAAACACTAGCTCTAAAGTGACGTTGGGGAATTAATAACGGCTTCTGCTGTTTTGACGTCAGCTGCAGATGAGAATGAATGGTGGAAGAAAGTAGTTCCTAATAAAAAAAGGGTTTTTATACTCTCCGTGTTTGATTTTCTCATTTATATACAGGATTGTAATGTTGAACTGCTGTATAAACGCAATATCACACTCGTAGCAGTGCGATAAAGCTGTATATCAGCACTGGTAGGACGCTAAGGCACTTGGCCTATGGCCTCGTGCCAACTCCCACCTCCCACCTCCCATATATATATATATATATATATATATATATATATATATATATATATATATATATATATATATATATATATATATATATATATATATATATGTATATGTGTGTGTGTGTGTGTATATATTTACAGTATGTCACAAAAGTGAGTAAACCCCTCCCATTTCTGCAAATATTTATTTTTAACTTTTCATAGGACAATACTGCAGAAAATACTGACACAATGAATAGTAGTCAGTGTAAAGTGTGTATAGCAGTGTTCATTTATTGTCCTCTCAAAAAAAACTACAAAATGTTACCCCTAGCAACAAAAGTGAGTACACCCGTAAGTGAAAATGTCAAAACTGAGCACAATTAGTCATTTTTCTTTCCCTGTGTCATAAAACTCATAAGTAATACACTGTCTCGGGTATCCACAGATAGCAGGTGAGTTAAATTTGGTATAAAAGATCTTCCACTCTCTCAACCAGGTCACTGAAAGTTCCACATGGCACCTCATGGCAAACAACTCTCAGAAGACCTGAAAAACAAATTGTTGCCTTACATAAAGATGGCCTAGGCTATAAAACGATAGCCAACACTCTGAAACCATGGTCATATATATATATATATATATATATATATATATATATATGTATATGTGTGTGTGTGTGTGTGTGTGTGTATAAATATATATATATATATATATATATATATATATATATATATATATATATATATATATATATATATATATATACATATATATATATATATATATATATATATATATATATATATATATATATATATATATATATGTGTATATATATATATATATATATATATATATATATATATATATATGTATATATATATATATATATATATATATACACATATATATATATATATATATATGACCATGGTTTCAGAGTGTTGGCTATATACATACATACGGCGCCTTGCGATATTTGCAAACAAGTCATGTAAATCATATTTATTATTAACGCTGCCAAATTTAGCGAAATAAGAGTGATGATTTTTTTCTAGTAATTTACTTAAGAGTAAAAGTACACATTTTTAAATGTACTTAAATAGTACACATTACCCAACAATTTACTCAAGTAAATGTAATGAAGTATATGTAACTCGTTACCCACCTCTGTTCTGGTTCATAAAAATGATACATTATGGTAATGCATATGCATACTGGTCACCTTTATCAGGCTTGCGTTTCCACTGCTAGAAGGGTACCAATTGTACGCTGTTTGTGGGCGTGCCGTGGTGTACGACAGAAAGTTTCAGTCAATGTCATTCTGGCTCTAGGAAATGTCTACAGCTGTATGGGTCGTTCACATATGGTATGAGAGACACTTTTCAAAAAACTGATGCTTTAAACACATAAATACTTGTGCATAAATGTTCATGTACTTACTTTTCAATGAACAATATTTGATTATAGCTGCAGATCGATTAAAGTCAGAAATAGCCTACTGTAACGTCTGCAATTATATAAAATAAATAAATATATGCAACATATATGAACACATACAGACCCTTACAGTCTCCGATGTGTTATCAACCAAAGAAAAACTACAAACAGCGTACATCTAGTCCTTATTTAGGTTCAAAAACAACTCGCAACATATAGACTACAGTCAGAGCAAACCTGTCATCTGTGTCTTTAATCTTCAGCATCACATGTAGCCTCTGTTAGAAAGTAATTCCGTCATTCTGAGTTCATAATAGCCCAAAAGCTGATGATAATAGTTAAACATGGCATGTTTTTTTTTTTGGGCTTCACTCTCGCGTTTGTCTGTTTCTGAAAGGATTGGATCTCAGAAGAGCTTCAATAGTCATACGCACGTTATCATCAGCTCAAGAAGTTTGCTATTTCAAATATAGACGCAAGCAAGAAAGCGAAACCGATCGCACTTTAGACAGCCCTGTAAAAAACTACGGGGAACAAGCTAGATTCTGCTCTTCTTCTTGTTTTTGTAGAAGTTCATCAAGACGACAACAAGGTTTATTTGAGCTCGTGTCGACCATGGCTTGTTATTATATGTATATATTATCACGGTTTAATGTCTCAGCTGTGTATTTTAAAATGTCGCTTACATTGTTTTCATTTTCCTGGCTAGTTGCATTTGCGAATTAATCTCTGTAAACCAATAGTGTTCAGCACATCTTGCTTCGCCTTTTGGCACCCTTTTGCTGTGCTAGGTACACTCTGCAAAGGGTACCCAAAAAGTGGTCAGATATGGCCCGTTTCCACTGAGTGGTGTGGTATGGCCGTTTTCACTGTCGAAAGGTACCTAAAAGCGAACCGTACCGTACCACTTATTGGGCACTCTTAGGAAAGGGTACCTAGGACAGCCGAATTAATTACATTGATTTACAGAGATACGTCACTTGCTCGTGGACAAGCCAGAATGAAAACAAAGGAAGCACCATGTTATATATATATATATATATATATATATATATATATATATATATATATATATATATAACAAGCCATGATTGATCCGAACTTGTCGTCATCTTGATGAACAGCTACAATGCCAAGGAGAAGAGCAAAATCTGCCCAGTGGCCCGTGGTTTTTTAGAAGGACGTTCAAATCGCGAACAGTTTCGATTTCTCGCTGTATACATGTCTATGTTTGAGTATAACTTCTTGAGCTGATGAAAATGTGTGAGTAATTACCGAAGCACTTTTGATATCCGATTCTGTTAGAAACAAACAAACGCGAGAGTAACTACTGTACTGTACCACTTAGTGGAAACTGGCCATTATATCAGGGTACGCACAGTGGCAGTGCAATTCAGCGGCTGCCTGTGGCTCATATTTCTGCCGCACCACAGAGCGCCATCTGAATAATTTCATTTTAAATAATAAGCTAATATGCGCGTCCGATGTATGTTATTTCCAACTTTCATTTGTGCGGCGCATCCGATGTGCGACCCACTTAAGGATGGAGCCTGCAATAGTTTTGTTGATCAGTGACTGCAGGAAAAAGAACATTACGCTGGATGCCAACATTAACCGCACAAAAGACAACGATGAATGTTTGTGCCTGACAACAGGTTTTGATCTTTGGTTTCGTTCTATAATACTGGACTTATTTTTTCTTTGAGAGTGTTTTAACATTACAGAGTGTTAACGCCTGTCTGAGAAAAGTGTATAAATTGTGTAGTGAGGGGTTTTACTGTAAAAAACGGAGCCGATGACTTTGCCTATTGCGTGTTATTTTTAGAACGTAACTCCCACAAAGTATTGTACAATGAAGGTATCTTTCAGAGAGTTGCACAAATTTAAAATGTTGGATGATTGTTTTATTTATTAGATTTTTTCGGGGTTTTCACTTTTAATTGATAGGACAGTAAAGAGTATTGGAAAGGAAAACATAGGGAGCAGAGTGGGAAAAGATAGGCATTGGACCTCGAGGCGGGAATTGAACTTGGGTCACCGTGAGCACTGGAGTGCCATGTGTCAACACACTAAGCACTGCGCCATTGGTGCAGACAAATGCGGAATTATTTAAGATTTCTAAGTTTTTAATAAACAGACGATGTTCCACAAGAACATTAATTCTTTATTATACTGGTATAGGAACTAATAGCGAAGCAATAGACTAGTCAGGTTTGCAGGTTTTTGAACTCTTTTCTTTTTAAAAGTACATCAAATGAAGATACATTCCAAACATTATAAGCCAACCAGCTGCACTTCAAACAATGTGAATTAATATTTTCGTAAGCACAACATGCACTGTTGACCAAAAGCTGAATTTATGAAAGAGATTGGGCTTCATTTATAAAACACAAGCAGAACTATTTGCTTTGTACAACATAGGCTCATTCTGAAAACATAGCCCTGCAAACATTTCTGGAGATCGCGAATTATGTAGCCAGAAGTACTTAAGGCTGCATTTTGTCTTTAAAACGAATGCTACAGGGCAGAATGATGCTGTTTGCACCAGCTGACCACTTACCTAAATATGGACGGCTTTCCCGTTACCATTTTGTCCAGTTAGCTTGCCATGTATGCTACCTCTGGTTGATTCGCAAAAACTGCAAATAAACATACCCCTTGGTACATATTTACCACACTCCAGAAATATATATAGCCGTATGTTTTCAGAAAGAGCACGGATTGGTTTTATATGTACTAAAAAAGTACATAAAACCATTCTTGAAACAAAAATGAATGCGGAAACCTGTGCAAGAACAGTTGTACCGACAATTTACGATCGCAAATGTGTTCTGTTTCAGTTTCATGCATGATGCCCAATGCAGCTGAATAAAACTAGCTATATTTAGTTTAGTAACTTCAAATGGTACATTTATATCTATGATCAGTACATTCAATGTTTTTTTTTTAAATTGCACAAAATCTTGAACAGGAGTGCACATGGGTGAACAAGACACACAACACAATCATTAGCTGGGTTCCTGTGCATGCCCAAGACGAATACTGATCACACAAAGCTGCCATAAATGTTCAGTTAACCCTGTAAGCCATCTGAAATGACCTAAACCTTGCTAATATTTGCTTACATATAAGTGTGCAATATGCACAATTGTTTTGGATTGATATCAGTGATGACAAACATATGATTAGGCACAATTTAATCTAGATCTCTACAACCCAGTCATGCCTGACTGATTCTACAACCCTAGAGGCTCCTAAACCTCCTTTTTTGTCAGGAAGATGGGGCGATATTCTGTCATGTCAACAAACATGCACTGAAACAAAACCAAACAACGTGAACTAAACCTGGATGGTTGTCTATAATGACATTAAAGATAAAATATTGAACAATGCTGCATCTTACTGATTAATAGCCTCTGACGGGGTGAAGATGGGTGTGTCTAAATGTTTTGGCTGTATCTGAATTATAATTTTTGGGTGAACTTTTTCTTTAAAGGCCGAGACACACCAAGCCGTCAGTCGGACTTGTTGAACATGTGTTAGGCTAGTTTGTTTGGTGTGTTCCACACATCGCATCTCATCGGGTTAATGTTGAAGCGAGTTGGCCTGATTCATCATGTAGAATTGGCTCCGGTCATCTGTGAAAGTGAGCGCTCTGATTGGTTGTAAAATCAGAACATGAAAACAAAAACTAAAGTGACGAAACCAAGCCAACAGGGTTCACACAGAAGCCAATTTTTTTCTCATTCTAATCTCAAGTGGGTCAGTCAGGTCTAAAATGTTTTAAGCTTGTCCACTTTCAACCACTTCCAGAGGCAAAGTCAAAATAGTTTAAATGGGTTCATTGTTATAAACTGAAATGTCGTTGAATGCATTCGGACAGCAATAAAGGGGCAATAAAGCTCCCTCAATACTGAGAGTTCTACAGGACATTACATATGGGAAGAAATAGCACAAACCCAGGACAAAGATGAAACTTTGCCAGCCATTTGCTGAGGCAACTGGGGAGCAATCGGGGGTTCAGTCCCTTACTCAAGGGCATATCAGATGTGGGTACTAAAGGTAGAACAAAGTGTCATTTAATCACTCCTCCTCACCTACAACTCCTGCTGGTACTTGGAATAAAACTTGTGTCCCTTGATTTACATTTCCGACTCTTTAACCAATAAGCCACAACTTTATGCATATGCTAAACCAGGGGTGTCCAAACCTGCTCCTGGAGGCCCAGTGTCCTGCAGAGTTCAGCTCTTACCTTAAAAAAAATCTAAACAAGGTAATCAGCTCTTCAGAACCTTCTAATCATGTGTGCTGGAACTGGTTTAAGCTAATAATCAGGTCTTCAGAACAGTCTAGTCTTGTGTGTCACATCTGGTTCAAGCTAATAATTGGGTCTTCAGAACATTCTAGTCCTCTGCCAGATCTGATTCAAGCTAGTAATCTGGTGTTCAGAAAGTTCTAGTCCTGTGTGTTGGATCTGGTTTAAGCTACCAATCGGGTCTTCAGAACGTTCTAGTCTTGTGTGTCAGATCTGGTTCAAGCTAATAATTGGGTCTTCAGAAAGTTATAGTCGTGTGTAGGTTCTGGTTTAAGTTATCAATCGGATCTTCAGAACGTTCTAGTTCTGTGTGTCGGATCAGGTTCAAGCTACTAATCGGGTCTTCAAAACGTTCTAGTCCTGTGTGTCGGATCTGGTTTAAGTGAGTAATCTGGTCTTCAGAACGTTCTAGTCCTCTGTGTCAGATCTGGTTTAAGCTACCAATCGGGTCATCAGAACGTTCTAGTCCTGTGTGTCAGATCTGGTTCAAGCTACTAATCGGGTCTTCAGAACGTTCTAGTCCTGTGTGTCAGATCTGGTTCAAGCTACCAATCGGGTCTTTAGATTGTTCTGGTCCTGTGTGTCGGATCTGGTTCAAGCTAATAATTGGGTCTTCAAAGTCCTAGTCCTGTGTGTCGGATCTGGTTCAAGCTACCAATCGGATCTTCAGAACGTTCAAGTGCTGTGTGTCAGATTTGGTTCAAGCTACTAATTAGGTCTTCAGAACGTTCTAGTCCTGTGTGTCAGATACGGTTTAAGTGAGTAATCTGGTCTTCAAAACGTTCTAGTCCTGTGTGTTGGATCTGGTTTGAGCTAATAATTGGGTTTTCAGAATGTTCTAGTCCTGTGTGTCAGATATGGTTTAGGTGAGTAATCTGGTCTTCAGAACGTTCTAGTCCTGTGTGTTGGATCTGGTTTGAGCTAATAATTGGGTTTTCAGAATTTCTAGTCCTGTGTGTTGGACCTGGTTCAAGCTAAACTTTGCGACATGTTAGACCTACAGGTACACGAATAGACACCACTATGCAAAGCATTCAAGTCAAAAGACAAAGTGTACTTTGGGCTTAAGGTCTATACTAACATTTTTACTGTGCAAATCCTTCTCAAAATGAAACATCTAAAGTGCACCAGTTCTTCTGGGATAACATCATTTATTAAATACTAGAGAAGATCTGAAGAAGAACTGCAGCTAATATAATTGCATATCTCTAATGCAGCCAGGAGTTGCTGCTGTAGAAATTTGCTCCAGATACCCAACTTAGCGACCCAAAATCCCACATGCTTCACTGAAGGTCAGCCGGCTTTGTCTTAAAATGGGAAGCACGCACATGTGCGAAAACAGGAGAGGTTTCCGAGCTTCATTACACCCAGCAGACATTAATCGGTAAATCACTGTAGCACAACCCTCCAAATGTCACAGGAACCGAGAGCACTTACGCACAGGCAAATTTGCAATTAATATAAGCAAATCTACACTCTTGAGTGGAAATGAAAAGTGCACAATAAAACCAGGGGATGCAAACTCAAGGCAAGAACAGGAAGGGTCTTCTTCCGATTTGTGATGTCACTCCCACCGTGTTTAGGTGTGGTTCTGGTTGTGGTTCTGATCAGGCACGTGGTTCTGGGTGGAGGGTAGAAGGTGCGTCACGTGTCCGATGCCTTTGGTCACCCCCTCTCTGAAGAGCAGTTTGGCTCCCACGCGCAAATACTCTGGGTGCTTCAAGAATCTGAAACACACAACGGCTCGCTCTCCAGTCCGCAGCTCCTCCTAGAGGACAAACAGACATATTTCTGTGATAATATGCACACAGAACAGATTCTTCCAAAGAGGTAATACCAACAACAAGGTTTGTAAACAGGGATGTCCCGATCAGTTTTTTTGTCCTCGAGTTCGAGTCATTTGATTTTGAGTATCTACTGAAACCGAAACCTGATCCAATACTTCTACAATACATAAAATAACAAATAAAGAAGAGCTAGGAAACAGATCCAGGATGTTCCTTACTTTTTATTTAATTCACCTTATTTTAACATTCATCAACTATGTTAACAAACAGAGCACTTCTGTGAGGTAGCTTGAACAATCAAGTAATAAATAACATCAATTCTTCACTTTTGGATTTTAGAGCATTAGTAAATATAAAAGAATCTATTATAAAAATAAATAGCTTCCCACTAAAAATACCCTGTAGGCAATCCCAAGTATACATATCTCATGGTTTGCTATGGTAATGCTATGGTCATCAACTTTATAATACCTCCAAACCACAGACATACTCGCTATTTCCGCTTCAAGCTGCTTCCGTGTTCTACTTTGCCAGCATTTAACCAATAGCGTCTCTGCAACAAAGCGATGATATGCCACACACGTTGCTGTTTCTGAGTGAAGTCAAGCAAGAGGTTGAACTCTGTCCCAGCGCATAACTATTGATGTGTTAAAAAATAATGAGAACATATTTATATACATAAATATTCGAGTCCTGATCAGGAGGTAACATCCGATTCTAAATCTGAAACCACGTGATCGGATCTGGACATCCCTATTAGTAAATACAAAATTTCTTTGAGGTCAGGAAACAAATCCCCACCTTTCCAAGGAGGCACTCCACTGTAGCGGTCTGCCTGACATTTCCTATGTGCACCGTGACCTGGAAACCACGGCGGAAAGTCTTGGCGTGGAACAGGAGGACAATGGCGGCCTCAAACTGCCAGCAAATTGTAGGGTTCATTTTAGGACTCACCATGACCATTCCCTACAAAAACACAAATGCTTATTAAAACTCCTCTTGTTACAAAGACATGGCTATGTAAAGACTTTTTGGTCATTTTCAGATCAGACCTTTCGGAGTAGCGAGCGATCAAAGTTTCCAAGTGCGAGCGTGGCGGCCTGTCCGGCCCTCAGGACGCGGCATCCGGAGCGATTCCTGTGAATACTGCACACCTTCAGCCTCAGAAACTTCCCATCATCAGTGGGACCCACAACTAGCCGATCTCCTTCACGACACACACCACTGCATGTGAATGGAAAGTCAATTATCAACTTGAGAAGAGAAGTTTGTCGAGACAAATTGAATATTGATTGCTTTCCAAAGCCTTGAGGTGTGAAGGTTACACATGCCTTAAGGTGCAGACACATTAACTGCAGTTTGATGAACTTAAATGGTTCTCTCCAGGAGAAATCCAATCATTTCAATTGGATTCTGCATGATTGGGAACTTCAAAAGAGGTATAAATATTCTCCCAGGGAGAATTCTCAAGGGGTTCAAGTTGTTTGGTTTAGAAGTGACTTATCAGTGAGTTGTTTTACACGTCCTGAAAAGTTAAGCCAAACATTGATATCGCCCCCTGGTGTCTGCCTGCAGTATAGGTTATAAACAAAATACACTTCTCGTAATCCATATTTTCTATCATTTTTAATGCAGTAAAGTTATCGGTGCAAAAATATCATGACCAATTTGAATATTTTGGTTTTATTTTCGTTCCATGGAGGGATGTGGAGATGCACCCTTCATTTTTTACAGTTTATAGACTGCACTATTATATTGCTTTTGGCTCAATGTTTACAGAATATAATTTTGTTGTTTTAAGGACTTTCATGGCTAGGGTGTTCTGGGAGTTTGTTACAATAACGGTTGGCAATTTTAAAGCTGGTTAAAGGGGTTCCTTGCATTTGATATTTTAAGGACAAATATTGTATGAGTGTTTCGGATTGTTTCAAAAGTGTTTTGAATGATTGCTAGGCTATAGAGAGGAGGAACTAAGATGTCAATTTGTTTGCAAAAACCCAAAGTCAATAGGTTTTTGCAATGGGATTTTGGTTAAACACAAATTTAAAATACTTTCGTGTTTTACTCTATGACATAAAACACATCAGCTACATAACACTAACATAACACTACATAACACATCAAGTAGCTAGATGAGACTACAGGCGATGTCTGAAACAGTATACGTCATCAAGCTGATCCTGTCTGGAATATAGCTTGCTTGTGTTGGGCATTTGGATTTGTCTGTTATTTGTAAGCAATAGCACCCCCTCTCTTTTTCATAAGTATTGTTTTATAGGTTTAAATTGTTTTTTTTTTTAATTGGGAATTCAGATTGTGTGCAGATAATTCCTTCACTTGTATAGATGGTCAAGACAGATTAATTTGTTGACCCTTTTTTTTTTAATTAAACAATATTATGAAGTTAATGCTTACCAATGCTTACCACTTTCTTTCTTGCTCTAAGTAATGCAAACGTGTGAATAAATGTGTAAAAATACATGCATGTTAACAGTCATTTTTTTCTTCATCTGAACACATTTAACTCTGTCATAACTGCAGTATTTACACTCTTCCTTAAAATGTATAGTATATGTGACTGTATGAGCTGCTTTCTGTTGTACTTCATGACAAAAAAAAGAATATTGAATGCTGTTCTCTATCTATGATGGAACTTGCAGGTATATAGACTTGTCCTTCATGCCTCTTTTCTGTCGTGTGGTACTAAGGTGGGCAGGTTGTGTGCAGGCAACTTATTTAACTTTACATTTAAAATTACACTTATTTAAATGTGTCTTATGATAATACTATGTGTGTGCATTTATACATACAGTTTTAAAACTTTTATAACAACCGTAAACCAAAACAAATTTCCCACATAAAAAAATATCCAAAAGGTACGTAGGTCTATGTGTTTTTGCGTATTTATTTTCTTACATTATATAGCGTGGATTATAATATAATAAACCATGAGTAAATCTTTGTCATAGACCGCAATTCTAAATATAAGCTTGAAATGTTGTCAGTACCAGGGTGGTTCTGACGTCACAGGCGTGCGTCCTGATGGCACTGTAGTCCATTTATAGCCTATTGTTAGCTTTTCAATTCTTGCGTTTGCATTTAAGATTCGGAAGTGCTAAAAAGTTGTATTTTCGTGCGAGGATTATTTGGTTGGACAAAATGTGTAAGTGTAAAGAACAATGTTAGAACACAGAGCTTATTCGCAATCTTCAAAAAGCCTATGGGAATATCAAATAGGGATTTTATCGAGGGAACTAGTTTTATGCTAGCAGCCGATTAGCCTACAAGATGACTTCATAGTTCCTCCACTCTATGGCTAGTGAATTTGGGGGTTGGTAAGCAGTTACTTCAATACATAAACATTGCTAGGTTGTTCACCCTTAACTTGATTCAAATCTGTTTGAGTTTCTTTCTTCTCTTGAACACAATGGAAAATACAGTATACTAAAGCAAGCTGTAAACCTATAACCATAAACCTCTAAAATATCTGTTTTTCCTACTTTGAAAGTCAATGGTTATAGGTTTTTAGTCTTCACAATTGTGTAGAAAAAGAGTTATGGTGTTGTTATGTGGTTGCTAAGATGATTGCTATGATTTCTTAAAGTGTGGTTGCAAGTGCTTTTGGTAGACAGTTGCCAGAAACTTGCTACAGAGATCATTTGCTATGGTGTTATTGTGTAGATGCTAGGTTGCTGCTACGTGTGCTCAGTCGTTGGTTTTGCATGCCGCTTGTTGGTTTTTCTTGGTGGTTTCTAGGGAGTTTTTAAACAGCCAAACAGCCAAACAGACAAGATTGACACAACACGTGTGGACTGACCTGTATAGAGTTCCACCAACAACTGTCCCCACATCAGGAACACTGTAAATCTCATCTACCTGTAAGAACACAATGGTGTCACATGATGCGATGCCAGAATTGAGACAATAACTAAATGTTGTTGAATGAATGTTGAGCGTGTGTACCTGGAACTCTGTGAGCTGCTGCATGAGCTCCTCTTGCTCCTTGCTGTTGCTCAATGGGGGAAGAATGTTGAAGAAGACCTTCAAAAGGTCCAGATTCTCCCCTGATACGCTGGAGAGGGTGAAGATGGGTGTCACGCTGCGGTAAAATAGACACATCATTACACACACACACACACACACACACACAAATTATTAGCACTGGGTTGCTTTGTAGAGTATTCAAGGGATTTACATATTTGTGTGTTAAGGGTGCAAGGCTCATGGAAAGTGGTAAGAAAAAAATATATAATTATAGTTGGGAGAACACAAATTTTATTTTTTAAACTAGTAAATAAAAACAAAGATAATTCAAGTCAATTTTCCATTAAATTTTGAAATTTTAAAATTTTCCTTTATTATTAATTACTGAAAAAAAACTGTATTTTAGTGGTTTACTGATGAGTAAGGATGTCTGTGATGAGTATGAAAACAACTATAAGCAAGTAATATATTTACCCAGCCTGAATTTTAATAGGCTTCAAAGTACAGTCAATGTCATAACCATCAGATGTGTTTTTGTGAGTGAAATAATTATATAATAATAATAATACATAATAATAATAATAATAATAATAATTAATAATAATAGTAATAATAATAATTATATTATATTGTGATATAAGACAATAAAAAATACTGCACATGCCTACTAAGATTGTAAGCGTACTTCAAAGGGAGGAAATAAAAGTGTGTAATAACCTGTCTCTTCGCACACATGTACCTGGAGGATTGTGCAAACTGCTGTGCGGCGGTGACAGCATCATCAGGGTTTGCCACCACCATGGGGATCTTGTTACAGCCGGGCTGTTTGAGGACTCTCTCCAGCTGACGAACCGTTTTCTCCACTGTGCTTTTACCACAGAGGTCCACTTTACTCACCACAATGAAAATGGGCACCTTTAGTGCCATCGCTAAACCCAGGTGCTCCCTAGTTGTGCCAGCTGAGGGAATTAAACAACCTAAATTCGTAAATCACATTCACATCTTTTAAATCAATATAGAATGGAGATCAAAATTAAAGCACGAATTCCACATCACTGCTTGTGCAACCTACCTGCACTACACTTCACTAGCTGGCCTCTGTTACACTCACCCCCCTAGACCTCACTCCTGTCCAGCTCACGGCACCAATTTAACCCACCAGTCCTAAACCACTCGCTCGCTCCAACCTAAAATCGAACCAATGCCTCTTTTCATGGAAGGTGGTTGCTCTAATGAAGAGGCTAACTAATGCTGATGATACACAGTAGAGATGCACAGATCAGCTGAAATGTCACCCGAATTCGCGGCTTCATACTAATCATCCACCCGCTCAGCACATATCGTTTTATCTGATATATGTATCCGCAACCGACCCGCGCCTGATCGTAACTTTAATAATTCAATTCTTTGTTTTAGGCATGATGATAGGTCAATGTGGATATTAACAGTAGATTCAGAGCTAATCTGCGCATCTCTGATAGTAAAATAATACGTTAATTGTAAAAGTTTTTAAATGAACATTTATTTATAAAAACAAATGTTTTTACAAAAAAAAAAAAATTCTTCATTTTCAAATACATACAGAAAGTAAAAATAAGACATTTTAGCTTTTACAGATACAGGAACAAGATAACAAAAAGGGTGCCATTTCGGCCTAAACGGCAGTTACGTTATATTAACTTGGCCTTTTTCTTTGCACTGTGCAGAAACAGAACAGCATCTACTGTGCCTACATACGGTCCGCCTCACTTCCAAAACGCAGCCAGCTGCACTGAATGAGCGTTTGCTCGCACCGCTTGTTGTAGGAATGCACAAGATTCTCCACGCAAGGCGCTGCATTCGTGTAAATAAGCGATCTTGTTTCTCCCAGAACGATTGCAGATTTTCCTCTAATGACTCCTCTAACTGAAAGTTTGAACAGTACTCTTGCACCTCATCTATTATTTTGGCCGTCTCATCTTCCCATTCTGCAAAGCCCACTGTCTGCTTTTTCGCTGGTCTACTGCCATGTCCCACTACATTCACCCACGACCCACTCGCAATTAATCATGATGTATTTTTTTATTACTCAACCCGCGGATTATCCGCATCACCCACAGAGATAGCCGCCATCCGTGCATCACTAATACACAGGGGAACTTTTCGAGCAATGTTGCAGGGCAACTTTGGGAAATTATTTTATAATGGCCAACCGTTTGAGACACAGGGTAAGTAATTAGGGCAATAGGCTACAGATACAACACTGTTATCTATTCGTAATAGAAAAATAACCAAGCAACATTGCCCAAAAAGTTATTTTGTGTATCATCAGCATAAAGACAGCGCCCCCTAGCGTCTGTCACTGGAGCACCTTTTGAGAACAGGGGAGTGAGGTTTCCATTACACCTATTTGAAATTATCCTAAAACACTTTAGTTATAAAAGTGAAATTTATTTAGTTGAGTGATGAGAAACAGTATGTTCCAGTTTTTGGTCAATAAAAATGGCTTGACAGGTCAGCTGCATTAGTTGCATTACTGTATGTATGCACTCAGATCCACTTATTTTATTAATGAACGGCTCATTGGAGTGGATTATAACAGCATTTATCAAGTTTATGTTTGTGTCAAGCTATAGGCAACCAACGATTTACGGTTTACTTTCAATAACGATATTAACACTGGTATGTTCATTATCAAATTGGAGAAAAAACTGAGAAAAACTCACCAAAAGTGTATAAATTTACTAAAAGTTGGAGGAGGAAGTGTCATTGTTTGGATGATGCTGTAACTTACAGAAATATGTGTTGCTGTTTTCTAATTCTGTGCTCTGCAATTTAGCTGGCTCAGCAGCAAACTCCCATTGGATGGCACAAGCCATTGCAATTAATGGGTTTCATAGAGCAACACTTTCCTCGTCCAGTGTGAAAGCCGCTTAACACCCCACTGACTACAGCTGGAGGGAGCGTAGAACCAGCAAATGAGTACTGCTAGGCACTGCAGTGCTGCATAGCCTTTTATTCAGCTCATATTTTCATCTGTTTTGCCAAAAACATCATTTTCACCCAATCATTTTTGGCAGTTTTTGATGAAGTCCCTTCGTTATTTTCTAAAACACTGTTTAACTAGCATGTTGTATCCACACTTAAAAATCATAGCATGTTTGAACAATGAAGAGTACTCTTATTTTGATCTCTACTGTAAATGCATATTCATAAATACCAACCAATGCCAGTATTGGCTCCCACCACCAGCATTGCAAAGTCCGGGCAGTAGCTCGTCAGGCCAAATATGGTGGTCTTCAAGTACTTATAGTGACCAGCCAAATCAATAAAAGTGATCATCTTGGAAGAGCTTTCACAGATCTCCTCTGCTGTTCGGGAGTCGCTGTAATTTACAACCTAGAACAACAGAAAAATAAAAAAGCGACATGTTAGCATGAGGAAGGTTGTTGGTTGAAATTTTATATTAATTCAATACTGAAAGTGGATCAAAAATGAAAGATTTGGAATATTTGCCTGACCTCTCCTTTGCTGTTGAAGCCTAGGATCTCGAAACTGATGCTGGATGTCCGTCCGGTCTGAATCTCATGCAAGTGTCTGAAGAGGTTGAGTCTTGCTCTGCCACGTCCGTTATCCAGCTCACCTTGAGTCAAAACTCCCAGCAGAGTCGACTTTCCTGAGTCCACATTACCCAGAACAGCCACGCGAAGATCCAGAAACTACAAACACATCCATTGGTAAAATAAGTTATATTAAATTTGGTCAATTAAAGCAAACACTGCGTAAATTTTACATGAAAGTACAAAACGTGAAAATGTCATATTCATATGAAATGACACTTGTTTTTATTTGTAATTGTGAAAATTAATAGCAATTTATTAAACTTATGCAATTGTTTCTGCACCCATTTTTTAAGTGCAATTTTATGGTTGTTTATTCTTTATTTGCGATAAAAATTGTGATGGAAAATTTTTTTTAAAAATTTGTTTAATAGTGTCAAGTTTTTCAATAACCATAATGTAAAAAGAAATGGCAAATTATGAGAACTTCTAAAATATAATTTAGGGTTTCTACAGGTTTCAAGTCAAATTTAAGACTTTTAAGACCTTTTTAAGACCACAATAAATGAAATTTCAGACTTAAACAAGGCTAAACGCTAAATGTTTTTCAATGGCCAATTTAAAACCTTAAAAAAACATTAAAAACAAATGTTATTGTAAAGAAGATAATTAAACCATATGAACAAGTAAATAGAATTAATAAATAAACGTTTCTTACATTTTTTATTGAAATACTGTATATAATTAGTGATTGTATGGGTGTTGGCCCACTTGGGTATATCTTTACATGGACATTAAAATAAAAATTAAGACCCATTTATAATGATTTTAGACCTACAACACAATATTTCGGCGATGCAGTGGCGCAGTGGGTAGCATGTTCGCCTCACAGCAAGAAGGTCACTGGGTCGAGCCTCGGCTCAGTTGGCGTTTCTGTGTGGAGTTTGCATGTTCTTCCTGCGTTTGCGTGGGTTTCCTCCGAGTGCTCCAGTTTCCCCCATAGTCCAAAGACATGCAGTACAGGTGAATTAAGTAGGCTAAAATGTCCGTAGTGTGTTTGTGTGAATGAGTGTGTGTGGATGTTTCCCAGAGTTGGGTTGCGGCTGGAAGGGCATCCGCTGCGTGAAAACTTGCTGGATAAGTTGGCGGTTCATTCCACTGTGGCGACCCCGGAGTAATAAATTGACTAAGCCGACAAGAAAATAAATGAATGAATGAATGAATGAATGAACACAATATTTCAGTGGATTTAAGACTTTTTTTAAGGCCTAAAATTTTTGAAATTTAAGACATTTTAAGATTTTTTAGAACCCAGCAGAAACACTGTAATTTCAAGTTTTCATTTTCATTATAGCGTATATAAAGACATAGACATATTTACATTTTTTATTTACTTTTATTTCAAATAAAATGTAAACTAAAAAAAATGTAAATATTAAAAATCAATGGTATTAAATTTCTTAGTAATAAAAAATTATTATTATTTGTTACATTCGTGTTATTTCACATCAAAAAATGACAATTTTTTGTCCCAATAACTAAAGCCAGAACCACAATTAAAAACTATATATACATTTGTAAAAAAAAAAAATAAATAAAAAATAAATAAATAAATAATAATGATAATGATAAAAACAAACTACAAGATTATTAAAACTAACATTAAAATAAAAAAAGTGCATACATTAATCTTCAAACTTAATTTAAGACTTTTTCTGACAAAAACTTCTAATAATGTAAATGTTTAAAACATTAGTTGTTTTTTTAATAATGTATCCAGGTTATTGTACGTTCAAACTTAATATTATTTTTTTTGTGTGCTTTACATTTTTGAAACTAAAAACTGTCACATGACTGACTCAGTAACTAAGACCATCAGAAGCTGACCTGCTGGTCATCTGGAACTTTCCGCACAAGAACTTCAGCGATTTTTCTCCTGGCTCTGTCGCAGTCCACCTCCCTCTCCCTGAGAAGTGTAATATCAGCTCCAACCCTGCACAAAATCACAAAACCTTACTAATACGACACACAAAACATGCTATTTTTTAACATTTACAACACCAGTTGATGGACTGAACACAGCTCGTACTTCTCTGCCATTCTGCGAAGGGTCTTTAGCGAAGCTTTCATATCTTCTTCAGTAAGTCCAACAAGCAAACCATTATCCTCCACCCCAATCTGATAAACAGCCTCTCCTCGGCCCTCCTGAAGACGCCACTTCAGCTGTGTGGCCAAATGCTCGAACCGATACTGCGTGGGGTTAACCAGCTTCAACTGAGGGGAGAATTCATACGCCAATAAACAATGTGAGTACAACTCCATATTAATTTAAAGTGTGTAGTGTGGTTCTATTGGTCCTGACCAAAAAATAAAATGTATTCACTTAGGGTTGTTCACGATAGCATTTTTACAGGGGAAGTTCACCTCAAGATTAAACTGTTTACCCTTCGTCAAATGGTTCCAACCCTTTATGAACTTTGAATACACATTTAAAAAAAGATATTTTGAAAAAAGCTGAAAACCTGTAACCATTGACTGCCATAATGGGGAAAACAAATACTATTGAAGTCAATGGTTACAAGTTTTCAGCTTTCTTCTTTTGTTTTTAATGGAAGAAAGAAAGTCAAACAGGTTTGGAACAAGTGAAAAATGAGAAAATTATGACAAAATTTTCCGTTTAGGGTGAACTGTCCCTTTAAGATCAAACCTAAAGAACAAAATTGTATACATGACATATTTATTGTGAAATGTAATATTCTTGTGTTTACGTGTTGCTCAAAACATGTAAAGGAGTCAAAGCACAAATATCTGCTGCAAGAAATACATTTTCATGGCTAGCGTTGAATGGTACACTACAATATGAAAAAACAGGTACAATTAAGCACATCTTTTATTATTTTTGTATCTGTTCTCTAATTTCATATATGTTTATATAGAAATATACATATTTGAATATTCCAAATATCAGAAAATGTAAATATTTAGAATATCATGAAGTATTAACAGGGTATCTGCACATTTTTTAACAGGAAATTTAAGACCTTTTAAGACCTTTTTAAGTCCTCTAAAATGAAAATTTAAGACTTTACCTAATCAAAAAAAAAAAAAAAAACAGGAAAATGTTCAGTGTGTCAACACAGAATGATGTGGTGAAGTATGGCGGCAAATCTATGGCGGCAAATCAATGGCAATATAAATCGAGCGCAGCGGTGATGTTTGCGCGCGAGGAGAAGTGAACCGTGAGCAGATTACTTGGTTGACTTGGTTTACTTGTTATCTCTAATGCTATTGGCTACTCTGCCTTTCCGGAAGTTAGCCGGGATTGGACGCAGGTTAAAAGATCACGCCGTTAAATATATATACAATTTGCAAGTCATAATCATAAGAAACTTTCTGAGAACTTTATGAGGATTCAATCTCGAGAAACAGTCAAATAATAAAAATTAATCTTCTAAAAATATGACTAGCATTCTTGTAACATGACTCTCTGAACCCATTTGATTTGTCCGTGCAGCACTTGTCTGGTTTGTTGTATTTTACTTCATTATTAACCACAACAGCAGTGCTCATTATTACACTTGGGCATGATCTTTCTAGGAAATATTGTCTTCAGAAGAGTTTATTTGCGTTTTAGATCTTTCCATACAATGCATACTATATGTGCAGTGCAACTTTGTATATTATTATAATTGTTAACATTGTTTGTAATATAGGTCAGTGTAAAATATATATATCTATATATTATATATATTTTTCAATCTCATTTTTAGTTAATGATTGAATAACCTGCATATAAAGACTTCAATCAAAAATGATTAGTCCAATTAAACATAAAAAATACAGTGACAGACATTCAGATGGGTGTTTATCGCTACCTATTGAGCAACAATTTAATTTCTACAATATTCGTTTGGCTTTACTCACTATCCATTACATCATTCCACTTCAGAGGCATACAAATACCACTTTCTATATGACAGGCCCACATCTTAAAGGTCACATATGCAGTTAAAGTCAAAATTAGTAGCCCACTTTTTTCTTGTTTTATTTCAGCAAGAATAAAAGCTGTTTTAATTTTTTAAAACCCATTTTAAGGTCCATATTATTACTCTCTTTAAGCTATTTATTTTTTCGAAAGTCTACAGAACAAATCATCGTTATACAATAACTTGCCCAATTACCCTAACCTGCCTAGTTAACCAAGTGAAGCCTTTAAATGTCACTTTAAGCTGTATAGAAGTGTCTTGAAGAATATAGTCAAATATTATTTACTGTCATCATGGCAAAGATCAAATAAATCAGTTATTAGAGATGAGTTATTAAAACTATAATGTTTAGAAATGTGCTGAAGAAAATCTTCTCTCCGTTGAATAAAAATTAGGATAAAAATAAACAGGGGGCTACTAATTCAGGCGGGCTAATAATTCTGACTTTAACTGTAAAGTGGAATAACAGACTAATGGCAATATATTTACTATAAACCTTTGTACTTTATGCACTTCATGCATGTATAGCCTATTTTGTATACTATTGTCCATCCAATTTATTCTGACTTGTTCTTCATAGAAAATGAGTCAAGGACAATGAGTCTTAGAAAAAAAAAGAAAAAAAACACGTTTGGATTGAGTTCAGTTTAAATGTAGGTGCTAAACTTCATCAAATGGTTCAAAACACACAGTTAAAGTCTGAATTATTCGTCCTGATTTAATAGCCCATGTATATTTTCCCCAATTTCTGTTTAATGGAGAGATCTTTTGCCACATGGTATAACTCTCTCTTTCTCTCCCAAGCAATAAAGTTTGTTACAAGAATATATCTCATTATTTTGATATGTGATTATATGACTTGGTCATGATGGTAAGAATAGGCATTATTATGAGAGTAATTATTACAAGAAATATCTCATTATTGAAAGTAAGTCGTCACCTATTATTACTGAGAAAGTAAGTCTATTAGTTTCACACTGTGACATTATGATAAGCTATCCTGTATATTTTTATTTAACGGGGAAACTAGCTTACCTGCGTCCAATCCCGGCTAACTTCTGGAAAGGTAGAGTAGCCAATAGCGTTAGAGATAACAAGTAAACCAAGTCCCGCCCTAGGACTCACAAAAATCCAAAATGTTTCGCGCGAGCAGAGAGAAGAACCAGCGAGCGAGCGGAGAGAACTGATCGCGCGCGCGCTGTAGGCGTGACCACATCGTGCGCACAGATGATGATGTGCACGCGCGGGACTTGTTTTCTCGCGCTAGATCAGTTGAGCGCGCTCGAAGATCCCCTGTGCGCTCGCGCGCTGTAGTTTTCTCGCGTGTAGACCTGTAATCTGCTCACGGTTCACTTCTCCTCGCGCGCAAACATCACCGCTGCGCTCGATTTATATTGCCATTGATTTGCCGCCATAATACGAGTCGGACATGATATTTAAGATCCCACATGAAATTTAAGACCTCCTTATGGAAAATTACAGAATTTAAGACATTTTCAGACCTTAAAAATCGAAAATTTTATTTAAGACATTTTAAGACTTTTTAAGGACCCGCGGGGACCCTGATATATATATATATATATATATATATATATATATATATATATATATATATATATATATATATATATATATATACATATATATATATATATACATTCATACACACACACACACACACATAATATACATATATATAATTTTTATATATATTTTTTATTTCAGTATTTTAATTAGAAAAATGTATAATTTCCAATCACCTACTTAAGTTATTTTTAAAATGTTTTAACAAGATCTTTTTCATTTAAGTCATCTAATTTGCAAACTTTGTTTACTATAGCACATTTTAACACATTTACTATAAGTATAAACAAGACTAAGAACATTTTATACTGTAATATCTGATGATCTGGAGGGCTTCTTTTATCCTCACTTATAAATAAGTTCCTTTGGATGAAAGCATGGTAAAAGAGTGAATGTACATGAAGATGTTCTTTTATTCTTTATATTTCAGATTTGATATGCAGTTATGATGAGAGAAAACAGAGTCCTGTCCTTTTTAATCACAGATTTTGACATAATGTTTTGTTTCAGTTAGTTTTGCACTTTGGTTTTTGTTGAATTCATATTTTAGTCGAACCACACAATCATTTCACAATAACAGCGCAAGCACACCAGTTTGCTGACAAGTGTAAACACACTCTTTTTCAGATTGTGATTTGTGAGGTTTGCATACCTTGTATTCAATATTTCCCTCTTCAGCCTAAAAGTGAAAAAAAAAACAATCAGTTACAATATGTATTATATATAATATATAAACACAAAAACTGCCCACTCAAAACATTTTTGCTGTCTAAAAACATATTATTACTACCTAACTACTATTTTATTACTACTATATTATCACCTACTATTATTTAGTATAACATATCTTAAGTTTTTCCCATTGTTGGGTTGCAGCTGGAAGGGCATCCACTGCGTAAAACATATGTTACATAAGTTGGCAGTTCATTCCACTGTGGTGACCCCAAATTATTAAAGGGACTAAGCTGAAAAGAAAATGAATGATGAATGTCCTTTTCAAGGTTTTACAATAAATCAAACCCCAATACCCAAAACTTTCCCCAGACAGGTTTTGGTAAAAATACAAATTAAATAACAATCATAAATAAAATAATAATATGAAATAAAAAATAAATCTAATTAAACACCAATGACCTACTATTATTTTAATAAATATATCTAACCAACTGTAACCTATCTGGAATGAAAAATGTGCTGTAATGTTGATTCTTAATCTGCATTCGTATATTACTAGCCACCTGTTCAAAAAATAAACAAAATGAAAAAGTGTTCACTATTTACTCAATGTTGTGTAGTTTTAAACCTTGAGTTTCTTTTTTCCCTCTGTTGAACACAAAGGTTGATATTTTGAAGACAGCTGAAAACCTGTGACCATAGACATATAGGAAAAATAAATTTTATTGAAGTCAATAGTTACAGGTTTCCAGTTTTCTTCAAAAAATAGTTTGTGTACGAACAATTATTTTGTTTTACACAGAAGAAAGTCAAATAGGTTTTAAACAAGTGAACGTATGACAGCATTTTCATTTTAAATCCACTAATATTTTACTATTCTGTATTCACAGTAGCAAATCAGGCTACCTGTACAATATTTTAGCAAGGTTTTCTGCATTTAAAACGCATTTCGCTTGTTACACGTTAATATGTCTTACTAATGTTATAACAATAAAAACAATATGTGAAACGCATAACACTGACAACAAAAATCGTGTTACAGCTGTCTGACATTGCGTTTTTTGCTACACACAGAGGGAATAATAATCCGCCGGCTAAGGTTAGCATCCGCAAACATCTATTTACCTCCGGCGGGAGAAATGGCGGGGGCTCGTTGGCCTTCTTGCCCCTCCGTCTCTTGCCTCTTTTGCCTCTTCTGGTACGCGATTTTTTCTTTGGTGCCGTTTCTGTCCCACTTTCAGCTGCTTTCTGCGGACTGCTCGGTTTGGCTGCAGACTTGATGCTGCAATGGTTTGCAACCTGCACATCCATAGCTCGCTCGCACGAAGGGATTTTTTAAAAGGCAACGGTTCTAAGCTAAAGTATTATAGCTATACTTATTCTTCAAAAATACATTTTCTGTTATGAACAAGGACAACGCATTTCTTTTCTGTCAATTTTACTATTGCACGGAGATATACGCGGTTCGGGAGCCATGACAGCAGCTACATCCTCCTCAGTGATCCCGCCTCCAATGCTCGTCAAGCACACGTCGTCATCTTTATGTCTTGACAAGCACTAGTCTGTATGTCTGACTGTCTGTATGACTTTCTTTCTTTCTTTCTTTATTTCTTTCTTTCTTTCTTTCTTTCTTTCTTTCTTTCTTTCTTTCTTTCTTTCTTTCTTTCTTTCTTTCTAGTCTTTATATCTAAATCTATGTGCACATTAAAATAATTAAATAAATAAAAATTAAAACTATAAATGTTTCGCATATATGCCTTCTATGATGTTTTTGAACCATACAGTAAAGTGTAAACTTTGTTAATAGTGACTTGATACACTGAAATAGGAGATATATGCTTTATTTTTTACTGCATTAAACTAGTATATTTTTAAAAAAATGTAGTACAGTAGTTTAAATTGTAGGCTATTAATAAGAATTATCACAGATTATTTCAAATACTTTGTCATAATTCATTAGTTCAAAAACACATTCACTATTACTATACAATTTGTTTCACGTAGGACTGTCTTGCATTCGGATTGTCTGTCTGCCAACAATCTTCTCACACATTTATTTTCTACCTCCTGTCCATATATTTGAGATTATCTCAATCTCTGTCTTTCTAAACCCACATTATGCTGCAATATTTTATAGTACTTGAACCAAAGTACTTGAATTAATCTATTGTAATTACAATTAAAAATATTTGTATTTGTTCAAACTAATTATTTAAAATGAGCTGCAAAAACACAATAGTTGAGATTTTAATGTTTTTAATTTCAATCCACATATATTTGTTAAAAGTATTAAGTTAACTTAATCGATTTGTGTTGGTACAACATGAATGGACTGTGTGGAATCCAGCATTTTTATATAATAAGCAAATTACCCAATCAGGTCAACAAAACAGTCTGCAATTATACATATACTACACAAAAATGTTTGCTGTAGTATTTTTTTTTACTAGTAAACGGAGGTGAAGTTTAATATATACCCTATAGAAAATGTAGTACAACATTGGGTAATTTGAATAAATTAGGCTCTTACCATATAAAGATTTATCACAAGAGATTAATTCAAATACTTTTCCATTGTGAATGTGTTAATTGGTTCAAAAAACATTTACTATAACTATAAAGAATTTTTTCCCCCATGCATTTTAAATTTTTAATTGCACTCGGATTGTCTGTCTGTCCATCAATCTATTTGCACACAAAACACATTTATTTTCTACCTGTGATTATGACCTTCTGTCCGTATCTTAGGGATCATCTATCAATATTTCTCTGTAAGTCTTTCTATACCCACATGTTACAATATTTTATAGTATTTGAACTAAAGTACTTGAATCTGTTATGCTAATTCTATTAAGTATAGCCTACAATGCATATGCACAAAAAGTTTGCTTTAGTTTCTCTGGAGAAAGTCTAATTTGTTTTATTTTGGCTACAATAAAAGCAGTTTTATTTTTTTTTTATTACATTTTTTAAGGTCAACATAATTAACCACTTTCAGCTTTTTTTTTTTTTTTTACTGTCTACAGAACAAACTATCATTATACAGTAACTTGCCTAATTACCCTAACCTGCCTAGTTAACCTAGCTAACCTATTTAAGCCTTTAAATGTCACTTTAAGCTGTATAAGTGTCTTGAAAAATAACTTGTTATGATTTATGTTTTTTTTTCCTGTTTTTTCACCCTCCTCTCCGTTTGCTCAACCCTAGGTTTCTTATTGGTTTATTATTCTGTCCATCATCATTATGACGCTCTCTGGTTCCACCAATCCCAGGACGAGCCACAAGTATTTAAAGCCCTGTCAGTCCAGTGTGTGGGGTGCGCCCTGCCTCGGCGTACCCTTTGTGCTCCACGCAATTTGTTTGTGCAAATGCTTCGTCTATTTTGTGATCGCTCAGTTACTGTGATAATTCGAGTTGCTTGTTGAACTTTGTTGGCTTTAAGTAACATATGATGATGGTTGTGTGATTCTAAACTAAGATTTAGCGGACTTATCGGGTTTGTTTTGTTTTAGTTTAGATTGATGTTTTGTTAGATTAGTTTGAGTGTTTTGCCACCCGTGTATTTTTGAGTTTTGTAGTTTGATTAGTTTAGTTCGGGTGTCGTACACACTGAAGACCTCGGTTTTTATTTGTTTCTTTTTGACGCCTAGTTTAGACATTAGATTTAAGGATTGTTTTGTTTTGTTAATTTCTTTGATTTGGCTTGCACTCGTTTTTCTTGTTTAAAGATAATAATTATACATGTTTGTTTGTTTTTTTTCTCCCCCATTTATTATTGTTACATGTTTCAATTCAATTATAGAGTAAAAGCTTTAAATGAGAGTTACTGAATCTTGCCTCATTATTGATCTGTCGCACACATTACACCTGTCTCACTTAAATGTTACAGCATCCCACTTTAACATCATAAAACACGTAACATTTAATTGGTGGCAGCGGTGAGATTATATTTAAATTTATCTCTTTATGGGATGAGGTGAGACGATGTGTGTTTGACGGCGGATCAATTTTGAGTTTTGAGTGAACGAAGATTAGTGATTGCGTGGAGTTTTAGAGCATTATATCAGTATGGCTGAGTTTGATTTAAACAGTTTCGTTAGTGCACCATCTGTTGAACAATTGGATACCTTTCGAAAAGATGATTTATTAAAAATTGCTGAGCATTTCCAAATTAAAATTAGTAGACAACAGTTAAAGCGTGAAATAAAAGGAGTCATTGTCCGACATTTAAAGGAGCTGGGTTTATTGGTGCTGGCTGAAAGCTCACCTGGCGCTGACTATGTGTCTGCTGACTCTGCTCACATGGGTGCGGAGGAAGCGAGCGAAACAGCTGTTGCGGAGGGCTACGAAGCTAAAGCTGTTTTGCCGCCCTTCGAACCTTTTTCACCCTCAGAGGTTGAATCGGGAGGTGATGTGCGCCTCAAAACTCGCATTGCGAGACTCCAAAAAGAGGAGCGTGAGCGAGAGAGTCATGCTGAGAGAGAGCTGCGACTTGAGATCCGCAGGCTTGAAATAGAGGCGGAGACGCAAATCAAGTTGCGAGAGCTTGAACTGAATGCAGCCAGGCATGCACCTGTTTCTCCTGGCCAACTAGCGCAGAATGCGGCTCTTTCATCTGCCGTGACATCATCTGTCGGGACGTTTGATGTGAGTAAACATATTTCTCTTGTACCTCAATTTAGAGAGACTGAGGTTGACTCCTATTTTAATGTATTCGAACGAATTGCTTGCGCTTTGAAGTGGTCTAAGGAAGTTTGGCCTTTACTGTTGCAGTGCAGGTTAACAGGAAAAGCACAAGAGGTATGTTCTGCGTTGTCCTTAGAGGACAGCTTAAACTACGACGTTGTCAAAGCGGCAATTTTACGAGCGTATGAGCTCGTACCTGAGGCGTATAGACAGCGTTTTAGAATGCATAAGAAAAATTCTAATCAGACCTATGTTGAATTTGCGAGAGAAAAAGGTATATTGTTTGACAAGTGGTGCACAGCGAATAAAGTTTCCGATTTTCAAGCGTTACGTGAATTAATTCTCTTGGAGGAGTTCAAGAGTTGTATTCCGGAGCGTGTTGTAATTTATCTTAATGAACAGAAGGTAACTTCTCTGGCTCAAGCCTCCGTTTCTGCTGACGAATTCGCATTAACCCACAAAAATGTTTTTCTGTCAGCTCGTACTGAGAAAAATTCTGTTCCATCTGTTGAAAAAGATCAGTCTCGTTTGAAAAATAAAAATGCACAAATTCGAGAGGTAAGGGAGTGTTTTTATTGCCACAAAAACGGGCACATTATTTCTGAATGTTTATTGTTGAAACGTAAGCAGCAAAACGCCGGCACTAAGAGTGTTGCGTTTGTAAAGCCGGTTAGTGTGGAAAGTCGCGAGACTTGTGATGTCGCTTATCAACCTTTCCTTTTAGAGGGATTGATATCTAATGATGACAAGCCTGAGAATCAAATAAGGGTAAAAATGCTTCGTGACACTGGAGCAGGTTATTCTTTTATTACGGCTGATGTGTTGTCATCTTTGGAAAACACTTTCTGTGGTAGTTATGTGCTAGTTCGAGGGATTGAAATGAGCACAATCAAAGTCCCTGTTCATCAGATTTATTTAAAATCTGATTTGTTTACTGGCTTGGTTAAAGTTGGGGTACGTGAAAATCTACCTGTGAGAGGGGTTGATTTTATTCTTGGGAATGACATAGCTGGTGGGAGAGTTATGCCATTGCTTGAGGTTTGTGATAAACCTGACTTTTCTGTGTCCACTGATGAGCTGTCAGAGTTATCTGACGTTTTTCCCGTTTGCGCCATTACGCGCGCGCAGACTCGCAAATTTGATGATGCAGATGATTTGATCTCGACATTTATGGCTCCTACTATGTTGAATGATGAGTTGATTGATCCTGGTAAATCCGACGAAAAATCTAAAACGCCAAATGTTGAGAAAATAAAATTGCACGTGACTCGAGACAATCTGATTGCTGCTCAGAAAGATGATTTCTCTCTGCATAAATATTTTTCTTCTGTTGTTCCAGCAGATGCGGCGCGTGAAAGAAAAATCGCTTTCTATTTAGAGAACGGAGTGCTGATGCGTAGATGGTGCCCTGTTGCATCTGAAGCTGACTGGTATGGCGCAAGTCAAATTGTCGTTCCTACATGTTACCGGCAAACTGTTCTTTCTCTTGCTCATGACCATGATTTTTCCGGACACCTAGGTATTAAGAAAACTTATCACCGGATTTTAAAGCACTTTTTTTGGCCTCGACTTAAGACTGACGTGACAAAGCACTGTAAAACCTGTAAGGCGTGTTAATTTTCAGGCAAACCAAACCAGATTATTCCAAAAGCTCCATTGAGACCTATTCCGGCTTTAGGTGAGCCATTCGAGCATGTTCTGATTGACTGTGTGGGTCCTTTGCCTAAAACAAAAGCTGGCAATCAATATTTACTGACTGTCATGTGTGTAGCAACACGTTTTCCTGAAGCGTTTCCGTTAAGGAAAATAACTGCTTCTGTAGTGATTAAATCACTAGTAAAGTTCTTTTCTTTATTTGGACTGCCCAAAGTTGTGCAGTCTGATAGAGGAACGAATTTTATGTCTAATCTATTCGAACAAGTGTTAAACTCTAAAGATTTCCCACAGAACTTCAAGTGCATACCATCCAGAAAGTCAGGGAGCCTTGGAACGATTTCATCAGACTTTAAAATCAATGCTCAGGAAATATTGCTTTGAAACTGGTTAAGACTGGGATGAGGGGACACCTCTAGTTTTATTTGCTGTGAGAGAAGCCGTGCAGGAAAGTTTAGGATATAGCCCGGCAGATCTGGTGTATGCTCATTCAATTCGGGGCCCGATTAAGATGCTGAAAGAGGATATGTTATCTCAGGAGACTAGTGAAAAAACAAATGTGCTTGATTACGTAAGTAGATTTCGCGAACGTCTTCACAATGCTTGCTCTGCTGCAAAAGAAGCCTTAGTGAGTGCACAAATAACCATGAAATCTCACTTTGATCGGAAAACTGTTGTGCGCGATTTTAAAGAAGGCGATAAAGTGCTGGTTTTATTGCCTGTTGTTGGCTCTTCACTATCTTCACGTTTTTCGGGACCGTACGAGGTAATTAAAAAATTGAGTTGCACAGATTATGTAATTGGTACTCCGGATCGCCGCAAGAAAACTCGCGTGTGTCATGTAAACATGCTAAAAACTTATCATGTTCGAGAGACATCTAATAATGAGGCGAAATTAGACCAGCCGCTCTCTGATCACGAAGATGATGGCGTGAAAGTTAGACACACGTACGAACAATGTGCACGTTTTAAAAACTCCGAAATCCTGGCTGATTTAGATTCTTCTCTGTTTCATCTATCTGATGCTCAGAGATGTGACATTAAAGCGCTTATAGAGGCATTTCCTTTACTTTTTCGTGACGTTCCTTCTTGCACTACAGTATTGCAACACGATATTGATGTGGGTAATTCAGCCCCTGTGAAACAACATCCGTACAGAGTTAATGCCGTGAAACGTTCTGTGATGCAAACTGAAGTAAAATACTTGCGTGAGAATGGTTTAGCCAAACCAAGCTGCAGTCCGTGGAGTTCTCCATGTCTACTTGTGACTAAAAGTGACGGATCGGCGCGATTTTGTACAGACTATCGTAAGGTGAATGCTCTGACTGTACCTGATTGTTTTCCGTTACCACGCATGGAAGATTGCGTAGATGCACTTGGAACTGCTAAATTTGTCAGTAAGTTGGATTTACTCAAAGGTTTCTGGCAAATACCGTTATCTGATCGCGCATCGGACATCTCTGCTTTTGTAACCCCTGATGACTTCATGCAGTACTGCGTCATGGCATTCGGAATGCGTAACGCACCGTCAACATTCCAACGACTCATCAACACTGTACTTATGGGAGTGCGTAATTGTAATGCGTATTTAGATGATCTTGTGATCTATTCCACTGACTGGTCGGAACACGTTTCAACGCTTCGTGAAGTATTTATGCGTCTTGAGAAAGCATCGCTAACTTTGAATCTTGCCAAGTGCGATTTCGGGAAAGCCACAATAACATATTTGGGTAAAGAAGTGGGGCAAGGACAAGTGAAGCCTATTGGAGCGAAAGTGAGTGCTATCTCTGAGTTTCCAGTACCTACCACACGCAAGGAGTTGCGTAGATTTTTGGGAATGTCTGGTTATTACCGGAACTTCTGTAAATTTTTCCACTGTCGTTTCTCCTCTAACTTCCCTCCTTAGCCCTTCACGTGTGTTCCAGTGGTCTGATGAATGCCAGGCGGCCTTTGAAAGCGTCAAATCTTTACTATGCAGTGATCCTGTGTTGGCAGCACCAGTTTATGAGAAGGCTTTTACGCTGGAGGTGGACGCAAGCTCCGTGGGAGCGGGCGCGGTACTCATTCAGGAAGATACGCACGGTATAGAGCATCCAATTTGTTTTTTTTCACGCAAGTTTAATAAAGCACAATTAAATTATTCTACAATTGAAAAAGAAACATTAGCGTTACTACTGGCATTGCAGTACTTTGATGTCTATTTGAGTTCTAGTAATCTGCCCATAACTGTCTTCACAGATCATAACCCTGTGGTATTTCTGTCCCGTATGCACAATCAGAACCAACGGCTCATGCGCTGGTCTCTGATCGTTCAAGGTTACAACTTGATGATAAAACATAAAAAAGGATCAGAAAATGTACTGGCCGATGCATTATCTAGAGTGTGAAGAGGTTGAAAGTAAAATTTGTTAAAACTATATTGTTTTGGAATTTCATCCATTATAGTTTTATCTTAAGCAGGGGAGTGTTATGATTTATGTTTTTTTTTCCTGTTTTTTCACCCTCCTCTCCGTTTGCTCAACCCTAGGTTTCTTATTGGTTTATTATTCTGTCCATCATCATTATGACGCTCTCTGGTTCCACCAATCCCAGGACGAGCCACAAGTATTTAAAGCCCTGTCAGTCCAGTGTGTGGGGTGCGCCCTGCCTCGGCGTACCCTTTGTGCTCCACGCAATTTGTTTGTGCAAATGCTTCGTCTATTTTGTGATCGCTCAGTTACTGTGATAATTCGAGTTGCTTGTTGAACTTTGTTGGCTTTAAGTAACATATGATGATGGTTGTGTGATTCTAAACTAAGATTTAGCGGACTTATCGGGTTTGTTTTGTTTTAGTTTAGATTGATGTTTTGTTAGATTAGTTTGAGTGTTTTGCCACCCGTGTATTTTTGAGTTTTGTAGTTTGATTAGTTTAGTTCGGGTGTCGTACACACTGAAGACCTCGGTTTTTATTTGTTTCTTTTTGACGCCTAGTTTAGACATTAGATTTAAGGATTGTTTTGTTTTGTTAATTTCTTTGATTTGGCTTGCACTCGTTTTTCTTGTTTAAAGATAATAATTATACATGTTTTTTTTTCTCCCCCATTTATTATTGTTACATGTTTCAATTCAATTATAGAGTAAAAGCTTTAAATGAGAGTTACTGAATCTTGCCTCATTATTGATCTGTCGCACACATTACACCTGTCTCACTTAAATGTTACAGCATCCCACTTTAACATCATAAAACACGTAACAACTAGTAAAATATTATTTATTGTCATCATGGCAAAGATAAAATAAATCAGTTATTAGAGATGAGTTATTAAAACTATTATGTTTAGAAATATGTTAAAAAAACTCCCTGTTAAACAGAAATTGGGGGAAAAAATAAACAGAGGGCCAATAATTCTGACTTCAACTGTATATGTGTATATGTATGTATGTATGTATGTATGTATGTATGTATGTATGTATGTATGTATGGTCTCTAATAATAAATTTATTTTCTCTTCACCATGATGACAGTAAATAATATTTTACTAGATATTTTTCAAGACACTTCTATACAGCTTAAAGTGACATTTAAAGGCTTACCTATACTGTTAACCCTTACTGTAGATTATGCAGTAAATAACTGTAAAATAGCCAGTGTTTTGCTGTAATAAAAGGAAACAGTATTTTACAGTAAAAGGAGCAGGATTTGTATGAAATTTTGTAGTGCAAAGAATAAATTACAGTAATTTATTTTATGTACCCATTACAGATAGTTACTGTGATAATAAATGGTAAATTACTGCTCAACCATTATTACCCCATGTACTCTGATGCTTTATGTTGCTATAGCTATATATATATATATATATATATATATATATATATATATATATATATATATATATATATATATATATATATATATATAGTTCAGTTTTGGTATGTGTATGGTCAGTATTGAGGAGAAAGTGAGGCAATGCATTGATGATAAGATAAATTTCTCTGCAGCCATCTCTGTGTTTTCTTTGGTTCCTTTTATGTTTTTAACATTGAGTATCAGGAGTCAACCAATGTCAATGTCACAGAGCTAATTAAAAGGTAAAGATATCGACCTATATATTACCTATAGTAATATATATTACTATAGGTTTGGAACAACATGAGGATCAGATTATTATTATTATTTTTTTATTTGTTTGCTTTGGATGAAGTTTTTATATTTTTATTGTTTTTATTCAATGATATGTGCATGATTGTGATAAATGTAGGCAATTCCTTTGAAAATATGCTATGTACCAGGGATGTCAAACTCCTGAAAGGCCACAGCCCAGCAGAATTTAGTTCCAGCCCTGCTTCAACACACTACCTTTAGATTTAGTTTGATCAGGTGTGTTTAATTAGTATAACTGCACTGTTACTCTGGCTATTTTACAGTTATTTACTGCACAATCTACAGTGTTTTGCTGTAATAAAAGGAAACATTTATTATTTATTAACACATTATTTTACTGTAAAAGGAGTAGACTTTGTGTGAAATTGTGTAGTGCAAAAAATAAATTACAGTAATTTACTTTATGTACTCATTACAGATAGTAACTGACAATAAATAGCAAATTACTGTTCAACCATTACTGTCCCATCTTCTCTGATGGTTTATGTTGCTATTTATAGAGATGTGCATTTTGAAGGCAGAAATTAATGATTTAGGCATCACCACACACTCCCACGGGCTGTCTGTCTTCTAAACACAAAGGTGTTAGAAAGAGTTTTCAGAAAATGCTGGCCCTTTAAGGGAGCCAGGTGTTTGATTTGTTTACTGCTGAGTGTGCTCTATTCTCTGTCCATCAATTCAGATGTAGAGTCTGATATGTATTAGGCTTTAAATAAGAATCTACAACGAGTAAATAAAATGTGTTCAAATGTTTTTGAGGGTTTCTATAATAAGGCTGTGTTTTAAGTTATATTGTTGTTATCTTGAACTGTGTACTTGAAAGCTACATTGTTAGCTAGTAAGCCTCTCCTCATATAACTTCTTACATTACTTTTGTCTAAGTATATGTATTTATTGGATATTGGATTTTGCATACTGCCATAATGTACAGATGCTAACAGTTGTATGTATCTTTCTGGCAACTAAGCCAAAATTAAATTCCATCATCTTGGTAAGGTAACATGTGCACATCATCACAGGGAATTACAAAAACATGATACACATAGCCATCCACACACAAAAGCTCCACTGTCAGGTCACAGGTTGTGAGTTTGTTGCCAAGTATTTTTCAGAGCAGTGTTTCCACCTATGAATTTATATTAGAAACAATAAAAGTTTGTTGTCATGAGATAATTATAACAATAAAAGATTGGATCCTTTGGTTTTTCGATGTTGCCAACTTTATTTTTATTTTTTATAATTATTTGAAACTTTTTATTGAGATTTGACACAGTTTTTAATTACTTAAAACTTTAAAATTTAAAATAATTATGTCGTGTTTTTTGCTGTTCATTTGCTGATCTACCTTCCTGCAGATTCCAGTTGCTATCCATATCAAACACACCTAAACCAATTAATTAGGACCTAAACACCACTTGATAATTACAGGCAGGTGTGTTTGATATGGGTAGCAACTGAAATCTGCAGGAAGGTAGATATCCAGGAACCGGATTGAGCACCCCTGCTATATACCATGGGGGTCAAACTCCAAGTTCCTGGAGAACTGCAGCAGCAGAATTTAGTACCCACCCTGCTTCAACATTACATGTAGATTTCTAACAAGCCTTAATTAGTTTGATCAGGTGTGTTTAACAAGAGTAACAGCTTAAAGTCCCGGTCACACTGCACTTTTCTCCCAATAGACTTCGATTCATACGCATGTGAGTACTGCAGACCTGGAATAATAGCTCATGCGACAAATTTCATAATTCGCAGCATTGGAAAGTTCAAGCTTGGAGAACGCTGACATGCAAAATCACATCATGTGATTGCTTGATACCAATCAAAGATCAAAACGTGACCTCTCTGGCTTGCTTTTTCAATCTCTAATTATTTTGTTGAATTCCACTACTCGCGTTGTTTAATTCCACTTCGCAGTGCAGTATGACAGAATTTCGCATGCTCAAACGTTAATGTGACCGCAGCCTCACTGTGCAGACCTGTAATCTGCAAGACAATAATTATATCTGCTGATTTCTTAATTTTGTTCTACTTTTTCTGTTATTTATTTGTTTGGTGCCAAAACAATAAAATAAATTTGTCTGAAAAATGTTATGCCTTCTATTTTTTTAATAACAGCTAAGAATACTGATTAATTTTAGTAACACTACAATAACTATATATTACATACTATTAATGTGTATGCAGTATAATGCTGTGATTTGTAACACTACAATACAGTAATTAACTGTACACAGTTTCCAGTTAGTTACCACTGCTGCTCTATTACAGTAATTAACTGGCAACAAAGTTGCCAGCTACTCACTGTATCGGTTCAGTTACAGTAAATAACTGGCAACACTGGTTCAGTTACAGTAATTAACTGGCAACACTGTTGCCAGTTACTTACTGTAACTGAACCTTTACAGTGAGTGGCTGGCAACAGTGTTGCCAGTATTCTACTGTAAAATCAACCCGGTAAGGTCTAACAGTGTATTTAGCCTTTCAGTATAGGCCTACAGCAAAATAGAAAGAGTTTGGCCTCATAAAACAATCCCCCAAACAGCTGTCAAAATTTACCAAAAACGATACATTTTATTCTGTTACTAATTGATATATATATATATATATATATATATATATATATATATATATATATATATATATATATTCATCACAATGGAAAATATTTTTGTGTTTAGAATATTCATTAGTGATGCATGCAATGATTACAGAATAACAAAAAAAAAATGCAAAGAATGGCAATGGCAATTTGAAACTTATTATAAATATCCTCAATGTACAGTGTTGTAGATCTCAGATGAGCGGACTGCTGGAAGAGGATGGGGTGGGGTTTTTCTTGCTTTTATTATTTATTATTATAATTATTTTATTATTTATAAAATTTTCTTAGTTTTCATTTCAAATAAAAATAAATTTATATTTACCCCGCACTGGCTATTCTACTTGTTGCTCTTTACATAGGCCTATCTATCCATCTACATTGTGATTGAACACTGGTAATCCAGATTTAGTGATCCTAAAAAGTTCCTATCCGGATCAGAATGATCCAATCCAATGTTGCTTTGAAAAACTGGCTCAAAAAGTAAGCTGGATTACGTGATCACGGATTGCAAAAACAGGATTACTAAATCTGGATCAATTTTATCCAGATTAAACCTTTTGAAAAACCGGGCCCAGATGCAAAAAGCTCTCGAGTAAAAAATGTTCAGAGCAAACGTATTTCTGCCACGTGTCGCGTGCACTGATCCACACGTGAGTCCAATTGCGCTCTTACAGCTGGAAAATTAAAACAAAACCTTTGTTGCAGCACATTATAAAATCACGACCCGTATCTCCAAAACAAATCTTATTCTTTTCCCACTTCTTTTGGCAACCCAACATGGCGTCTATCTGCCGTCTGAACACTGTTTCAGGTACAAACAGTCTTGTAAGCTAGCTTTCATATTAATGAAGTTGCACGGCATACACAATAGAGCGCACTGATTGGTTTGAACCAAGTCTCTCATGAATGAATGCAGCACACTCAGAGACGTCACAAGGTACTCCCAGGTACAGACATAAAGTCTACACACTAGATTACACGCTAAGATCTCATGACTGTGACGCAGCTTCAAAAAATTAGTTTCTAACTGGAAGTATAAATTTGCTCGAAATTAGGCGAAAACAAACGATTTTCACTTTTTAGTGAAATATTTGTGTCCTAATAGTGTTTTTAGCAGTGTGGGACACATACAGTATACGACCGTCAACAGCTCAAAAAAAAAATGTTTTACTGTTTTGTGAGCCTGTAAGTGCAAGTACTTAAATAATTTTATATTTAGTTCATTACTATAACCTTTTAAGCGAATTCTACTTTTTTGTAGACAAAGTTTATTGGATGAATAACTGTAAGTACAATAGAGTTTTTGTCTGATCCTGCACCTGCTCCCAACCTGACTTACTGTTCAGGCTATGGCATTTTCTCGTGGCTGCAGTTGCAGGACACTTCTGGTGAGTATACTGTAAACATTTCACCCAGTTTTTATTTTCGGCTGTTTGTGAATACAGGAAAACACTGTTTTAAGTATGTTTCGCTTAAAATGTATACTAAATAGTTCATGGGAGCTGTTAATGTAGACAAATGAGACACGCGATTATATTTAGAAGGACCAACTGAATTATTCTTTTTCTTTTTTCTCCACACAGATATTGTGAGGTGTTATTTATTAGCTTGTTAAAGCTACTTGTAGTGTAAGTAAATAATATGTTTAAATTTTGTTCTAAACTTTATTTTATTTCATTGAATACCAGGGGACTTAAAGACAGTATTAAGAGAAAAGCAATATTCTTATTTTGCAAAAGTCAACAGGCACAATGTATATTTTTACAAGAGACACATTCCAGCGCAGAGGACTCAACCTTCTGGAGAAACCAATGGGGTGATACTATACTGTTTAGTCATGGAACTATAGATCTGCTGGCGTAGTCATATGCTTGAATAACTGTCCTGGTAAAGTAGTTAAAGTGAAAGAAGATAAGGATGGACACTGGATTGCTGCAGTTTTGATGATTGAAGGTACTCCACTGATTCTTCTAAATGTTTACGGATATAATGGTCAATATAAAAAGAGAATTTTGCTGGAATGCATTTCAGAAACTATTAGAGAGTTGAAAACATTTTTCCCAACTGAAAATATGTTGGTGACTTTAATTGTGTCCCTGATAATTGGATGGATAGATTTTCAACAAAATACGGTTATTATGAAATGAATGTATTACAAATGTTTGTATTAATACTTCCCTAATAGACGTTTGGAATCATGTTAACCCTGAAGTAAGGCAATATTCATGGATTAGACCCAATGGAAATTGTAAATCAAGAATAGATTTTTGGTTGGTAACCCAAGAAATTTTTAAATATGTTTTGCAAGCTAAAATCTCTGCAGCTCCTACAACTGATCATTGTGTAATAACTGTCACACTGATCCCAGGCTCTGAAAGAACATGTAGGCAAAAATATTGGAAATTTAATGCAAACTTGTTAAAAGAAGAATATTTTTGTGACATGGTTAAAAAAATCTTATATTCAATCATGACAAATGATGAGATAAAGTGAGAATGTACTCAATTAATTATGGTAAAATATTGTGTAATAAGCAAAAAGAATTAGAAAAACAGCTGATAAAAGACATTAATGATTGTTGTAAAAAGGATTTATCATTAGAACCTAATAAAGAGGAAATGATTAGATTACAAACTAAATTAGACGATTTCTACTTAAATAGGGCACAAGGGGCATTTATACGATCTAGAGCAAAATGGATGGAAGTTGGTGTAAAAAACAGCTCTTATTTTAGTAGATTAGAAAAAAAGTAGACAGAAATGCAATTACCACCTTAAATCCAAATAATAAAATTGTAACTGATCCAAAAGAAATAAGTAATGAGATTTTTAAATTTTATCAAAGCCTATATTCATCATCATTTTCCATAAAAGATTCTGAGAATTTCTTCAAAAATTCTATAATTTTATTCCTAAAATTGATGAAGATTTTAAAATGATATGTGACTCTGATTTAAAAATTGAAGAACTTGATGCTGCTATTAAAAAAATGGCTTTAGGTAAATCACCAGGTCAAGATGGACTTGCAACTAACTTTTATCTTTTTTTCTGGAATGATATGAGAGAAATGCTCTTTAAAGCACTAAAAGAATGTTTAGAAAGTAATACACTACTAACTACAATGAAACAGGCTATAATTATTTTAATACCTAAACCAAAAAAGACAACACTCTTATTGATAATTTAAGACCAATTACTTTACTTAACATTGATTACAAAATATTCACTCATGCATTAGCTAGTAGACTTAAAGGTGGTATAGGTAAAATTATTAGTGATACACAATCTGGGTTTCTTCCAAATCGACTAATACATAATAACATTCGCATGGTGTTAGATTTATTAGACTATTCACATTTGATAGAGGATGATGGTATAATACTATTTCTGGATTTTCTAAAAGCTTTTGATAAACTTGAACACCCTTTTGTTTTTCAGTCTCAACAATATTTTGGGTTTGGGACAAAATGTATTAATATTCTTTCAATGTTGACAATATAACAAATAACAAGTGCTGTTTTACTTCAATCGGGTACTACAAAGAGATTTGATATCAGAAGGGGAATACGACAGGGAGATCCAGTCAGCCCCCTTCTTTCTTACTTGCTGCCGAATTATTAGCACTGTATATTAAAAATATTAAGCTATTAAAAGTAGCTGATGATACAACTTGATTTCTGAAGGACTCTAATCAAATACCGATTGCCTTAAAGTATATATCATTGTTTTCTAATGCTTCAGGGTTACATTTAAATTTGAAAAAATGTGAGATTCTAACTCTTCACAATAATACATAAAATTCATTGTATAATATCCCAATTAAAAGCTAAATAACATACTTGGGAATAACTATTACAAAAAATTTTAGGGACAGGGAAAATAATAATATTCATACTGTTGTACAGAAAAATAAAAAAAAAACATTAAGTAGCTGGTTACAAAGAAATATTTCAATTTTGGGGAGAATATTATTAACAAAAATGGAAGCAATATCCAGATTAATCTATCCAGCATTTTCCTTAGGTGTACCAGAAAGATGTATTAAACAAATTAACAGAGTTCATTATGAGTTTATTTTGAACAATAAGCAACATTTAATTCCAAAAAATGATTTGGTAAAGTTATCAGAGGAAGGGGAGTTAAATGTTATTGATTTTGGCGTTATAAATGGAGTAATGAAGTTAAAATGGTTACAAAGCTTTGTTAAAGATGAACCGTCTTTATGGTTTAGCATCCCTTTTCATATTTTTCAAAGGATGGGAGGAATTTCTTTTTTCTAAAATGTGATTTTGACTTACTAAAATTGCCATTTAAATTGTCTGGTTTTCATGCAGAAGTGTTACTATATTGGAAGATGTTGTACAAGCACAATTTTACTCCACATAATGTTATCATTTGGAATAACAGGTGTGTTTTTCTACATGACAGGAAATCTTTATTTTTTAAAGACTGGTTTGACAAAGGAATTTGGAATGTAATTCATTTAATGGATGATGATGGTAATATGTTGAGCTATGATCATTTTAGGTTAAAATTCAATTTTAATTGTGCACATAGAGAATTCTCTTTGGTTGTCAAAGCTATTAATGTAGCTTTGAGAAATTTAGTTAAAGGGATAGTGCAATACTCCTCTGTAATACCTACACTAGTTGATTTGTTTATAAATAATTATTCATTTTTGGATATTAAACGTAACAACAAGGTCTTGAGATCACTACTGACAAAAGAATATTTTCCTCTTCCTGTTAAAAGAAAAGTTTTATCTGAGAGATTTTCTAAAGCGAACACTATTGAAATTAGAAAAAGATACCTGTCATTTCCCTTGTTACCTAAAATGAACGAAGTACATTTCAAAACAATTAATGACATCTATCCATGTAACGAATTTCTTAGAATAAGATTTCATTTAGACAGTAATGCTTGTATTTTTTGCTTGAAAGATATAGAATCACATGAACATCTTTTTTTATAGTTGTTCCAGTGTCAAATCCTTTTGGGACAGATTGTATTAGTGGTTGATAACTAAAAATGTAACACCTGCGTTTGACTATCACATTGTCAAATTTGGCATTTTTATGAAAAACAAGGAAGTTGAATTTCTATGTAATAATATGTTGATTGTAGCAAAATTTTATATACACAAATGTAGATTTGTTAAAGTTTCTCCTTGTTTCAAAGCATTTACAAATGATTTCAATATGTTATATAAATCTATAAAACAAGTAAAAACAAAAGGTGCCTTAAAGCTCTCTAAGCTTTTGTCAACATATATGGACTGACCCCTCTTAATGTAATGTATTTTCTTTTGTATTATTTAAGGTTTATTTTTATGTTATTATTAATTTGTACTGTTTTGTTTATTATATGCTGCTTGGATATAATGATATATATGTTTAACAATGGAAGTTGAAAATGCCTGTTTGTTATTTGAAGTTTAAATAAAAAAAAAAAAGTTCGTCAAGAGAATAATAAAATACGAGATTGCTAGAATATAAATGTGTCACTGTGGTAATGGATATACACAATTTATCAATATATATAAACATGTAGCCTATCAAAAAATAGAAGTGCAAGTCATTGATGATATTTTAAGCATGAGGATTAAAATAACAGCCATACTTATTAGGGTCGAGTCAAACCATTCATTTATACATTCATTAAAGAATTTAACCATACAAAATGTCAACCTCAACACTGTCAGTGAAACATATACACACGCACGCAGTACAATGAAGAATGAATGAATAAATTAGGAGCAAAAATATTATGTCAATAGAAAAAAAAGCATGCATCCAAAATCAAAAGAATGCTGAGTTTATACGAAGAACGAAACCGGCAAAAATAAATAAATAATAATAAATACGCAAATATATAACGAAATTGGAGAATAAATCCATACATTTCTGCAAAAATAAAATAAAGAATAACAAAATACGCGCATATATACATAAATAAGCATTGAAATCTATAAATTCCTGTATAAATAAAATAATTAATAAATAAATACGCAAATAAATAAATAAGTAAATAAATCCATAAATGCAGGCATAAATATTTTTTTTATAAATAAATAAATACGACTGATAAATAAACAAATAAATAAATGTCTTCATAAACAAAAATGAATAAAAACGAAAATATATAAATAAATAAGTAAATAAATTCTGCATAAATAAAACAAAGCATAAATAAACAAGAAAATATAAATTACTACATAAATAAAACATTAAATAAATAAAAAAAGCAATTATAAAAATAAATGAGTAAAAAAGTTCACAGTTTCCTGCATAAATAAAGCAAATAAATATGCAATGTATTTATTTATTGTTTTATTTATGCAGGCATTTATGAATTTATTTATTCATTTATTTATTTATTTGTTTACTTATTTATTTATAGTTTTTGAAGGTTTCGTCCTCTATAGGTTTTTTTTCCTAGGGTGCGAATATCCATGTTGCAGATGCGGATAGATAATGATAAATTGATTGATAAATTGTGCAAAAGAAATAATAACGAAGTAAATAGAAGTGTCTAGCATTTTACAATCCTATATTAAAGAGATTCAGACGTTTTAAATCATTTGGTAAATTTAGGTCCATTCGAATTTTGTTATAAATAAATATATGTAATATAATGTATACTAGTGAAAGTAAAATAGTGAAAAACAAATGTTTTTAATGATTTTTTTATTGTTACAACTGTTTATTTGAATTCATTTCGAGTTTTAGTTTGTTGTAAAACTGACGCAGAATTAATTTCATGAAGGCGTAACGCTGGTCTATGCCTGTTTACCGGGCAGCCGCTTGCATACAGGCTATGAGTATGTGTGATCAGTTATTGATTGATTATAAGGCATATACTTTATGCAAAAAAAATATGGCACTTTCAAATGGCCACAGAAACGCTCCACAGAAACGGCCCAGCCTGCGTCACATTTAGAATTGAATGTGAATGTTCGAAACGGTGACATCATAGCTAAGAGAATGCGAATGCAACTCTGACTTTGGCATTCTGCGGTTAAACTAGTTGAGCGATGGGTCAGCGTAATTGTCGTTGCAAAAAGGCAAACAATGATTTTGAGCGTGTGCACGTTTACCATCACGATGCACCGCCACAGCTCACCAATTTGGTGGAAGCTCATAAACATCCTGTTGGCGTAGGTGAAGATAGTGCGAGTGAGGGGAAAAATAAAAAGAGAAAGGAGGCCAACCGTAAAAAGAAAAGAAGGTTCAAGTTGTGGCGGTGGTTCTCCTGTCTGAGAGCTGCTGAAAAAAATAGTACACTTCAGGTTGATGGAGAGGCTCAGGACACTGGGGCAACTGCAGCACCACCTGAAGTACAACCTTCCTCCTCTTCAGGTGACGGATCTCTACAGCAGGCCATTCATACTGTAGAGCTCAATCTTCAGGAACCTTCAGCCAGTGACCCTGAAGTCTATCCAACAGTAAAGAAACATCTTACTGTTCAACCTGATGTCCTCCGTTCTCCAGTTCTGAGCAGCAATACTGCTCAGACTTCATTCGACTGGAACTTTGACATCACCCAGACTCCATTGCTTAGTCCTGACTATTGTGATGAAGCCGAAAGCTTAGCTCACACCTTATCTGACTGGAGCATTGATTCTGGCCTGGCTCTAGCACGCACCACATCAAGGTGGAGCAATGATTTCACTAAGACTTCAGCACACACCATGTCAGATTGGAGCATTGATAAGATCAAAACTCCAACACGCACCACATCAGATTGGAGTACTGACGCTACCCGGACTCCGGTACACAAAGTGTCAGTCTGGAGTATTGATGTCACCCAGCCTCCATTTCACTCATCCACTTCTGATTGTTGTAACAATGCCACTGAGATTCCAGTCCCCGATGCTTCCGAGGGGAGTGCCAATTTCCCTCAGATTTCACAGCACACAACGTCAGACTGGAGCATCAATGGTGGTCAAACTCCAGTCTGCACACAGGCCTCTGTTTCAAAACAAATAGAGAATAATGGAAAGATGACAAGTCAGGGTAAGTTGACTGTCCCTTAAACACACACACACACACACACACACACACACACACACACACACACACACACACACACACACACACACACACACACACACACACACACACACACACACACACCTGCAATACTATATCAGGCCATTTTAATGTTTCCATTTGTGACCCTGGACCACAAAACCAGTCTTAAGTTATACATTTTTGGCAATAGGTAAAACTAAAGCTTATTTATTCAACATTCAGACCTCATTTTCAAAAAATGTACACTGATTAAGTAAAACATTTTGTCCTGTTTTACACTGGTTGATATTTCATATTACTTAACCTTGGTTTTGTTTTAATAGTCATCAATTCTTGCCACTATCTGATCGATGACATGCTGGGTGAAGGATCCTTTGGAACTGTGTACAAGGGGCGACGTCTACACGATGACTTAAAGGTGCCTTTCATTTTCCTGGATAGGATAAATAGTAACAAATACAATATGTTAGCTGTACAATCATTCTTACATACACTTTGCTTATTTCTTGTTTATTAGGTGGCAGTGAAATTTGTCACAAAGACGGAAGATGTGGAATACATACGTATCGTAAGTGATTTCTCATAAGACAAGCTACTGTTGTCGAAATTTTGTGAAATTATGATTCAATTCATAATCTATAGAAGATATATCTATCTAAACATCATAAAAAATGTATTTCCTGTAGTCGGGTCATTCAGAGCCCTTTCCTCTTGAAGTTGCACTTCTCATCCTCGCCCATGGAGTATCCAGCGTTCCAGAAATAATCCAGCTTCTGGACTGGCAGGACCAGGAGGACCATTATATAATGGTGTTGGAATACCCTTCACCCTGTGAGGACCTATATGCTTTCACAGAAAGCTATGGAGGATCCATAAGTGAAGGTTTAGCGCGTGTTGTTATGCAGCAGGCAACTCAAGCTGCATACATGTGCTGCCGCAATGGTGTTCTACATCGCGATATCAAACTTGAAAATCTACTAATCAACAAGGAGACTCATAAAGTCAAATTAATAGACTTTGGGTGTGGAGACCTTCTCAAGAAATTACCCTACGATACATTTGCCGGTATGTATTAACCCTTAAGCTGTGAAAAACGATATTCTGAATTTATAGCAACAAATGCTAATTGATGCAAAAATCTTTTACCTTTAGGCACCCTTGAGTACTGCCCCCCAGAGTTTGAGGAAACGGGTGAATACAATGGGAAGCCGGCAACAGTCTGGTCCCTTGGCATCCTCTTGTTTGTATTGGTGTGTGAGGACTTTCCCAACCCTCAAGAACTGCACATGATCAATGAGAACAACTTCTCCAAAGCTGGCTTGTCCGATGGTAAGCTCTTTATTTCAAAGACTCTTACATGCAACATCAAAGGAGGTGTGAAGTTCAAGGTAAACAGATGTTTCAACTGTTTTTCACAGAATGCTGTCAGTTGATTAGTTGCTGTCTCCAGCAAAAGCCAGAGCAGCGGATTCAATTAAAAGAGATTCTTCTCCACGAATGGTTCAAGGTATGAAGCCTAAGCAGAGTATTTTGGGAGGGTTAATTCAAACACAAGACTATGGATGTTAGCTTAGAGAATATTAGATTTGGATTGACTTTTGATAAACTAATTGCTGTTTTTATTTTAGGACACCAACCTGGAGAACTGAAGAACAGCCACCCTACATGTTATTGTCTTGAGAGGAACGTTTCAGGCTGTTTGAGGCAGGAAATCTTGAGCAGGAGGTGGCTCCTCTCAAAACAAACAATAAAACATATGCATTAATTGAACTCTTGTGAAGAGTATTATTTGACAAAAACAATTCTAGGAGAGCACATATTTACATAGTACTGTGAATCTTGTTTCTGTCATGTATGATAAGTATGCAATGCATTTCTTGTGTCATGCTATTCTTACAGTAAAAAAGATGACTAGAGGCTGCATATTGACACAATAAACGTGTCAAAAAAGTCACCAACACAAAACAGCTGATGATAAACATCATTTTAAGCTGTAAAATGACATCACATTTCCACTCTGAAAATGAATATTTAAAATAACAGACACTTCCCTGCCACATGTATTTGTTCTTCAGACATCTCACCAAGCAATGAGACGTTTAAATGCTGTCTAATAGACTCTAAACGTCTGGCCAAAAGAAGGCTAAATTTGGGTAGGCAGTGCAAATCTATATGGCTACTTGATGACTTGATTTATAGATAATTATTCATTCATTCATTTTCCTTCGGCTTAGTCCCTTTATTAATCAGGGGTTGCCACAGCGGAAAGATCTGCTAACTTATCCAGTATATGTTTTACACAGCAGATGTCCTTCCAGTCACAACCAAGTAAACTCCTATACACTCACATTCACACACATACACTATGGCTAATTTAGACTGTGGCTTCTTCAATTCAGTTTCCCCTACCTGTACTGTGGGGGAAACTGGAGCACCCGGAGGAAACCCACATGAACATAGAGAGAACATGCAAACTCCACAAAGAAACGCCAAGTGACCCAGCTTGGTCCCGCTAGGAAGCCAGCGACCACCTTGCTGTGCAGCAACAGTGCTAACCACTGAGCCTCCATGCCACCTTATAAGCAGTTAGATAATTTTCAAACACACACAAAAACGTTTGTTTTTTTTCCCTTCGCAAGTTGAATAACTGTGCATAGGTCAATTCAAACATAATACATCTAGATATGTTTATATCATGTTTACAGTTTTTGGACATGAATACTTAAACAATGACAATATGTGGGCTTGAAATTGCAAATTTTAAAATTTTTTTACAATTTTTTATTTTCTGTGCAAATACAAAAAAATAAATAAATAAATTTTTTAAAAAATTGTGAAAATGGCAATGCCATGTGAAAGCAAATCCGAGCAGCAAATCCGGATTTCACAATCTCCAGGGCCCGGTTTTTCAAAAGTAATCCACTAGGATTTTGGATAAGGGATTGGATCAAATCTTGAAAATGGGTTTTTCAAAAGAAAAAACGGATTACCTAATCGGATTAGATCACGTAATCTAATCTTGGTTTTGATCCGGATCAACTTACTTACTTTGGGTTTTTCAGACCTTTTTTGTAGGATTTGGATCACTTTGATCCAAAAAAACTGGATTAAACTGATCCCATCAGAAAGGTGGATTTAGTGTGGATTTCATGCCCAAAATGTAATAAAAACTTAAAAATGTTATTAAATAATACTATTTTTGGATCACACAGTATCTTACGAGATATACTATTTATTCATAAGGTTTTAATTTTATTTGTTCATCCATCAGCCTGTAGTGATTATTGGCTTTAACGTATTCAGCCATTCAGTATAGGCCTACAGCAAAGTAGAAATAGCTTGGCCTCATAAAATAATCCCCCAAACATCTGTCAAAATTTACCAAAAACAATACATTTTATTGTCAATAATTGATATCTATATTCATCACAATGGAAAATATTTTTGTTTTTAGAATATTTATTAGTGATGCATGCAATAATTACAGAATAACCAAAAAAAAAAAAAAGTGCAAAGAATGGCAATGACTGATTTTAGAAATCTCTTTCAACAATTGCAAAAAGAGACTGAAAGGGCGGAAGCACAGCTTCATCTGGCAGAGGAACAACTGACTCTTACCAAACTGCAGCAAACCAAGGCCAGACTTCAGATCCGCCTCCTAAAGGCTATGCTCAGACAAGCTGCTCTCTCCACATCAGATGAGGAAATCTGAAATTATTGTGGAGTTTTTGACATTAAGTCTTTTTTTATTTACATCTATATTTGAAACTCATTATAAATATCCTCAATGTACAGTGTTGTAGGTCTCAGATGAGCGGACTGCTGGAAGAGGATGGGGTGGGGTTTTTCTTGTTTTTATCATTTATTATTATTATTTTATTATTTATTAAATTTTCTTAGTTTTCATTTCAAATAAAAATAAAGTTATATTGACCCCACACTGGCTATTCTACTTGTTGCTCTTTACACAGGCCTATCTATTTATCTACATTGTGATTGAGCACTGGTAATCCAGATTTAGTGATCCTGAAAAGTTCCTAATCGGATCACATTGATCCAATCCGATGTTGCTTTGAAAAACTGGCTCAAAAAGTAAGCTGGATTACGTGATCACGGATCGCAAAATCAGGATTACTAAATCCAGATCAATTTGATCCGGATTAAACCTTTTGAAAAACCGGGCCCTGGGCCCGGTTTTTCAAAAGTAATCCACTAGGATTTTGGATAAGGGATTGGATCAAATCTTGAAAATGGGTTTTTCAAAAGAAAAAACGGATTACATAATTGGATTAGATCACGTAATCCAATCTTGGTTTTGATCCGGATCAAACCTTTAGTTTGGGTTTTTCGGACCTTTTTAGTAGGATCTGGATCACTTTGATCCAAAAAACATGGATTAAACTGATCCCATCAGAAGGGTGGATTTAGCGTGGATTTCATGCCTAAAATGTAATGAAAACTTAAAAAATTTATTAAACAATACTATTTTTGGATCATGCAGTATCTTACGAGATATACTATTTATTAATAAGGTTTTAATTTTATTTGTTCATCTGTCAGGCTATAGTGATTATTGGCTTTAACGTATTTAGCCTTTCTGTATAGGCCTCCAGCAAAGTAGAAAGAGTTTGGCCTCATAAAATAATCCCCCAAACAGCTGTCAAAACTGACCAAAAACAATCAATTTTATTCCGTCACTAATTGAGATATATATATATATGTATTCATCACAATGGAAAATATTTTTCTTATTAGAATATTTATTAATGATGATAGCAATGATTACAGAATAAACAAAAAATGCAAGAAATGGCAATGACTGATTTTAGAAATCTCTTTCAACAATTGCAAAAAGAGACTGAAAGGGCAGAAGCACAGCTTCGCCTGGCAGAGGAACAACTGACTCTGACCAAACTGCAGCAAACCAAGGCCAGACTTGAGATCCCCCACCTAAAGGATACGCTTCACATCAGATGAGGAAGTCTGAGATTATTGTGGAGTTTTTGACATTAAGTATTTTTTAAATTTACATCTATATTTGAAACTTATTATACATATCCTCAATGTACAGTGTTTGTGTTGTAGGTCTCAGATGAGCGGACTGCTGGAAAAGGATGGGGTGGGCTTTTTCTTGTTTTTCTTATTTATTATTATTATTAATTTAATATTTATTACATTTTCTTAGTTATTATTTAAAAAAAAAATAAATTATATTGACCCCACGCTGGCTATTCTACTTGTCATTTCCTATCCTGTTTGAGCACTGGTAATCCAGATTTAGTGATCCTGAAAAGTTCCTATCCAGATCAGATTGGTCCAATCCAATGTTGCTTTGAAAAACTGGCTCAAAAAGTAAGCTGGATTACCTGATCACGGATCGCAAAAAACAGAATTACTAAATCTGGATCAATTTGATCCGGATTAAACCTTTTGAAAAACCGGGCCCTGGGCCCGGTTTTTCAAAAGTAATCCACTAGGATTTTGGATAAGGGATTGGATCAAATCTTGAAAATGGGTTTTTCAAAAGAAAAAAACGGATTACCTAATCGGATTAGATCACGTAATCCAATCTTGGTTTTGATCCAGATCAAACCTTTAGTTTGGGTTTTTCAGACCTTTTTTTGTAGGATCTGGATCACTTTGATTCAAAAAACCTGGATTAAACTGATCCCATCAGAAGGGTGGATTTAGCGTGGATTTCATGCCTAAAATGTAATGAAAACTTAAAAATGTATTAAATAAAACTATTTTTGGATCATGCAGTATCTTGCGAGATATACTATTTATTCATAAGGTTTTAATTTTATTTGTTCATCCGTCAGGCTATAGTGGTTATTGGCTTTAATGTATTCAGCCTTTCAGTATAGGCCTACAGCAAAATAGAAAGAGTTTGGCCTCATAAAATAATCCCCCAAACAGCTGTCAAAATTTACCAAAAACAATACATTTTATTCTGTCAATAATTGATATATATATATATTCATCACAATGGAAAATATTTTTCTTTTTAGAATATTTCAAGAGTTCACACTTAGCTGATGATTTACAAAAGCTTGTTTGCCATGCTGTCCAGGGAGAGAGCCCCGAGCTCAAGGGCTCCTCGAGCCCGGGGCTTCCTCCCGTTGGCAGAGCAAGAGGGGAGCCTGAGCTCGGTGGATCGCAGAACTCCCCTGCCGCTGTAGCTAAGGGAACGCAAGGGATTAGACAAGCTTGATTGTTATGTATGTTGAATGTCTTTGGATGGTGGGAGGAAACCGGAGAACCCGGGGAAAACCCACGCGGACACGGGGAGGACATACAAACTCCTCACAGAAACACCCACCGGTCCTGTGGAACCCGGGCCGGCAGTGTTCTTGCTGTGTGGCTCACAGTGCTAACCACTGGGCCGCCGTGCCGCCCAATCACAGGTAAAGAAGGAGAATAGGGGAGGAGGGGGGTTTCTTCCAAACGAAGATAAAGTGAACTGAAAACTGTGGCTATTTATAGTAGCTTAGGGCTCATATGATTGGAAGATAGTGATTAGCAAATGCGAGACTGGCCGTGATAAATCATAAGCACGTAATCCTCTCAAAATTAGTTTATGAATAAACTTCACTTCAAGAGTTCACACTTAGCTGATTATTTACAAAAGCTTGTTTGGCATGCTGTCCCGGGAGAGAGCCCCGAGCTCAAGGGCTCCTCGAGCCTGGGGCTTCCCCCCGTTGGCAGAGCAAGAGGGGAGCCTGAGCTCGGTGGATCTCAGAACTCCCCAAAATGCAGTAATTAATCGCTCGGGACAGCAGCCGCGTATTCAAGGAAAAAAAACCCAAAAAGCAAGGAAAATAGAGCTATATCCGGCTGCTGGATATAATGGAAGGAAAGAAAGTTTAATGCATGGGCATTAAGTAGATAGGATTATGAAGGGTGAAGAGAGGATTCTAGTAGCTCCTGCTGGAGTTAGAGCTTGAAGAAACCCCTGCGGGGGTCATAATTTTCAGGGTTGTGAATAAAAGGGAGAAGAAGGTGGTTTGAAGCAGAGTGTAAAAGAGGACTCTGGGTAACTCCTGCGGGAGTTGGAGCTCTAAGCGACCCCTGCGGGGGTCAGAGCTTGGGGGTAGAGTGTAGATAGGAGGAGATAGGTAGCAGTGAGTGGAAGACAGTAACTCTTGCGAGAGTTGGAGCTCGGAGCGACCTCTGCGGAGGTCAGAGTTTGGGGGTAGAGTGTAGATAGGAGGAGATAGGTAGCAGTGAGTGGAAGAGAGTAACTCTTGCGAGAGTTGGAGCTCAAAGCGACCTCTGCGGAGGTCAGAGCTTGCAGGTAGAGTACAGATGGGAAGAGATAGGTAGCAGTGAGTGGAAGAGAGGATTTTAGGGTAACTCTTGCGAGAGTTGGAGCTCGGAGCGACCCCTGCGGGGGTCAGAGCTTGAGGGTAGAGTGTAGATAGGAGGAGATAGGTAGCAGTGAGTGGGAGAGAGGATTTTGGGTAACTCTTGCGAGAGTTGGAGCTCGGAGCGACCTCTACGGAGGTCAGAGCTTGGAGGTAGAGTGTAGATAGGAGGAGATAGGTAGCAGTGAGTGGAAGAGAGTAACTCTTGCGAGAGTTGGAGCTCAAAGCGACCTCTGCGGAGGTCAGAACTTGGGGGTAGAGTGTAGATAAGAGGAGATAGGTAGCAGTGAGTGGAAGAGAGTAACTCTTGCGAGAGTTGGAGCTCAGAGCGACCTCTGCGGAGGTCAGAGCTTGAGGGTAGAGTGCAGATATGAGGAGATAGGTAGCAGTGAGTGGGAGAGAGGATTTTGGGTAACTCTTGTGAGAGTTGGAGCTCGGAGCGACCTCTGCGGAGGTCAGAGCTTGGAGGTAGAGTGTAGATGGGAGGAGATACGTAGCAGTGTGTAGAAGAGAGGGTTCTGGGTAACTCTTGCGAGAGTTAGGGCTCGGAGCGACTCCTGCGGGGGTCAGAGCTAGAGGGTGAGTCAATAAGGAGAAGAGAGGTAGTTGAAGTAGAGTGAAGAAGTTTTAGCTTGAGCAGACCCCTGCGGGGGTTGGAGCTTGGAGACTAGGCGGAAAAGAATAGGTAGCAGCATGAAGAAGAAAGGACTATGGCCGAATCCTGCGAGAGTCGGAGCTCAAGGGGGCCCCTTCAAGGGTCTGAAGAGTCAAGACAGGAGAAAAAAGATTGTTAGAGGTAGAGTGTAGAAAAAATTAGTTGGGAGTGGAGTGTAGAGAAGAAAGGAACGAGAGGCTAAAAAGTAGGGTTATAAGGATAAAAGATTTGGAAAAGTTGGAAGAAGGGAACAAGCACAAATATAATACATACATGTATGTACAAATGCAGTAAATGCGCAAAGAACATGTGGATACAAATGTTTGCATCTGTAAATAGCTATTGGTGTTTGCAGAAGATGCTAACTGCAATGGCCCTTGAGGGAGTCCTTGGCAAACATGTAAGGGTGCCATGGGTGGACAATTGGGCTTCTGCGGGGTTTGGTTTGGATGACTCTTGCGAGAGTCGAGGCTCTGTTAGACACCTTTTTGAGTTGGAGCCGTGTGAGGAGGTGCTTGGGGGTTAGATTTGAAAGCTTCAGAAGACCAGCGACCAAGGGTCTGGATCTGATGGTGTGAGAGCCTGTTAGAGGCTGCTGTAGTGGCTGTGCCAATCCCGAATGAGTGGCTGGAAAAGGGCTCTGGGGGAAAACCTGATAGGCGAAGGATTGTCATTGTCGCTTGTCACTCAATGCGCGTTGTCGCGCGTGTTCTGATCAGCTGTGTTGTCGCGCGCGTACTCAAGAGCGGTGTTATCGCGCGCCTACTGAAGGGCGGGACCGAGGGTGTTAGGAAGGGCACTTTCTATGCAAGACTAAAAAGGGCATGTGCTCTGCACAGGTTGAGCCCTATGTGTGCACGTGCCTGCCCTGCATCTTATATATATTATCAGCCTGATCTCAGGAGAAAACGTAAGTATTTTACGTTTTGCCAGTTTAGTGGCTAATTCATACGAATTCGTACGAGTTCAGTCGTACGAAATGGTACGATTTTTAAAAGGAGGCGTGGCACCTGACCCCACTCCTAACCCCAACCGTCATTGGGGGATAAGCAAATCGTACTAAATTGTACGAATTAGATCGTACGAATTCATACGAATTAGTCACTAAATGAAAAAGTTACGAATTGCCATGAGATTGTGTTGATATTATAGGTAGATACAGACTGGTACAGACTGATGTGACTGGAGTGGGGTGGGGGTGTTTTATTTATACATATATACGCCTTTTTTTTAGGTGAGGGAATGGAAGTTTTGAGTGAGTTCTCCCACTTTTTTCCCTAGGACTTCAATAAGTCAAAGTACAGGTCTAGACTTAATGATGATCATCTTCAAGCCATACTGAGGGTCTCAACTGCTTCCGCTCTAAAGCCAAATGTGGTTCAGATTTGTGAGAAGAAGCGCTGTCAAGTCTCTGGCAGCAAGAAGTAGGCAAAAGATGCCATGTTCAGAATAACTGTTCATAATCTTCACTTAATGTTCTATTAATGTTCAGGACACTTCATGTTCAGAAGAAATAATTAAAACTGTTAATAATGACATTTGAGGACTTTTTTGTGGAATCCCTTATGCAGCCCAGCCTCACCCAGATTTTGCCTCCTGCGGCCCCCAGGTAAATTGAGTTTGAGACCCCTGGTGTAGATGCATGAAGTAAGGATTTTGAGTGTAATGGGTTGTCTAGCATGGTATGGAATTGTTTGAATGAATTCCATGCTGTGAGGTATGCATTGAGGGTTCACATTGGTCTTTCGGAATGGAAATACAATTGGGGTGGCCATGTTAAGGCAAAGCAGTGTCCTTTGTAGTAGCCACTGTAACCTATTGGAGGGGCAGCGTCTGTGTATAAGTTAATGTCAATAGGGGATGCTATCAAGTCGCTGTAGAAAAAGGAACAGCCGTTCCATTGCTTAAGGAAAGAGATCCATAAGCAGAGTTAATCGCGACTGGGTTTAGAGAGAAAAATTGTTTCTTCTAAGCCATGAACTGTGGTGGATAATTGAAGGAGGTGGGAAATGAAAGGAATGATGCGCATTGCAAAATTTAGATGGCCTACAATTGGTAGGAGTTCTCGTTGTGTGCACATCTGTTTTTCAAGGAAAATTTGGGATAGAGAAAATATTCGATTGATATCCCTCTTTAGGAAGGGATGCTTGGAATTTATGCGAGTCTAGATTAATACCCAGAAATTCGATTGAAGTACAGGGTCCTTTCTGAGATCAGCGAAAACCTGCTGGGTGATCGCTAGGTGTTTGGCTGGAGGAGATGACGGGGGGGGGAAATAAGAAAATCGTCTAGAAGGTGAATGAGGTATGGGATTCCGTAAATATTAGACAGAATCCAGCATAAAGCTTCTGACATCATGTCAAATATTTTTTGGGCTGCTTTTGCATCCAAAAAATAAAATTGATTGCGCCAATGAATGCCAAAAAGGTGCTAGAAGTCTGGGTGGATTGGCAGGATTTTAAAGGTAGAGGAAATGTCTACTTTGGCTAGCCAGGTGTTACGACTGGCTATCTTTATGAGAGAGATCGCTTGATCAATGTCGTGGTAGTTAAGCGGATATTCGTCCAATGGGATAGTGCTGTTAATGCTAGGAAAGGAGCAATTGTGTTGGGACGAAAGGTCGACTATAAGGCGTTTTTGCCAGAAAATTTTTGAGTAGCCACACCAATGGGGCTAATGCGCGAGATATTAAATGGAGGAGCCTTGAATGGTCCAATCATGAAGTTGTTGTTGATTTTTTTTTATTAAGATAATCGACGGTTTCAGGTTCGGAGGTTGCAGACTACAGGTTAGGACAGATTGGATAAGGTGAAAAATAGAATGTATCCTTTGTGAAGAGGATGTGGAGAGTAATAGGTTGGATGAGGGTCAGCTTCTGGAGCCAGCAGTCATGATCTCTAAAATAGAAAAAACAAAGAGAATCAGAAATTAAATCTTTGCAAAATAATACAAGTATGGCAGACATGAAAATTGTTTTAGTTGATATCCATGCGAGGCATCTTAATAAGGGCATAGGCGGCTGTAAATGGAAGCGCTTTTGTTAATGCATGGTCCGATAGCTTCATTGATACGATGTGCAAGGATGGTAGGGGTGGGTGTTCGTCTCCCCACGGGATGACAGATGGATGGAGAGCTGAGGATATGGCTTGTCTGGTGGTCCAGGAAAACTGGTACCTCTTGAAGACTGAGCATGTGAAGTGATAGTGAAGTTTAAATTTCTATTTATAACAGTCAAGTGGGAAGTTTGTTTCTTTGCCGTTTTCACATCCGACTGACTTGCTATATAATCTTATATGACGCTTTGTAAATCAACACATGAGTCACTGGCGTATTACAATTGGACTTCTGTGCTTGATGGCATAATGTTTTTCAATAGCTTGCTAATATTTACTGGTTGAGTAATAATCTTTTCAGAAGTTTAATGTCTAATGGAATTTATTATTATTTTTTTTTTAATCTTAACTAAATTTACAAGCGTGTCTGGCCTATTCATTCATAAGGTCTTTGCAACAGAGTCAAGAGAGAAGGCGGGACCATCTCCAGTCTTTTAGCTCATTGGATGGTGACGCTTCTCTTTACAGCTATTGGCTTAAGGAGTTTCAGTCAGGCCATGCAAAAGGTGCAAAAAGCCTGGCGGCCATTTTGTTGATTAAATTCAACATTGTTTATGGCTGGAGCTGCTGCTCTGCTGAACACATTCCAGCAAACAATCTGTTAAACGATGGATCGCATGTGTACTGCTAGGAGAAGGTGAGGGTTCAGTTTTATTGCAATAGCTTTGGAGTTTTGGCTTATATCTTGCTGGGAAATAAGGTTGACCAGACTCGAGATCCGCCTCCTAAAGGCTGCGCTCAGACAAGCTGCTCTCTCTTATTTACATCTATATTTGAAACTTATTATAAATATCCTCAATGTACAGTGTTGTAGGTCTCAGATGAGTGGACTGCTGGAAGAGGATGGGGTGGGGTTTTTCTTGTTTTTATTGTTTATTATTTTATTATTTATAAAATTTTCTTAGTTTTCATTTCAAATAAAAATAAATTTATATTTACCCCGCACTGGCTATTCTACTTGTTGCTATTTACATAGGCCTATCTATCCATCTACATTGTGATTGAACACTGGTAATCCAGATTTACTGATCCTAAAAAGTTCCTATCCGGATCACATTGATCCAATCCAATGTTGCTTTGAAAAACTGGCTCAAAAAGTAAGCTGGATTACGTGATCACGGATTGCAAAAACAGGATTACTAAATCTGGATCAATTTTATCCAGATTAATCCTTTTGAAAAACCGGGCCCAGATGCAAAAAGCTCTCGAGTAAAAAATTTTCAGAGCAAACGTATTTCTGCCGCGTGTCGCGTGCACTGATCCACACGTGAGTCCAATTGCGCTCTTACAGCTGGAAAATTAAAACAAAACCTTCGTTGCAGCACATTATAAAATCACGACCCGTATCTCCAAAACAAATCTTATTCTTTTCCCACTTCTTCTGGCAACCCAACATGGCGTCTATCTGCCGTCTGAACACTGTTTCAGGTACAATAGAGTACAATAGAGTTTTTGTCTGATCCTGCACCTGCTCCCAACCTGACTTACTGTTCAGGCTATGGCATTTTCTCGTGGCTGCAGTTGCAGGACACTTCTGGTGAGTATACTGTAAACATTTCACCCAGTTTTTATTTTCTTCTGTTTGTAAATACAGGAAAACACTGTTTTATTTATGTTTCGCTTAAAATGTATACTAAATAGTTCATGGGAGCTGTTAATGTAGACAAATGAGACACGTGATTATATTTAGAAGGACCAACTGAATTATTCTTTTTCTTTTTTCTCCACACAGATATTGTGAGGTGTTATTTGTTAGCTTGTTAAAGCTACTTGTAGTGTAAGTAAATAGTATGTTTAAATTTTGTTCTAAAATTTATTTTATATCATTGAATACCAGGGGACTTAAAGACAGTATTAAGAGAAAAGCAATATTCTTATTTTGCATAAGTCAACAGTTCAATTCAATTCAATTCAATTCAGCTTTATTTGTATAGCGCTTTTACAATGTAGATTGTGTCAAAGCAGCTTCACATAAATGGTTATAGTAACTGGAACAGTGTGGTTCAGGTTTTAGTGTTTAAGTTCAGTTCAGTTCAGTTTAGCTCAGTTCAGTGTGATTTAATCATTACTGAGAGTTCAAACACTGAAGAGCAAATTCATCGATGCGTAGCTCTACCAATCCTGAACCATGCGAGGCAGTGGCGACAGCGGAGAGGGAAAAAAAACTTCACCTGATGGGAGAGAAGAAAAAAAACCTTGAGAGAACCAGATTCAGTTGGGCACGACCATTTTAATTTCTCCGCTGGCCAAAAGTCTTGTGCAGAACTTCATTCGCCGTGGTTTATGCTGGAGATGGCCTCAATGAAGACTCGTCTGTCCCTGGAGCGTCGCTGGAATCAGACACATGTTCTCCACTCCCCACGACCATCAGCGCAGCAGCAGCTCAGGATATGGCCTGGTCCCGGATATGGAATCCTTGGGATCATCTTGGATCTGTACTTGGATCTGGTCTTGGATCCAATCAGTGACTCCGCCTAATCTGAGGACCTCGGGATGAGTATCCCCAGGTGAAAATAGAGAATAAAGAGAATAATTAGCGTAGCTGCTGTTCATAGTGTATAAGCAAGATGCAGAAGCCAGTGTGGAACCCGCTAGGTGATGCATTGAGTGTATGCTTTACTAAACAGATAGGTCTTTAATCTAGTTTTGAACTGGGAGAGTGTTTCTGAGCCTCGGACGTTATCAGGAAGGCTATTCCAGAGTGTAGGAGCCATGAAAGAGAAGGCTCGACCTCCTTTACTTGATTTTGCTATTCTAGGTACTACCAGAAGCCCTGAATTTTGAGATCTTAAAGAGCGAGTTGGTTCGTAGCGAGACAGAAGGTTGGTTAGATAAACAGGAGCTAGATTATTTAGAGCTTTATAGGTGAGAAGTAATATTTTAAATTCAATACGAAACTTAACAGGCAGCCAGTGTAAGGAGGATAAAATTGGGGTTATGTGATCATATTTTCTAGACCTGGTCAGAACTCTGGCTGCTACATTTTGTACTAATTGAAGTCTGTTAATAGAGGATGCTGGGCAGCCAGCAAATAGAGCATTACAGTAATCCAGTCTCGAAGTCATAAAAGCATGAACTAGCTTTTCTGCATCTGAGATGGATAGCATGTTACGTAATTTAGCGATATTTCTCAGATGAAAGAAGGCAGTTTTTGTGACATGGGATATATGGTTTTTAAAAGTTAGATTGCTGTCTAATATGACACCCAAATCTTTTATAGTAGAGCTAAAGCTAACTTTGTATCCCTCTAATTGTAAATTGAGTTGCGAGATCTGCTGTGTGCAAGATTTAGGCCCAATAAGTAATAATTCTGTTTTGTCGGAGTTTAAAAGAAGAAAATTGTTGGTCATCCAGTCTTTGATGTCTTTGAAACACTCAGTTAGTTTAGAAAGTTCAGACGTCTCGTCAGGTTTAGTTGAAATATATAATTGAGTATCATCTGCATAGCAGTGAAAACTGATCCCATGTCTTCTAATAATGTCTCCCAGAGGTAGCATTTAAATTGTAAACAGTAAAGGGCCTAAAACTGATCCTTGAGGCACCCCATACTTTACTGGGCAGATTTGTGAAGGCTGTCCATTAAGATTCACAAACTGGTAGCGGTCAATTAAGTATGACTTAAACCAGTGGTTCCCAACCTGGGGTCCGCGCCCCCCTAAGGGGGGCGCCAGAGTTCACAGGGGGGGCGCTGGAGAGGATAAGTATTGAGGTAGAAAAAGGCATAAAAATGCTCCACTATTATAAAGGGCTTTGCAATTAATCGAAAATCCGATTTAGATTTCGGTTTCAAACGATTATAAAAAAGCATTAATCGAGATAAATGATTATTGCATCATATTTTGCCACGTTTCAGTTGTACACGTGTTGCTCTTAAAAGCGCGAAAGAGCGCATGCTTGTGTCTGTGTGCAGCACGATTACGCAGTCAGAAGCATGCGGCCGGTCTGCATTCACTCTCATTCACACACTGAGACGAGCAGAGGAGCGCAGACATCTAAAGTCGTCTTAACGTGAGCGCTTTAATGGTCAAATAGGTGTCAAAACGCGGTGTTTAGTGATTATTTACATTAACCCTCATTTGTGTAATAAACAAATGAGTTGAGGATCAAAAGACGTGAAAGAGAAACCATTAAAGAGACAGCGCCCTATAATCCTTCTGCCGCCTGTTTTTATCATTATTAAACAAACATAACGAGAAAACCCTCGCTGCTCCTGACTGAAGGACTGCTGTAGCTAAAGTGTTTTTCTTACAGTGAAGATGCTTAAAGCACAGTTTGTTTCATATTTTTATTCTATTGTATATCTTTCCTTTGCAGGGTGGAAAATAACTGTATATATACAGTTAAAGTCAGAATTATTAGCCCTCTTGAATATTAGCAAACCTTTTCCTGCCCAATTTCTGTTTCATGGAAAGAATATTTTATTAACTTATTTCTGAACATAATAGTTTTAATATCTCATTTCTAATTACTGATTTCTTTTTGTCTTTGCTATAAAGACAGCACATAATATTTTACTAGATATTTTTCAAAATACAAGCATTCAGATTAAAGTGCAGTTCAAAGGCTTAATTAGAGTAATAAGGCAAGTCATTATAACGGTAGTTTATTCTGCAGACAATCAAAAATATATATTGCTTAAGGGGGCTAATAATATTGACCTTAAATTGGTTTCAAAATATTTAAACCTTTCTTTATTCTAGCTAAAATAAAACAAATAGAAGTAAAATATTATAGCAAATACTGTTAAAATTCCTTGCTCTGTTAAACATAATTTGGGAAATATTTATAAAAAAAAAAAAAAATCTCAGGAGCGCTAATAATTTTGACTTTAACTGGCAATGGTTTTGAATAATCGTGATTACAATTATGACCAAAATAATCGTGATTATGATTTTTCCCAAAATCGAGCAGCCCTACTTTTATATATGTATTTTTAAGTACCAAAAAAAAATCTAAACACATGCTTAAAATTCCAACATAATAGTGAAAATAATTAAAATAAATAACTTTAAATAATTATTTAAATTTTGCTTACTCGCGCAATCTGCTTGTCAACGTGTCGTAAAGGCAAAATCAAAACAAAAATGGCAGAGAAACGTAAATGCAGTGATTCTTCAGAGGCGAAGAAAAAGATTAGACAGTATGACAAAGCCTACCTAGATTTTGGTTTCATTGAAGGCCAAGACTAAATCAGTTAAAACTGATTAATTAATATTTTCTATACATATTACTATTAATATTACACAAACACACACACACACACACACACACACACACACACACACACACACACACACACACACACACACACACATATATATATATATATATATATATATATGTATATATATATATATATATATATATATATATATATATATATATATATATATATATAGATATACACACACACACACACACAGTACATATGTGTGTGCGTGCGTGTGTATTTATATGGTGGGGGGGCTCCAATGTTTGTATATGTTCATGGGGGGGGCCCCAAAGAAAAAGGTTGGGAACCACTGACTTAAACCATTGTAGAGCCTGTCCCTGGACACCTGTAGACTTTAAGCGATTTATGAGGATATTGTGGTCAATGGTATCAAATGCCGCACTAAGATCGAGTATAAAACTAATAGCGAGACGCACCCTCGGTCAGCAGCTAAGAGTAAATCGTTGGTTATTTTCACTAAGGCGGTTTCTGTACTGTGGTGAGCCCTGAAACCTGACTGAAACACTTCAAAAATATTGTTCGTCTGCAGAAAAGAGCATAATTGAGTGGAAACAACTTTTTCTAGTATTTTAGACATAAATGGAAGATTTGAAATAGGTCTATAGTTAGCTAAGTTGTTGGTGTCTAGTTGCGGTTTCTTAATAATAGGCTTATTAACAGCTAGCTTGTAAGAGTTTGGAACATGGCCTATAGATAAAGAAGAGTTGATAATGTTAAGAAGAGGTTCTCTTATAGCAGGTAGCAGCTCTTTCAGTAATTTTGTTGGAATTGAGTCCAGCATACACGTAGCTGGTTTAGAGCTATTTATAATTTTTACTAACTCTTCATGTTCTATGATTTTGAAGCAGTGTAGGTTATTATTATGATTTAATGAAATATTTACAGGATTTGGAGTATAAGCCGGTGCAGAAAGTTTGGCATCTCCTATTTTCTGTCTAAAGCCTTCTATTTTATTACTGAAAAGATTCATGAAGTCATCACTACTAATTTGCGGTGGAGTAGTTTGTTCCAAGGATGACCGATTATTTGCTAATTTAGAGATGGTGTTAAATAAAAATCTTGGATTGTTATGATTATTTTCTATCAGTTTGCGCAGGTGCTCGGTCCTGGCAGATTTTAGAGCCCTCCTATAGCTGGACATACTGTCTTTGTACGCAATTCTAAAGACCTCTAAATTAGTTTTTTTCCATTTACGTTCCAGGGCGCGGGTTGCTGTTTTGAGCGCACGAGTATGACTATTATACCATGGTACAGTTTTAATCTCTCTAGCCTTTTTTAATTTGATGGGTGCCACAGTATTTAGTGTGCTAGTAAAGATGGCATCCATACTGCTGGTTACTACATCAAGATCATTTGAGTTTGCGGGTGCATTACGAAATAGAGAGAGATCAGGTAAGTTATTTATAAATTCATCTTTAGTTGACGGAACAATAGTTCTACTAGGGCGGAGTATTGGAGCGGGTTTGCTGATTTCAGGTAAACATAGCTTATATAGTAAGAGGTAGTGATCTGTAATATCATCACTTTGTGGTATAATGTCTACGTCAATAACCTCGATTCCATAAGACAGAATTAGATCTAATGTATGCTTTAAGCGATGGGTTGGACCCACAACGTTTTGCTTTATCCCAAGTGAGTGTATTAAATCCATAAACGCGAGCCCTAATGTATCATCTATGTGGATGTTAAAGTCACCTACAATTAGCATTTTATCAGTTTTGACTAGTAAGTCAGAAATAAAATCAGAAAATTCTTTTAGAAATTTGACATAGGGTCCTGGTGGTCTATATATGGTGATTAAAGCGAGAGATAACATAGGTTTTTGTATAGTATCTGGAAGCTGAACATTAAGCGATAATACTTCAAAGGAGCTAAACATAAGTCCGTTTCTCTGTTTAATATTAAGGAAATCACTAAAGATTGATGCAACTCCACCACCACGACCAGTTTGACGAGCCTCATGTTTATATAAGAATCCTGGAGGAGTTGCTTCATTTAAGCTAATATAGTCATTTTGTTTCAGCCAGGTTTCAGTGAGACAGAGTGCATTAAGATTGTTTTCTGTTATTATTTCATTTATGATAAGTGCTTTAGGTGCAAGTGACCTGATGTTTAGGAGACCAAGTTTTACGAAATTTGTATTTTCACTTTCTACTGGTTTTTCTGGTTTGATTCTTACTAGATTTTTTCTGGAGCACACAGTACGTTTATTTCTTAATCTAATAATACGAGGAACAGACACAGTCTCTATAGGATTCGCCAGATATGCGTTACTGATGTTTAAGTGGGGTGAACAAGAGTCTAGGTGGCTATAATGTGAGTTCTGTGAATTTTTACCTGCTAGTCAGATGGTGCGAAGTAATCTGGAGATGTTGTCCGACAGGAGTTCAGCTCCGGCTCGACTGGGGTGCCGGAGCTGAACTCCTGTCGGACTCACAACAGGCACAATGTATATTTTTACAAGAGACACATTCCAGCGCAGAGGACTCAACCTTCTGGAGAAACCAATGGGGTGATACTATACTGTTTAGTCATGAAACTATAGATCTGCTGGCGTAGTCATATGCTTGAATAACTGTCCTGGTAAAGTAGTTAAAGTGAAAGAAGATAAGGATGGACACTGGATTGCTGCAGTTTTGATGATTGAAGGTACTCCACTGATTCTTCTAAATGTTTACGGATATAATGGTCAATATAAAAAGAGAATTTTGCTGGAATGCATTTCAGAAACTATTAGAGAGTTGAAAACATTTTTCCCAACTGAAAATATGTTGGTGACTTTAATTGTGTCCCTGATAATTGGATGGATAGATTTTCAACAAAATACGGTTATTATGAAATGAATGTATTACAAATGTTTGTATTAATACTTCCCTAATAGACGTTTGGAATCATGTTAACCCTGAAGTAAGGCAATATTCATGGATTAGACCCAATGGAAATTGTAAATCAAGAATAGATTTTTGGTTGCTAACCCAAGAAATTTTTAAATATGTTTTGCAAGCTAAAATCTCTGCAGCTCCTACAACTGATCATTGTGTAATTACTGTCACACTGATCCCAGGCTCTGAAAGAACATGTAGGCAAAAATATTGGAAATTTAATGCAAACTTGTTAAAAGAAGAATATTTTTGTGACATGGTTAAAAAAATCTTATATTCAATCGTGACAAATGATGAGATAAAGTGAGAATGTACTCAATTAATTATGGTAAAATATTGTGTAATAAGCAAAAAGAATTAGAAAAACAGCTGATAAAAGACATTAATGATTGTTGTAAAAAGGATTTATCATTAGAACCTAATAAAGAGGAAATGATTAGATTACAAACTAAATTAGACGATTTCTACTTAAATAGGGCACAAGGGGCATTTATACGATCTAGAGCAAAATGGATGGAAGTTGGTGTAAAAAACAGCTCTTATTTTAGTAGATTAGAAAAAAGTAGACAGAAATGCAATTACCACCTTAAATCTAAATAATACAATTGTAACTGATCCAAAAGAAATAAGTAATGAGATTTTTAAATTTTATCAAAGCCTATATTCATCATCATTTTCCATGAAAGATTCTGAGAATTTCTTCAAAAATTCTATAATTTTATTCCTAAAATTGATGAAGATTTTAAAATGATATGTGACTCTGATTTAAAAATTGAAGAACTTGATGCTGCTATTAAAAAAATGGCTTTAGGTAAATCACCAGGTCAAGATGGACTTGCAACTAACTTTTATCTTTTTTCTGGAATGATATGAGAGAAATGCTCTTTAAAGCACTAAAAGAATGTTTAGAAAGTCATACACTACTAACTACAATGAAACAGGCTATAATTATTTTAATACCTAAACCAAAAAAGACAACACTCTTATTGATAATTTAAGACCAATTACTTTACTTAACATTGATTACAAAATATTCACTCATGCATTAGCTAGTAGACTTAAAGGTGGTATAGGTAAAATTATTAGTGATACACAATCTGGGTTTCTTCCAAATCGACTAATACATAATAACATTCGCATGGTGTTAGATTTATTAGACTATTCACATTTGATAGAGGATGATGGTATAATACTATTTCTGGATTTTCTAAAAGCTTTTGATAAACTTGAACACCCTTTTGTTTTTCAGTCTCAACAATATTTTGGGTTTGGGACAAAATGTATTAATATTCTTTCAATGTTGACAATATAACAAATAACAAGTGCTGTTTTACTTCAATCGGGTACTACAAAGAGATTTGATATCAGAAGGGGAATACGACAGGGAGATCCAGTCAGCCCCCTTCTTTCTTACTTGCTGCCGAATTATTAGCACTGTATATTAAAAATATTAAGCCATTAAAAGTAGATCCTTGGTAATTACACAACTAGCTGATGATACAACTTGATTTCTGAAGGACTCTAATCAAATACCGATTGCCTTAAAGTCTATATCATTGTTTTCTAATGCTTCAGGGTTACATTTAAATTTGAAAAAATGTGAGATTCTAACTCTTCACAATAATACATAAAATTCATTGTATAATATCCCAATTAAAAGCTAAATAACATACTTGGGAATAACTATTACAAAAAGTTTTAGGGACAGGGAAAATAATAATATTCATACTGTTGTACAGAAAAATAAAAAAAAACATTAAGTAGCTGGTTACAAAGAAATATTTCAATTTTGGGGAGAATATTATTAACAAAAATGGAAGCAATATCAAGATTAATCTATCCAGCATTTTCCTTAGGTGTAACAGAAAGATGTATTAAACAAATTAACAGAGTTCATTATGAGTTTATTTGGAACAATAAGCAACATTTAATTCGAAAAAATGATTTGGTAAAGTTATCAGAGGAAGGGGGGTTGAATGTTATTGATTTTGGCGTTATAAATGGAGTAATGAAGTTAAAATGGTTACAAAGCTTTGTTAAAGGTGAACCGTCTTTATGGTTTAGCATCCCTTTTCATATTTTTCAAAGGATGGGAGGAATTTCTTTTTTTCTAAAATGTGATTTTGACTTACTAAAATTGCCATTTAAATTGTCTGGTTTTCATGCAGAAGTGTAACTATATTGGAAGATGTTGTACAAGCACAATTTTACTCCACATAATGTTATCATTTGGAATAACAGGTGTGTTTTTCTACATGACAGGAAATCTTTATTTTTTAAAGACTGGTTTGACAAAGGAATTAAATGTAATTCATTTAATGGATGATGATGGTAATATGTTGAGCTATGATCATTTTAGGTTAAAATTCAATTTTAATTGTGCATATAGAGAATTCTCTTTGGTTGTCAAAGCTATTAATGTAGCTTTGAGAAATTTAGTTAAAGGTATAGTGCAATACTCCTCTGTAATACCTACACTAGTTGATTTGTTTATAAATAATTATTCATTTTTGGATATTAAACGTAACAACAAGGTCTTGAGATCACTACTGACAAAAGAATATTTTCCTCTTCCTGTTAAAAGAAAAGTTTTATCTGAGAGATTTTCTAAAGCTGACACTATTGATATTAGTAAAAGATACCTGTCATTTCCCTTGTTGCCTAAAATGAACGAAGTACATTTCAAAACAATTAATGACATCTATCCATGTAACAAATTTCTTAGAATAAGATTTCATTTAGACAGTAATGCTTGTATTTTTTGCTTGAAAGATATAGAATCCCATGAACATCTTTTTTATAGTTGTTCCAGTGTCAAATCCTTTTGGGACAGATTGTATTAGTGGTTGATAACTAAAAATGTAACACCTGCGTTTGACTATCACATTGTGAAATTTGGCATTTTTATGAAAAACAAGGAAGTTGAATTTTTTTGTAATAATATGTTGATTGTAGCAAAATTTTATATACACAAATGTAGATTTGTTAAAGTTTCTCCTTGTTTCAAAGCATTTACAAATGATTTCAATATGTTATATAAATCTATAAAACAAGTAAAAACAAAAGGTGCCTTAAAGCTCTCTAAGCTTTTGTCAACATATATGGACTGACCCCTCTGAATGTAATGTATTTTCATTTGTATTATTTAAGGTTTATTTTTATGTTATTATTAATTTGTACTGTTTTGTTTATTATATGCTGCTTGGATATAATTATATATATGTTTAACGATGGAAGTTGAAAATGCCTGTGTGTTATTTGAAGTTTAAATTAAAAAAAAAAAAAGTTCGTCAAGAGAATAATAAAATACGAGATTGCTAGAATATAAATGTGTCACTGTGGTAATGGATATACACAATTTATCAATATATATAAACATGTAGCCTATCAAAAAATAGAAGTGCAAGTGACTGATGATATTTTAAGCATGAGGATTAAAATATCAGCCATACTTAATTGTGACGAGTCCAACCATTCATTTATACATTCATTAAAGAATTTAACCATACAAAATGTCAACCTCAACACTGTCAGTGAAACATATACACACGCACGCAGTACAATAAAGAATGAATGAATAAATTAGGAGCAAAAATATTATGTCAATAGAAAAAAAAGCATGCATCCAAAATCAAAAGAATGCTGAGTTTATACGAAGAACGAAACCGGCAAAAATAAATAAATAAATAAATGAATAAATACGCAAAAAAAAAAAAAATAAAAAAAAAAATAAAAGACAAAGTAAATAAATGCATAAATTCATACATAAATAAAAAAATTAATAAATACGCAAATATATAACGAAATTGAAGAATAAATCCATACATTTCTGCAAAAATAAAATAAAATAAAGAATAACAAAATACGCGCATATATACATAAATAAGCATTGAAATCTATAAATTCCTGTATAAATAAAATAATTAATAAATAAATACGCAAATAAATAAATAAGTAAATAAATCCATAAATGCAGGCATAAATATTTTTTTTATAAATAAATTAATACGACTGATAAATAAACAAATAAATAAATGTCTTCATAAATAAAAATGAATAAAAACGAAAATATATAAATAAATAAGTAAATAAATTCTGCATAAATAAAATAAAGCATAAATAAACAAGAAAATATAAATTACTACGTAAATAAAACATTAAATAAATAAAAAAAGCAATTATAAAAATAAATGAGTAAAAAAGTTCACAATTTCCTGCATAAATAAAGCAAATAAATATGCAATGTATTTATTTATTGTTTTATTTATGCAGGAATTTATGAATTTATTTATTCATTTATTTATTTATTTGTTTACTTATTTATTTATAGTTTTTGAAGGTTTCGTCCTCTATAGGTTTTTTTTTTCTTAGGGTGCGAATATCCATGTTGCAGATGCGGATAGATAATGATAAATTGATTGATAAATTGTGCAAAAGGAATAATAACGAAGTAAATAGAAGTGTCTAGCATTTTACAATCCTATATTAAAGAGATCCAGACGTTTTAAATCATTTGGTAAATTTAGGTCCATTCGAATTTTGTTATAAATAAATATATGTAATATAATGTATACTAGTGAAAGTAAAATAGTGAAAAACAAATGTTTTTAATGATTTTTTATTGTTACAACTGTTTATTTGAATTCATTTCGAGTTTGTTGTAAAACTGACGCAGAATTAATTTCATGAAGGCGTAACGCTGGTCTATGCCTGTTTACCGGGCAGCCGCTTGCATACAGGCTATGAGTATGTGTGATCAGTTATTGATTGATTATAAGGCATATACTTTATGCAAAAACAATATGGCACTTTCAAATGGCCACAGAAACGCTCCACAGAAACGGCCCAGCCTGCGTCACATTTAGAATTGAATGTGAATGTTCGAAACGGTGACATCATAGCTAAGAGAATGCGAATGCAACTCTGACTTTGGCATTCTGCGGTTTAACTAGTTGAGCGATGGGTCAACGTAATTGTCGTTTCAAAAAGGCAAACAATGATTTTGAGCGTGTGCACGTTTACCATCACGATGCACCGCCACAGCTCACCAATTTGGTGGAAGCTCATAAACATCCTGTTGGCGTAGGTGAAGATAGTGCGAGAGAGGGGAAAAATAAAAAGAGAAAGGAGGCCAACCGTAAAAAGAAAAGAAGGTTCAAGTTGTGGCGGTGGTTCTCCTGTCTGAGAGCTGCTGAAAAAAATAGTACACTTCAGGTTGATGGAGAGGCTCAGGACACTGGGGCAACTGCAGCACCACCTGAAGTACAACCTTCCTCCTCTTCAGGTGACGGATCTCTACAGCAGGCCATTCATACTGTAGAGCTCAATCTTCAGGAACCTTCAGCCAGTGACCCTGAAGTCTATCCAACAGTAAAGAAACATCTTACTGTTCAACCTGATGTCCTCCGTTCTCCAGTTCTGAGCAGCAATACTGCTCAGACTTCATTCGACTGGAACTTTGACATCAGCCAGACTCCATTGCTTAGTCCTGACTATTGTGATGAAGCCGAAAGCTTAGCTCACACCTTATCTGACTGGAGCATTGATTCTGGCCTGGCTCTAGCACGCACCACATCAAGGTGGAGCAATGATTTCACTAAGACTTCAGCACACACCATGTCAGATTGGAGCATTGATAAGATCAAAACTCCAACACGCACCACATCAGATTGGAGTACTGACGCTACCCGGACTCCGGTACACAAAGTGTCAGTCTGGAGTATTGATGTCACCCAGCCTCCATTTCACTCATCCACTTCTGATTGTTGTAACAATGCCACTGAGATTCCAGTCCCCGATGCTTCCGAGGGGAGTGCCAATTTCCCTCAGATTTCACAGCACACAACGTCAGACTGGAGCATCAATGGTGGTCAAACTCCAGTCTGCACACAGGCCTCTGTTTCAAAACAAATAGAGAATAATGGAAAGATGACAAGTCAGGGTAAGTTGACTGTCCCTTAAACACACACACACACACACACACACACACACACACACACACACACACACACACACACACACACACACACACACACACACACACACACACACACACACACACCTGCAATACTATATCAGGCCATTTTAATGTTTCCATTTGTGACCCTGGACCACAAAACCAGTCTTAAGTTATACATTTTTGGCAATAGGTAAAACTAAAGCTTATTTATTCAACATTCAGACCTCATTTTCAAAAAATGTACACTGATTAAGTAAAACATTTTGTCCTGTTTTACACTGGTTGATATTTCATATTACTTAACCTTGGTTTTGTTTTAATAGTCATCAATTCTTGCCACTATCTGATCGATGACATGCTGGGTGAAGGATCCTTTGGAACTGTGTACAAGGGGCGACGTCTACACGATGACTTAAAGGTGCCTTTCATTTTTCTGGATAGGATAAATAGTAACAAATACAATATGTTAGCTGTACAATCATTCTTACATACACTTTGCTTATTTCTTGTTTATTAGGTGGCAGTGAAATTTGTCACAAAGACGGAAGATGTGGAATACATACGTATCGTAAGTGATTTCTCATAAGACAAGCTACTGTTGTCGAAATTTTGTGAAATTATGATTCAATTCATAATCTATAAAAGATATATCTATCTAAACATCATAAAAAATGTATTTCCTGTAGTCGGGTCATTCAGAGCCCTTTCCTCTTGAAGTTGCACTTCTCATCCTCGCCCATGGAGTATCCAGCGTTCCAGAAATAATCCAGCTTCTGGACTGGCAGGACCAGGAGGACCATTATATAATGGTGTTGGAATACCCTTCACCCTGTGAGGACCTATATGCTTTCACAGAAAGCTATGGAGGATCCATAAGTGAAGGTTTAGCGCGTGTTGTTATGCAGCAGGCAACTCAAGCTGCATACATGTGCTGCCGCAATGGTGTTCTACATCGCGATATCAAACTTGAAAATCTACTAATCAACAAGGAGACTCATAAAGTCAAATTAATAGACTTTGGGTGTGGAGACCTTCTCAAGAAATTACCCTACGATACATTTGCCGGTATGTATTAACCCTTAAGCTGTGAAAAACGATATTCTGAATTTATAGCAACAAATGCTAATTGATGCAAAAATCTTTTACCTTTAGGCACCCTTGAGTACTGCCCCCCAGAGTTTGAGGAAACGGGTGAATACAATGGGAAGCCGGCAACAGTCTGGTCCCTTGGCATCCTCTTGTTTGTATTGGTGTGTGAGGACTTTCCCAACCCTCAAGAACTGCACATGATCAATGAGAACAACTTCTCCAAAGCTGGCTTGTCCGATGGTAAGCTCTTTATTTCAAAGACTCTTACATGCAACATCAAAGGAGGTGTGAAGTTCAAGGTAAACAGATGTTTCAACTGTTTTTCACAGAATGCTGTCAGTTGATTAGTTGCTGTCTCCAGCAAAAGCCAGAGCAGCGGATTCAATTAAAAGAGATTCTTCTTCACGAATGGTTCAAGGTATGAAGCCTAAGCAGAGTATTTTGGGAGGGTTAATTCAAACACAAGACTATGGATGTTAGCTTAGAGAATATTAGATTTGGATTGACTTTTGATAAACTAATTGCTGTTTTTATTTTAGGACACCAACCTGGAGAACTGAAGAACAGCCACCCTACATGTTATTGTCTTGAGAGGAACGTTTCAGGCTGTTTGAGGCAGGAAATCTTGAGCAGGAGGTGGCTCCTCTCAAAACAAACAATAAAACATATGCATTAATTGAACTCTTGTGAAGAGTATTATTTGACAAAAACAATTCTAGGAGAGCACATATTTACATAGTACTGTGAATCTTGTTTCTGTCATGTATGATAAGTATGCAATGCATTTCTTGAGTCATGCTATTCTTACAGTTAAAAAGATGACTAGACGCTGCATATTGACACAATAAACGTGTCAAAAAAGTCACCAACACAAAACAGCTGATGATAAACATCATTTTAAGCTGTAAAATGACATCACATTTCCACTCTGAAAATGAATATTTAAAATAACAGACACTTCCCTGCCACATGTATTTGTTCTTCAGACATCTCACCAAGCAATGAGATGTTTAAATGCTGTCTAATAGACTCTAAACGTCTGGCCAAAAGAAGGCTAAATTTGGGTAGGCAGTGCAAATCTATATGGCTACTTGATGACTTGATTTATAGATAATTATTCATTCATTCATTTTCCTTCGGCTTAGTCCCTTTATTAATCAGGGGTTGCCACAGCGGAAAGATCTGCTAACTTATCCAGTATATGTTTTACACAGCAGATGTCCTTCCAGTCACAACCAAGTAAACTCCTATACACTCACATTCACACACATACACTATGGCTAATTTAGACTGTGGCTTCTTCAATTCAGTTTCCCCTACCTGTACTATGGGGGAAACTGGAGCACCCAGAGGAAACCCACATGAACATAGAGAGAACATGCAAACTCCACAAAGAAACGCCAAGTGACCCAGCTTGGTCCCGCTAGGAAGCCAGCGACCACCTTGCTGTGCAGCAACAGTGCTAACCACTGAGCCTCCATGCCACCTTATAAGCAGTTAGATGTTTTTCAAACACACACAAAAACGTTTGTTTTTTTTTCCCTTCGCAAGTTGAATAACTGTGCATAGGTCAATTCAAACATAATACATCTAGATATGTTTATATCATGTTTAGAGTTTTTGGCCATAAATACTTAAACAATGACAATATGTGGGCTTGAAATTGCTAATTTTAAAATTTTGTTCTAATTTTTTTATTTTCTGTGCAAATACAAAAAACATAAATAAATAAAAAAAAAATTTGTGAAAATGGCAATGCCATGTGAAAGCAAATCCGAGCAGCAAATCCGGATTTCACAATCTCCAGGGCCCGGTTTTTCAAAAGTAATCCACTAGGATTTTGGATAAGGGATTGGATCAAATCTTGAAAATGGGTTTTTCAAAAGAAAACACGGATTACATAATCAGATTAGATCACGTAATCTAATCTTGGTTTTGATTTGGATAGTTTGGGTTTTTCAGACCTTTTTTGTAGGATCTGGATCATTTTGATCCAAAAAACCTGGATTAAACTGATCCCATCAGAAGGGTGGATTTAGCGTGGATTTCATGCCCAAAATGTAATTAAAACGTAAAAAAATGTATTAAATAAAACTATATTGGATCATGCAGAATCTTACGAGATATACTATTTATTCATAACGTTTTAATTTTATTTGTTCATCTGTCAGGCTATAGTGATTATAGGCTTTAACGTACACTGTTAACCCTTACTGTAGATTATGCAGTAAATAACTGTAAAATAGCCAGTGTTTTGCTGTAATAAAAGGAAACAGTATTTTACAGTAAAAGGAGCAGGATTTGTATGAAATTTTGTAGTGCAAAGAATAAATTACAGTAATTTATTTTATGTACCCATTACAGATAGTTACTGTGATAATAAATGGTAAATTACTGCTCAACCATTATTACCCCATGTACTCTGATGCTTTATATTGCTATATATATATATATATATATATATATATATATATATATATATATATATATATATATATATATATATATATATATATATATATATATAATATATATATATATATATATATAGTTCAGTTTTGGTATGTGTATGGTCAGTATTGAGGAGAAAGTGAGGCAATGCATTGATGATAAGATAAATTTCTCTGCAGCCATCTCTGTGTTTTCTTTGGTTCCTTTTATGTTTTTAACATTGAGTATCAGGAGTCAACCAATGTCAATGTCACAGAGCTAATTAAAAGGTAAAGATATCGACCTATATATTACCTATAGTAATATATATTACTATAGGTTTGGAACAACATGAGGATCAGATTATTATTATTATTTTTTTATTTGTTTGCTTTGGATGAAGTTTTTATATTTTTATTGTTTTTATTCAATGATATGTGCATGATTGTGATAAATGTAGGCAATTCCTTTGAAAATATGCTATGTACCAGGGATGTCAAACTCCTGAAAGGCTACAGCCCAGCAGAATTTAGTTCCAGCCCTGCTTCAACACACTACCTTTAGATTTAGTTTGATCAGGTGTGTTTAATTAGTATAACTGCACTGTTACTCTGGCTATTTTACAGTTATTTACTGCACAATCTACAGTGTTTTGCTGTAATAAAAGGAAACATTTATTATTTATTAACACATTATTTTACTGTAAAAGGAGTAGACTTTGTGTGAAATTGTGTAGTGCAAAAAATAAATTACAGTAATTTACTTTATGTACTCATTACAGATAGTAACTGACAATAAATAGCAAATTACTGTTCAACCATTACTGTCCCATCTTCTCTGATGGTTTATGTTGCTATTTATAGAGATGTGCATTTTAAAGGCAGAAATTAATGATTTAGGCATCACCACACACTCCCACGGGCTGTCTGTCTTCTTCTAAACACAAAGGTGTTAGAAAGAGTTTTCAGAAAATGCTGGCCCTTTAAGGGAGCCCGGTGTTTGATTTGTTTACTGCTGAGTGTGCTCTATTCTCTGTCCATCAATTCAGATGTAGAGTCTGATATGTATTAGACTTTAAATAAGAATCTACAACGAGTAAATAAAATGTGTTCAAATGTTTTTGAGGGTTTCTATAATAAGGCTGTGTTTTAAGTTATATTGTTGTTATCTTGAACAGTGTACTTGAAAGCTACATTGTTAGCTAGTTAGCCTCTCCTCATATAACTTCTTACATTACTTTTGTCTAAGTATATGTATTTATTGGATATTGGATATTGCATACTGCCATAATGTACAGATGCTAACAGTTGTATGTATCTTTCTGGCAACTAAGCCAAAATTAAATTCCATCATCTCTGTAAGGTAACATGTGCACATTATCACAGGGAATCACAAAAACATGATACACATAGCCATCCACACACAAAAGCTCCACTGTCAGATCACAGGTTGTGAGTTTGTTGCCAAGTATTTTTCAGAGCAGTGTTTCCACCTATGAATTTATATTAGAAACAATAAAAGTTTGTTGTCATGAGATAATTATAACAATAAAAGATTGGATCCTTTGGTTTTTCGATGTTGCCAACTTTATTTTTATTTTTTATAATTATTTTAAACTTTTTATTGAGATTTGACACAGTTTTTAATTACTTAAAACTTTAAAATTTAAAATTATTATGTCGTGTTTTTTGCTGTTCATTTGCTGATCTACCTTCCTGCAGATTCCAGTTGCTATCCATATCAAACACACCTAAACCAATTAATTAGGACCTAAACACCACTTGATAATTACAGGCAGGTGTGTTTGATATGGGTAGCAACTGAAATCTGCAGGAAGGTAGATATCCAGGAACCGGATTGAGCACCCCTGCTATATACCATGGGGGTCAAACTCCAAGTTGCTGGAGAACTGCAGCAGCAGAATTTAGTACCCACCCTGCTTCAACATTACCTGTAGATTTCTAACAAGCCTTAATTAGTTTGATCAGGTGTGTTTAACTAGAGTAACAGCTTAAAGTCCCGGTCACACTGCACTTTTCTCCCAATAGACTTCGATTCATACGCATGTGAGTACTGCAGACCTGGAATAATAGCTCATGCGACAAATTTCATAATTCGCAGCATTGGAAAGTTCAAGCTTGGAGAACGCTGACATGCAAAATCACATCATGTGATTGCTTGATACCAATCAAAGATCAAAACGTGACCTCTCTGGCTTGCTTTTTCAATCTCTAATTATTTTGTTGAATTCCACTACTCGCGTTGTTTAATTCCACTTCGCAGTGCAGTATGACAGAATTTCGCATGCTCAAACGTTAATGTGACCGCAGCCTTACTGTGCAGACCTGTAATCTGCAAGACAATAATTATATCTGCTGATTTCTTAATTTTGTTCTACTTTTTCTGTTATTTATTTGTTTGGTGCCAAAACAATAAAATAAATTTGTCTGAAAAATGTTATGCCTTCTATTTTTTTAATAACAGCTAAGAATACTGATTAATTTTAGTAACACTACAATAACTATATATTACATACTATTAATGTGTATGCAGTATAATGCTGTGATTTGTAACACTACAATACAGTAATTAACTGTACACAGTTTCCAGTTAGTTACCACTGCTGCTCTATTACAGTAATTAACTGGCAACAAAGTTGCCAGCTACTCACTGTATCGGTTCAGTTACAGTAAATAACAGGCAACACTGTTGCCAGCCACTCACTGTAATGGTTCAGTTACAGTAATTAACTGGCAACACTGTTGCCAGTTACTTACTGTAACTGAACTTTTACAGTGAGTGGCTGGCAACAGTGTTGCCAGTATTCTACTGTAAAATCAACCCGGTAAGGTCTAACAGTGTATTTAGCCGTTCAGTATAGGCCTACAGCAAAATAGAAAGAGTTTGGCCTCATAAAACAATCCCCCAAACAGCTGTCAAAATTTACCAAAAACGATACATTTTATTCTGTTACTAATTGATATATATATATATATATATATATATATATATATATATATATATATATATATATATATATATATATATATATATTCATCACAATGGAAAATATTTTTGTGTTTAGAATATTCATTAGTGATGCATGCAATGATTACAGAATAACAAAAAAAAAAAATGCAAAGAATGGCAATGGCAATTTGAAACTTATTATAAATATCCTCAATGTACAGTGTTGTAGATCTCAGATGAGCGGACTGCTGGAAGAGGATGGGGTGGGGTTTTTCTTGCTTTTATTATTTATTATTATAATTATTTTATTATTTATAAAATTATCTTAGTTTTCATTTCAAATAAAAATAAATTTATATTTACCCCGCACTGGCTATTCTACTTGTTGCTCTTTACATAGGCCTATCTATCCATCTACATTGTGATTGAACACTGGTAATCCAGATTTAGTGATCCTAAAAAGTTCCTATCCGGATCAGAATGATCCAATCCAATGTTGCTTTGAAAAACTGGCTCAAAAAGTAAGCTGGATTACGTGATCACGGATTGCAAAAACAGGATTACTAAATCCGGATCAATTTAATCCAGATTAAACCTTTTGAAAAACCGGGCCCAGATGCAAAAAGCTCTCGAGTAAAAAATTTTCAGAGCAAACGTATTTCTGCCACGTGTCGCGTGCACTGATCCACACGTGAGTCCAATTGCGCTCTTACAGCTGGAAAATTAAAACAAAACCTTTGTTGCAGCACATTATAAAATCACGACCCGTATCTCCAATACAAATCTTATTCTTTTCCCACTTCTTTTGGCAACCCAACATGGCGTCTATCTGGTGTCTGAACACTGTTTCAGGTACAAACAGTCTTGTAAGCTAGCTTTCATATTAATGAAGTTGCACGGCATACACAATAGAGCGCACTGATTGGTTTGAACCAAGTCTCTCATGAATGAATGCAGCACACTCAGAGACGTCACAAGGTACTCCCAGGTACAGACATAAAGTCTACACACTAGATTACACGCTAAGATCTCATGACTGTGACGCAGCTTCAAAAAATTAGTTTCTAACTGGAAGTATAAATTTGCTCGAAATTAGGCGAAAACAAACGATTTTCACTTTTTAGTGAAATATTTGTGTCCTAATAGTGTTTTTAGCAGTGTGGGACACATATACGACCGTCAACAGCTCAAAAAAAGGTGTTTTACTGTTTTGTGAGCCTGTAAGTGCAAGTACTTAAATAATTTTATATTTAGTTCATTACTATAACCTTTTAAGCGAATTCTACTTTTTTGTAGACAAAGTTTATTGGATAAATAACTTTAAGTACAATAGAGTTTTTGTCTGATCCTGCACCTGCTCCCAACCTGACTTACTGTTCAGGCTATGGCATTTTCTCGTGGCTGCAGTTGCAGGACACTTCTGGTGAGTATACTGTAAACATTTCACCCAGTTTTTATTTTCGGCTGTTTGTGAATACAGGAAAACACTGTTTTAAGTATGTTTCGCTTAAAATGTATACTAAATAGTTCATGGGAGCTGTTAATGTAGACAAATGAGACACGTGATTATATTTAGAAGGACCAACTGAATTATTCGTTTTCTTTTTTCTCCACACAGATATTGTGAGGTGTTATTTGTTAGCTTGTTAAAGCTACTTGTAGTGTAAGTAAATAGTATGTTTAAATTTTGTTCTAAAATTTATTTTATATCATTGAATACCAGGGGACTTAAAGACAGTATTAAGAGAAAAGCAATATTCTTATTTTGCAAAAGTCAACAGTTCAATTCAATTCAATTCAGCTTTATTTGTATAGCGCTTTTACAATGTAGATTGTGTCAAAGCAGCTTCACATAAATGGTCATAGTAACTGGAACAGTGTGGTTCAGGTTTTAGTGTTTAAGTTCAGTTCAGTTCAGTTTAGCTCAGTTCAGTGTGATTTAATCATTACTGAGAGTTCAAACACTGAAGAGCAAATTCATCGATGCGTAGCTCTACCAATCCTGAACCATGCGAGGCAGTGGCGACAGCGGAGAGGGAAAAAAAACTTCACCTGATGGGAGTGAAGAAAAAAAACCTTGAGAGAACCAGACTCAGTTGGGCACGACCATTTTAATTTCTCCTCTGGCCAAAAGTCTTGTGCAGAACTTCATTCGCCGTGGTTTATGCTGGAGATGGCCTCAATGAAGACTCGTCTGTCCCTGGAGCGTCGCTGGAATCAGACACATGTTCTCCACTCCCCACGACCATCAGCGCAGCAGCAGCTCAGGATATGGCCTGGTCCCGGATATGGAATCCTTGGGATCATCTTGGATCTGGTCTTGGATCTGGTCTTGGATCCAATCAGTGACTCCGCCTAATCTGAGGACCTCGGGATGAGTATCCCCAGGTGAAAATAGAGAATAAAGAGAATAATTAGCGTAGCTGCTGTTCATAGTGTATGAGCAAGATGCAGAAGCCAGTGTGGAACCCGCTAGGGGATGCATTGAGTGTATGCTTTACTAAACAGATAGGTCTTTAATCTAGTTTTGAACTGGGAGAGTGTGTCTGAGCCTCGGACGTTATCAGGAAGGCTATTCCAGAGTGTAGGAGCCATGAAAGAGAAAGCTCGACCTCCTTTACTTGATTTTGCTATTCTAGGTACTACCAGAAGCCCTGAATTTTGAGATCTTAAAGAGCGAGTTGGTTCGTAGCGAGACAGAAGGTTGGTTAGATAAACAGGAGCTAGATTATTTAGAGCTTTATAGGTGAGAAGTAATATTTTAAATTCAATACGAAACTTAACAGGCAGCCAGTGTAAGGAGGATAAAATTGGGGTTATATGATCATATTTTCTAGACCTGGGGCCTCATGTACGAAGACTTGCGTGGAAATCTTACTAAAACATTGCGTACGCACAAAGCTGTAAATGTGCGTACGCAGAAAAAATTTCAGATGTATGAAACACTGCGTACGCCGAATCTCACGCATATTCTTTTGTACATCTGAATGAACGTGAAACTGAGCGCAACATGCACGAGCACAAAACCCCTCCCTGCCTCCTCCCCCGTATGAATATGCTAATGACTATGCTAATGGCAAAACCCAACGAAAAAGCAATGGCAAAAGCAAGCAAAAAGAGAAACTTTGAACAGAATGTGAATTGGAGGTGCTTTCAGAGGTAGACCGGAGAAAAGCGGTGTTATTTGCAAGTTTGTTCTCCGGAATTAACAATAAAAGAAATAAATAGAGCGGGAGAGTTTAGCTGATGCGGTTAACACAGTTGGGTCTGAACATCGCACTGAGTGCATTGAAAAAAGAAATATTGTGGTTTATATCTGTAAAATGTTGCAGGTTGGTTAACAGTCTCAGTGGCGCTACTCGTAAGACCCATGTGAACAAGAATTGATACGTACGAGCATGAACTCGGCTCGAATCCAGCGTTTGATGAACTCTTTCTTCTTTTTTCCCCCGCTACATATCAGATTTTGTCAACTATTTATCACGAGAAAGACAAGTAGGAATCATTAATAAGTTCATATCAATAAGCATCATATTTTATTTGCACATTTATTGAATGGAAATGTTTCTGATTCACGCATGCAAATTCATCTTCAGATAGGTATGTAAGATTTCCATACCATACAGTTGACCAGCTAAACATTAAAGCACAATTTGCAGCGGTCGCCTGTTTTCCCAATGTAATCTGAGCGATCTACTGCACGCACATTGCTATAAAGACACTATCTGAAGATGAATTTGCATGCGTAAATCAGAAACATTTCCATTCAATAAATGTGCAAATAAAATATGATGCACAAACTTATTAATGATTCCTACTAGTCTTTCTCGTGATAAATAGTAGGCAAAATCTGATATGTAGCGGGGAAAAAAGAAGAAAGAGTTCATCAGACCCTGGATTCGAGCCGAGTTCATGCTCGAACGTGTCAAAACATGTTCACATGAGTCTTACGAGCGCGCCACTGAGGCTGTTCAGAGTACTGTAACATTTTACAGATATAATAATATTGAATGGAAATGTTACTGATTCACGCATGCAAATTCATCTTCAGATAGTGTCTTTATAGCAATGTGCGTGCGGTAGATCGCTCAGATTACATTGGGAAAACAGGCGACCGCTGCAAATTGTGCTTTAATGTTTAGCTGGTCAACTGTATGGTATGGAAACCTTATATACCTGCTGAACCCGTCTCATACAGCTGCCATTGCAAGGCTCAGACACTTTGTAGAGAGCAATTTAACACAACTGCCTCTAGGAGTCGCCAATGGAAATAAAACAGACACGCACAAAAAATGTGCGTACGCCTGCCAGAAAGCTGCCGTGAAGTTGCGCACATTCCCACGTTCAGTTCATTGTTAGTAAATCCAAACGTGAGCGATTCTGAGCGTGAAACCTGGCGTACGCAAAGTTTTTGTGCGTACGCAGCGTTGATACATGAGGCCCCAGGTCAGAACTCTGGCTGCTGCATTTTGTACTAATTGAAGTCTGTTAATAGAGGATGCTGGGCAGCCAGCAAATAGAGCATTACAGTAATCCAGTCTCGAAGTCATAAAAGCATGGACTAGCTTTTCTGCATCTGAGATGGATAGCATGTTACGTAATTTAGCGATATTTCTCAGATGAAAGAAGGCAGTTTTTGTGACATGGGATATATGGTTTTTAAAAGTTAGATTGCTGTCTAATATGACACCGAAATCTTTTATAGTAGAGCTAAAGCTAACTTTGTATCCCTCTAATTGTAAATTGAGTTGCGAGATCTGCTGTGTGCAAGATTTAGGCCCAATAAGTAATAATTCTGTTTTGTCGGAGTTTAAGAGAAGAAAATTGTTGGTCATCCAGTCTTTGATGTCTTTGATACACTCAGTTAGTTTAGAAAGTTCAGACGTCTCGTCAGGTTTAGTTGAAATATATAATTGAGTATCATCTGCATAGCAGTGAAAGCTGATCCCATGTCTTCTAATAATGTCTCCCAGAGGTAGCATGTAAATTGTAAACAGTAAAGGGCCTAAAACTGATCCTTGAGGCACCCCATACTTTACTGGGCAGATTTGTGAAGGCTGTCCATTAAGATTCACAAACTGGTAGCGGTCAGTTAAGTATGACTTAAACCATTGTAGAGCCTGTCCCTGGACACCTGTAGACTTTAAGCGATTTATGAGGATATTGTGGTCAATGGTATCAAATGCCGCACTAAGATCAAGTAAAACTAATAGCGAGACGCACCCTCGGTCAGCAGCTAAGAGTAAATCGTTGGTTATTTTCACTAAGGCGGTTTCTGTACTGTGGTGAGCCCTGAAACCTGACTGAAACACTTCAAAAATATTGTTCGTCTGCAGAAAAGAGCATAATTGAGTGGAAACAACTTTTTCTAGTATTTTAGACATAAATGGAAGATTTGAAATAGGTCTATAGTTAGCTAAGTTGTTGGTGTCTAGTTGCGGTTTCTTAATAATAGGCTTATTAACAGCTAGCTTGTAAGAGTTTGGAACATGGCCTATAGATAAAGAAGAGTTGATAATGTTAAGAAGAGGTTCTCCTATAGCAGGTAGCAGCTCTTTCAGTAATTTTGTTGGAATTGAGTCCAGCATACACGTAGCTGGTTTAGAGCTATTTATAATTTTTACTAACTCTTCATGTTCTATGATTTTGAAGCAGTGTAGGTTATTATTATGATTTAATGAAATATTTACAGGATTTGGAGTATAAGCCGGTGCAGAAAGTTTGGCATCTCCTATTTTCTGTCTAAAGCCTTCTATTTTATTACTGAAAAAATTCATGAAGTCATCACTACTAATTTGCGGTGGAGTAGTTTGTTCCAAGGATGACCGATTATTTGCTAATTTAGAGATGGTGTTAAATAAAAATCTAGGATTGTTATGATTATTTTCTATCAGTTTGCGCAGGTGCTCGGTCCTGGCAGATTTTAGAGCCCTCCTATAGCTGGACATACTGTCTTTGTACGCAATTCTAAAGACCTCTAAATTAGTTTTTTTCCATTTACGTTCCAGGGCGCGGGTTGCTGTTTTGAGCGCACGAGTATGACTATTATACCATGGTGTAGTTTTAATCTCTCTAGCCTTTTTTAATTTGATGGGTGCCACAGTATTTAGTGTGCTAGTAAAGATGGCATCCATACTGCTGGTTACTACATCAAGATCATTTGAGTTTGCGGGTGCATTACGAAATAGAGAGAGATCAGGTAAGTTATTTATAAATTCATCTTTAGTTGACGGAACAATAGTTCTACTAGGGCGGAGTATTGGAGCGGGTTTGCTGATTTCAGGTAAACATAGCTTATATAGTAAGAGGTAGTGATCTGTAATATCATCACTTTGTGGTATAATGTCTACGTCAATAACCTCGATTCCATAAGACAGAATTAGATCTAATGTATGCTTTAAGCGATGGGTTGGACCCACAACGTTTTGCTTTATCCCAAGTGAGTGTATTAAATCCATAAACGCCAGCCCTAATGTATCATTAGCGTCATCTATGTGGATGTTAAAGTCACCTACAATTAGCATTTTATCAGTTTTGACTAGTAAGTCAGAAATAAAATCAGAAAATTCTTTTAGAAATTTGACATAGGGTCCTGGTGGTCTATATATGGTGATTAAAGCGAGAGATAACATAGGTTTTTGTATAGTATCTGGAAGCTGAACATTAAGCGATAATACTTCAAAGGAGCTAAACATAAGTCCGTTTCTCTGTTTAATATTAAGGAAATCACTAAAGATTGATGCAACTCCACCACCATGACCAGTTTGACGAGCCTCATGTTTATATAAGAATCCTGGAGGAGTTGCTTCATTTAAGCTAATATAGTCATTTTGTTTCAGCCAGGTTTCAGTGAGACAGAGTGCATTAAGATTGTTTTCTGTTATTATTTCATTTATGATAAGTGCTTTAGGTGCAAGTGACCTGATGTTTAGGAGACCAAGTTTTACGAAATTTGTATTTTCACTTTCTACTGGTTTTTCTGGTTTGATTCTTACTAGATTTTTTCTGGAGCACACAGTACGTTTATTTCTTAATCTAATAATACGAGGAACAGACACAGTCTCTATAGGATTCGCCAGATATGCGTTACTGATGTTTAAGTGGGGTGAACAAGAGTCTAGGTGGCTATAATGTGAGTTCTGTGAATTTTTACCTGCTAGTCAGATGGTGCGAAGTAATCTGGAGATGTTGTCCGACAGGAGTTCAGCTCCGGCTCGACTGGGGTGCCGGAGCTGAACTCCTGTCGGACTCACAACAGGCACAATGTATATTTTTACAAGAGACACATTCCAGCGCAGAGGACTCAACCTTCTGGAGAAACCAATGGGGTGATACTATACTGTTTAGTCATGGAACTATAGATCTGCTGGCGTAGTCATATGCTTGAATAACTGTCCTGGTAAAGTAGTTAAAGTGAAAGAAGATAAGGATGGACACTGGATTGCTGCAGTTTTGATGATTGAAGGTACTCCACTGATTCTTCTAAATGTTTACGGATATAATGGTCAATATAAAAACAAAATATTGCTGAATGCATTTCAGAAACTATTAGAGAGTTGAAAACATTTTTCCCAACTGAAAATATGTTGGTGACTTTATTTGTGTCCCTGATGAATGGATGGATAGATTTCCAACAAATATGGTCATTATGAAATGAATGTATTACAAATTTTTGTATTAATACTTCCCTAATAGATGTTTGGAATCATGTTAATCCTGAAAAAAGGCAATATTCATGGATTAGACCCAATGGAAATTGTAAATCAAGAATAGATTTTTGGTTGGTAACCCAAGAAATTTTTTAAATATGTTTTGCAAGCTAAAATCTCTGCAGCTCCTACAACTGATCATTGTGTAATTACTGTCACACTGATCCCAGGCTCTGAAAGAACATGTAGGCAAAAATATTGGAACTTTAATGCAAACTTGTTAAAAGAAGAATATTTTTGTGACATGGTTAAAAAAATCTTATATTCAATTATGACAAATGATGAGATAAAGTGAGAATGTACTCAATTAATTATGGTAAAATATTGTGTAATAAGCAAAAATAATTAGAAAAACAGCTGATAAAAGACATTAATGATTGTTGTAAAAAGGATCTATCATTAGAACCTAATAAAGAGGAAATGATTAGATTACAAACTAAATTAGACGATTTCTACTTAAATAGGGCACAAGGGGCATATATACGATCTAGAGCAAAATGGATGGAAGTTGGTGTAAAAAACAGCTCTTATTTTAGTAGATTAGAAAAAAGTAGACAGAAATGCAATTACCACCTTAAATCCAATTAATAAAATTGTAACTGATCCAAAATAAATAAGTAATGAGATTTTTAAATTTTATCAAAGCCTATATTCATCATCATTTTCCATGAAAGATTCTGAGAATTTCTTCAAAAATTCTATAATTTTATTCCTAAAATTGATGAAGATTTTAAAATGATATGTGACTCTGATTTAAAAATTGAAGAACTTGATGCTGCTATTAAAAAAATGGCTTTAGGTAAATCACCAGGTCAAGATGGACTTGCAACTAACTTTTATCTTTTTTCTGGAATGATATGAGAGAAATGCTCTTTAAAGCACTAATAGAATGTTTAGAAAGTCATACACTACTAACTACAATGAAACAGGCTATAATTGTTTTAATACCTAAACAAAAAAAGACAACTCTCTTATTGATAATTTAAGACCAATTACTTTACTTAACATTGATTACAAAATATTCACTCATGCATTAGCTAGTAGACTTAAAGGTGGTATAGGTAAAATTATTAGTGATACACAATCTGGGTTTCTTCTAAATCGACTAATACATAATAACATTCGCATGGTGTTAGATTTATTAGACTATTCACATTTGATAGAGGATGATGGTATAATACTATTTCTGGATTTTCTAAAAGCTTTTGATAAACTTGAACACCCTTTTGTTTTTCAGTCTCAACAATATTTTGGGTTTGGGACAAAATTTATTAATATTCTTTCAATGTTGACAATATAACAAATAACAAGTGCTGTTTTACTTCAATCGGGTACTACAAAGAGATTTGATATCAGAAGGGAAATACGACAGGGAGATCCAGTCAGCCCCCTTCTTTCTTACTTGCTGCTGAATTATTAGCACTGTATATTAAAAATAACGACAATATTAAGCCATTAAATGTTCTGAGTAGATCCTTGTTAATTACACAACTAGCTGATGATACAACTTGATTTCTGAAGGACTCTAATCAAATACCGATTGCCTTAAAGTCTATATCATTGTTTTCTAATGCTTCAGGGTTACATTTAAATTTGAAAAAATGTGAGATTCTAATTCTTCACAATAATACATAAAATTCATTGTATAATATCCCAATTAAAAGCTAAATAACATACTTGGAAATAACTATTACAAAAAAATTTAGGGACAGGGAAAATAATAATATTCATACTGTTGTACAGAAAAATAAAAAAAAAAACATTAAGTAGCTGGTTACAAAGAAATATTTAATTTTTTGGGAGAATATTATTAACAAAAATGGAAGCAATATCAAGATTAATCTATCCAGCATATTGCTTAGGTGTAACAGAAAGATGTATTAAACAAATTAACAGAGTTCATTATGAGTTTATTTTGGAACAATAAGCAACATTTATTTTGAAAAATGATTTGGTGAAGTTATCAGAGGAAGGGGGGTTGAATGTTATTGATTTTGGCGTTATAAATGGAGTAATGAAGTTAAAATGGTTACAAAGCTTTGTTAAAGATGAACCGTCTTTATGGTTTAGCATCCCTTTTCATATTTTTCAAAGGATGGGAGGAATTTCTTTTTTTCTAAAATGTGATTTTGACTTACTAAAATTGCCATTTAAATTGTCTGGTTTTCATGCAGAAGTGTTACTATATTGGAAGATGTTGTACAAGCACAATTTTACTCCACATAATGTTATCATTTGGAATAACAGGTGTGTTTTTCTACATGACAGGAAATCTTTATTTTTTAAAGACTGGTTTGACAAAGGAATTTGGAATGTAATTCATTTAATGGATGATGATGGTAATATGTTGAGCTATGATCATTTTAAGTTAAAATTCAATTGTAATTGTGCACATAGAGAATTCTCTTTGGTTGTCAAAGCTATTCCTGTAGCTTTGAGAAATTTAGTTAAAGGTATAGTGCAATACTCCTCTGTAATACCTACACTAGTTGATTTGTTTATAAATAATTATTCATTTTGGGATATTAAATGTAACAACAAAGTCTTGAGATCACTACTGACAAAAGAATATTTTCCTCTTCCTGTTAAAAGAAAAGTTTTATCTGAGAGATTTTCTAAAGCGGACACTATTGATATTAGAAAAAGATACCTGTCATTTCCCTTGTTACCTAAAATGAAAGAAGTACATTTCAAAACAATTGATGACATCTATCCATGTAACAAATTTCTTAGAATAAGATTTCATTTAGACAGTAATGTTTGTATTTTTTTGCTTGAAAGATATAGAATCACAGGAACATCTTTTTTTATAGTTGTTCCAGTGTCAAATCCTTTTGGGACAGATTGTATAAGTGGTTGATAACTAAAAATGTAACACCTGCGTTTGACTATCACATTGTGAAATTTGGCATTTTTATGAAAAACAAGGAAGTTGAATTTCTATGTAATAATATGTCGATTGTAGCAAAATTTTATGTACACAAATGTAGATTTGTTAAAGTTTCTTCTTGTTTTAAAGCATTTAAAAATGATTTCAATATGTCATATAAATCTATAAAACAAGTAAAAACAAAAGGTGCCTTAAAGCTCTCTAAGCTTTTGTCAACATATATGGACTGACCCCTCTGAATGTAATGTATTTTCTTTTGTATTATTTAAGGTTTATTTTTATGTTATTATTAATTTGTACTGTTTTGTTTATTATATGCTGCTTGGTTATAATGTTATATATGTTTAACAATGGAAGTTGAAAATGCCTGTTTGTTATTTGAAGTTTAAATAAAAAAATAAATTTAAAAAAAAGTTTGTCTAGACAATAGTAAAATACGAGATTGCTAGAATATAAATGTGTCAATGTGGGATTGGATATAAACAATTTAGCAATATACTGTATATAAACATGTAGCCTATCAAAAAATAGAAGTGAAAGTCACTGATGATATTTTAAGCATGAGGATTAAAATATCAGCCATACTTATTAGGGTCGAGTCAAACCATTCATTTATACATTCATTAAAGAATTTACCCATACAAAATGTCAACCTCAACACTACCAGTGAAACATATACACACGCACGCAGTACAATAAAGAATGAATGAATAAAAAGGGAGCAACATTATTATGTCAATAGAAAAAAAAACATGCATCCAAAATCAAAAGAATGCTGAGTTTATACGAAGGACGAAACCGGCAAAAATAAATAAATAAATGAATAAATGCGCAAATAAATAAAAGACAGAGTAAATAAATGCATAAATTCATGCATAAATAAAAAATGAATAAATGCGCAAGTATATAAAGAAATTGGAGAATACATTTACATTTCTGCAAAAATAAAACAAAATAAAAAAAGAATAACTAAATACGCGCATATATACATAAATAAGCATTGAAATCTATAAATTCCTGTATAAATAAAATAATTAATAAATAAATACGCAAATAAATAAATGAGTAAATAAATCCATGAATGCAGGCATAAAATAAATAAATACGCAAATAAACAAATAAATAAATAAATGTCTGCATAAATAAAAATGGATAAAAACGAAAATATATAAATAAATAAGTAAATAAATTCTGCATAAATAAAACAAAGCATAAATAAATAAAAATATAAAAATTAATGCATAAATAAAACTATAAATAAATAAAACAGCTAATATAACAATAAATGAGTAAATAAATCCACAAATTCCTGCATAAATAAAGCAAATAAATATGCAATTTATTTATTTATTGTTTTATTTATGCAGGAATTTACGAATTTATTTATGAACTTATTTATTTATTTGTTTTTACCTATTTTTGTATAGTTTTTGAAGGTTTCGTCTTCTATGGGTTTTTAGTAAAATAGTAAAAAAGTAAAATAGTGAAAAACAAATGTTTTTCAATGATTTTTATTGTTACAACTGTTTATTTTAATTAATTTCGATTTTTAGTTCGTTGTAAAACTGACGCAGAATTCATTTCATTAAGGCGTAACGCTGGTGTTTTACAAGTTTAGCCTGTTTACCGCGCAGCCGCTTGCATACAGGCTATGAGTATGTGTGATCAGTTATTGATTGATTATAAGGCATATACTTTATGCAAAAACAATATGGCACTTTCAAATGGCCACAGAAACGCTCCACAGAAACGGCCCAGCCTGCGTCACATTTAGAATTGAATGTGAATGTTCGAAACGGTGACATCATAGCTAAGAGAATGCGAATGCAACTCTGACTTTGGCATTCTGCGGTTAAACTAGTTGAGCGATGGGTCAACGTAATTGTCGTTGCAAAAAGGCAAACAATGATTTTGAGCGTGTGCACGTTTACCATCACGATGCACCGCCACAGCTCACCAATTTGGTGGAAGCTCATAAACATCCTGTTGGCGTAGGTGAAGATGCGAGTGAGGGGAAAAATAAAAAGAGAAAGGAGGCCAACCGTAAAAAGAAAAGAAGGTTCAAGTTGTGGCGGTGGTTCTCCTGTCTGAGAGCTGCTGAAAAAAATAGTACACTTCAGGTTGATGGAGAGGCTCAGGACACTGGGGCAACTGCAGCACCACCTGAAGTACAACCTTCCTCCTTCTCAGGTGACGGATCTCTACAGCAGGTCATTCATACTGTAGACCTCAATCTTCAGGAACCTTCAGCCAGTGACCCTGAAGTCTATCCAACAGTAAAGACACATCTTACTGTTCAACCTGATGTCCTCCGTTCTCCAGTTCTGAGCAGCAATACTGCTCAGACTTCATTCAACTGGAACTTTGACATCAGCCAGACTCCATTGCTTAGTCCTGACTATTGTGATGAAGCCGAAAGCTTAGCTCACACCTTATCTGACTGGAGCATTGATTCTGGCCTGGCTCTAGCACGCACCACATCAAGGTGGAGCAATGATTTCACTAAGACTTCAGCACACACCATGTCAGATTGGAGCATTGATAAGATCAAAACTCCAACACGCACCACATCAGATTGGAGTACTGACGCTACCCGGACTCCGGTACACAAAGTGTCAGTCTGGAGTATTGATGTCACCCAGCCTCCATTTCACTCATCCACTTCTGATTGTTGTAACAATGCTACTGAGATTCCAGTCCCCGATGCTTCCGAGGGGAGTGCCAATTTCCCTCAGATTTCACAGCACACAACGTCAGACTGGAGCATCAATGGTGGTCAAACTCCAGTCTGCACACAGGCCTCTGTTTCAAAACAAATAGAGAATAATGGAAAGATGACAAGTCAGGGTAAGTTGACTGTCCCTTAAACACACACACACACACAAACACACACACACACACACACACACACACACACACACACACACACACACACACACACCTGCAATACTATATCAGGCCATTTTAATGTTTCCATTTGTGACCCTGGACCACAAAACCAGTCTTAAGTTATACATTTTTGGCAATAGGTAAAACTAAAGCTTATTTATTCAACATTCAGACCTCATTTTCAAAAAATGTACACTGATTAAGTAAAACATTTTGTCCTGTTTTACACTGGTTGATATTTCATATTACTTAACCTTGGTTTTGTTTTAATAGTCATCAATTCTTGCCACTATCTGATCGATGACATGCTGGGTGAAGGATCCTTTGGAACTGTGTACAAGGGGCGACGTCTACACGATGACTTAAAGGTGCCTTTCATTTTTCTGGATAGGATAAATAGTAACAAATACAATATGTTAGCTGTACAATCATTCTTACATACACTTTGCTTATTTCTTGTTTATTAGGTGGCAGTGAAATTTGTCACAAAGACGGAAGATGTGGAATACATACGTATCGTAAGTGATTTCTCATAAGACAAGCTACTGTTGTCGAAATTTTGTGAAATTATGATTCAATTCATAATCTATAAAAGATATATCTATCTAAACATCATAAAAAATGTATTTCCTGTAGTCGGGTCATTCAGAGCCCTTTCCTCTTGAAGTTGCACTTCTCATCCTCGCCCATGGAGTATCCAGCGTTCCAGAAATAATCCAGCTTCTGGACTGGCAGGACCAGGAGGACCATTATATAATGGTGTTGGAATACCCTTCACCCTGTGAGGACCTATATGCTTTCACAGAAAGCTATGGAGGATCCATAAGTGAAGGTTTAGCGCGTGTTGTTATGCAGCAGGCAACTCAAGCTGCATACATGTGCTGCCGCAATGGTGTTCTACATCGCGATATCAAACTTGAAAATCTACTAATCAACAAGGAGACTCATAAAGTCAAATTAATAGACTTTGGGTGTGGAGACCTTCTCAAGAAATTACCCTACGATACATTTGCCGGTATGTATTAACCCTTAAGCTGTGAAAAACGATATTCTGAATTTATAGCAACAAATGCTAATTGATGCAAAAATCTTTTACCTTTAGGCACCCTTGAGTACTGCCCCCCAGAGTTTGAGGAAACGGGTGAATACAATGGGAAGCCGGCAACAGTCTGGTCCCTTGGCATCCTCTTGTTTGTATTGGTGTGTGAGGACTTTCCCAACCCTCAAGAACTGCACATGATCAATGAGAACAACTTCTCCAAAGCTGGCTTGTCCGATGGTAAGCTCTTTATTTCAAAGACTCTTACATGCAACATCAAAGGAGGTGTGAAGTTCAAGGTAAACAGATGTTTCAACTGTTTTTCACAGAATGCTGTCAGTTGATTAGTTGCTGTCTCCAGCAAAAGCCAGAGCAGCGGATTCAATTAAAAGAGATTCTTCTCCACGAATGGTTCAAGGTATGAAGCCTAAGCAGAGTATTTTGGGAGGGTTAATTCAAACACAAGACTATGGATGTTAGCTTAGAGAATATTAGATTTGGATTCACTTTTGATAAACTAATTGCTGTTTTTATTTTAGGACACCAACCTGGAGAACTGAAGAACAGCCACCCTACATGTTATTGTCTTGAGAGGAACGTTTCAGGCTGTTTGAGGCAGGAAATCTTGAGCAGGAGGTGGCTCCTCTCAAAACAAACAATAAAACATATGCATTAATTGAACTCTTGTGAAGAGTATTATTTGACAAAAACAATTCTAGGAGAGCACATATTTACATAGTACTGTGAATCTTGTTTCTGTCATGTATGATAAGTATGCAATGCATTTCTTGTGTCATGCTATTCTTACAGTTAAAAAGATGACTAGAGGCTGCATATTGACACAATAAACGTGTCAAAAAAGTCACCAACACAAAACAGCTGATGATAAACATCATTTTAAGCTGTAAAATGACATCACATTTCCACTCTGAAAATGAATATTTAAAATAACAGACACTTCCCTGCCACATGTATTTGTTCTTCAGACATCTCACCAAGCAATGAGACGTTTAAATGCTGTCTAATAGACTCTAAACGTCTGGCCAAAAGAAGGCTAAATTTGGGTAGGCAGTGCAAATCTATATGGCTACTTGATGACTTGATTTATAGATAATTATTCATTCATTCGTTTTCCTTCGGCTTAGTCCCTTTATTAATCAGGGGTTGCCACAGCGGAAAGATCTGCTAACTTATCCAGTATATGTTTTACACAGCAGATGTCCTTCCAGTCACAACCAAGTAAACTCCTATACACTCACATTCACACACATACACTATGGCTAATTTAGACTGTGGCTTCTTCAATTCAGTTTCCCCTACCTGTACTGTGGGGGAAACTGGAGCACCCGGAGGAAACCCACATGAACATAGAGAGAACATGCAAACTCCACAAAGAAACGCCAAGTGACCCAGCTTGGTCCCGCTAGGAAGCCAGCGACCACCTTGCTGTGCAGCAACAGTGCTAACCACTGAGCCTCCATGCCACCTTATAAGCAGTTAGATGTTTTTCAAACACACACAAAAACGTTTGTTTTTTTTCCCTTCGCAAGTTGAATAACTGTGCATAGGTCAATTCAAACATAATACATCTAGATATGTTTATATCATGTTTACAGTTTTTGGCCATGAATACTTAAACAATGACAATATGTGGGCTTGAAATTGCAAATTTTAAAAATTTGTTTTAAATTTTTTATTTTCTGTGCAAATACAAAAAAATAAATAAATAAATTTAAAAAAAAAATGTGAAAATGGCAATGCCATGTGAAAGCAAATCCGAGCAGCAAATCCGGATTTCACAATCTCCAGGGCCCGGTTTTTCAAAAGTAATCCACTAGGATTTTGGATAAGGGATTGGATCAAATCTTGAAAATGGGTTTTTCAAAAGAAAAAACGGATTACCTAATCGGATTAGATCACGTAATCTAATCTTGGTTTTGATCCGGATCAAACCTTTACTTTGGGTTTTTCAGACCTTTTTTGTAGGATTTGGATCACTTTGATCCAAAAAACCTGGATTAAACTGATCCCATCAGAAAGTGTGGATTTCATGCCCAAAATGTAATAAAAACTTAAAAATGTTATTAAATAATACTATTTTTGGATCACACAGTATCTTGCGAGATATACTATTTATTCATAAGGTTTTAATTTTATTTGTTCATCCATCAGCCTGTAGTGATTATTGGCTTTAACGTATTCAGCCATTCAGTATAGGCCTACAGCAAAGTAGAAATAGCTTGGCCTCATAAAATAATCCCCCAAACATCTGTCAAAATTGACCAAAAACAATACATTTTATTGTCAATAATTGATATCTATATTCATCACAATGGAAAATATTTTTGTTTTTAGGATATTTATTAGTGATGCATGCAATAATTACAGAATAACCAAAAAAAAAAAAAAAGTGCAAAGAATGGCAATGACTGATTTTAGAAATCTCTTTTTTAACAATTGCAAAAAGAGACTGAAAGGGCGGAAGCACAGCTTCATCTGGCAGAGGAACAACTGACTCTTACCAAACTGCAGCAAACCAAGGCCAGACTTCAGATCCGCCTCCTAAAGGCTATGCTCAGACAAGCTGCTCTCTCCACATCAGATGAGGAAGTCTGAAATTATTGTGGAGTTTTTGACATTAAGTCTTTTTTTTATTTACATCTATATTTGAAACTCATTATAAATATCCTCAATGTACAGTGTTGTAAGTCTCAGATGAGCGGACTGCTGGAAGAGGATGGGGTGGGGTTTTTCTTGTTTTTATCATTTATTATTATTATTTTATTATTTATTAAATTTTCTTAGTTTTCATTTCAAATAAAAATAAAGTTATATTGACCCCACACTGGCTATTCTACTTGTTGCTCTTTACACAGGCCTATCTATTTATCTACATTGTGATTGAGCACTGGTAATCCAGATTTAGTGATCCTGAAAAGTTCCTATCCGGATCACATTGATCCAATCCGATGTTGCTTTGAAAAACTGGCTCAAAAAGTAAGCTGGATTACGTGATCACGGATTGCAAAAACAGGATTACTAAATCCGGATCAATTTTATCCAGATTAATCCTTTTGAAAAACCGGGCCCAGATGCAAAAAGCTCTCGAGTAAAAAATTTTCAGAGCAAACGTATTTCTGCCGCGTGTCGCGTGCACTGATCCACACGTAAGTCCAATTGCGCTCTTACAGCTGGAAAATTAAAACAAAACCTTCATTGCAGCACATTATAAAATCACGACCCGTATCTCCAAAACAAATCTTATTCTTTTCCCACTTCTTCTGGCTACCCAACATGGCGTCTATCTGCCGTCTGAACACTGTTTCAGGTACAAACAGTCTTGTAAGCTAGCTTTCATATTAATGAAGTTGCACGGCATACACAATAGAGCGCGCTGATTGGTTTGAACCAAGTCTCTCATGAATGAACGCAGCACACTCAGAGACGTCACAAGGTACTCCCAGGTACAGACATAAAGTCTACACACTAGATTACACGCTAAGATCTCATGACTGTGACGCAGCTTCAAAAATTAGTTTCTAACTGGAAGTATAAATTTGCTCGAAATTAGGCGAAAACAAACAATTTTCACTTTTTAGTGAAATATTTGTGTCCTAATAGTGTTTTTAGCAGTGTGGGACACATATATGACCGTCAACTGCTCAAAAAAAGGTGTTTTACTGTTTTGTGAGCCTGTAAGTGCAAGTACTGAAATAATTTTACATTTAGTTCATTACTATAACCTTTTAAGCGAATTCTACTTTTTTGTAGACAAAGTTTATTGGATGAATAACTTTAAGTACAATAGAGTTTTTGTCTGATCCTGCACCTGCTCCCAACCTGACTTACTGTTCAGGCTATGGCATTTTCTCGTGGCTGCAGTTGCAGGACACTTCTGGTGAGTATACTGTAAACATTTCACCCAGTTTTTATTTTCTTCTGTTTGTAAATACAGGAAAACACTGTTTTATTTATGTTTCGCTTAAAATGTATACTAAATAGTTCATGGGAGCTGTTAATGTAGACAAATGAGACACGTGATTATATTTAGAAGGACCAACTGAATTATTCTTTTTCTTTTTTCTCCACACAGATATTGTGAGGTGTTATTTGTTAGCTTGTTAAAGCTACTTGTAGTGTAAGTAAATAGTATGTTTAAATTTTGTTCTAAAATTTATTTTATATCATTGAATACCAGGGGACTTAAAGACAGTATTAAGAGAAAAGCAATATTCTTATTTTGCAAAAGTCAACAGTTCAATTCAATTCAATTCAATTCAGCTTTATTTGTATAGCGCTTTTACAATGTAGATTGTGTCAAAGTAGCTTCACATAAATGGTCATAGTAACTGGAACAGTGTGGTTCAGGTTTTAGTGTTTAAGTTCAGTTCAGTTCAGTTTAGCTCAGTTCAGTGTGATTTAATCATTACTCTTCATCGTTCAAACACTGAAGAGCAAATTCATCGATGCGTAGCTCTACCAATCCTGAACCATGCGAGGCAGTGGCGACAGCGGAGAGGGAAAAAAAACTTCACCTGATGGGAGTGAAGAAAAAAAACCTTGAGAGAACCAGACTCAGTTGGGCACGACCATTTTAATTTCTCCGCTGGCCAAAAGTCTTGTGCAGAACTTCATTCGCCGTGGTTTATGCTGGAGATGGCCTCAATGAAGACTCGTCTGTCCCTGGAGCGTCGCTGGAATCAGACACATGTTCTCCACTCCCCACGACCATCAGCGCAGCAGCAGCTCAGGATATGGCCTGGTCCCGGATATGGAATCCTTGGGATCATCTTGGATCTGGTCTTGGATCTGGTCTTGGATCCAATCAGTGACTCCGCCTAATCTGAGGACCTCGGGATGAGTATCCCCAGGTGAAAATAGAGAATAAAGAGAATAATTAGCGTAGCTGCTGTTCATAGTGTATAAGCAAGATGCAGAAGCCAGTGTGGAACCCGCTAGGTGATGCATTGAGTGTATGCTTTACTAAACAGATAGGTCTTTAATCTAGTTTTGAACTGGGAGAGTGTGTCTGAGCCTCGGACGTTATCAGGAAGGCTATTCCAGAGTGTAGGAGCCATGAAAGAGAAGGCTCGACCTCCTTTACTTGATTTTGCTATTCTAGGTACTACCAGAAGCCCTGAATTTTGAGATCTTAAAGAGCGAGTTGGTTCGTAGCAAGACAGAAGGTTGGTTAGATAAACAGGAGCTAGATTATTTAGAGCTTTATAGGTGAGAAGTAATATTTTAAATTCAATACGAAACTTAACAGGCAGCCAGTGTAAGCAGGATAAAATTGGGGTTATATGATCATATTTTCTAGACCTGGTCAGAACTCTGGCTGCTGCATTTTGTACTAATTGAAGTCTGTTAATAGAGGATGCTGGGCAGCCAGCAAATAGAGCATTACAGTAATCCAGTCTCGAAGTCATAAAAGCATGGACTAGCTTTTCTGCATCTGAGATGGATAGCATGTTACGTAATTTAGCGATATTTCTCAGATGAAAGAAGGCCGTTTTTGTGACATGGGATATATGGTTTTTAAAAGTTAGATTGCTGTCTAATATGACACCCAAATCTTTTATAGTAGAGCTAAAGCTAACTTTGTATCCCTCTAATTGTTAATTGAGTTGCGAGATCTGCTGTGTGCAAGATATAGGCACAATAAGTAATAATTCTGTTTTGTCGGAGTTTAAGAGAAGAAAATTGTTGGTCATCCAGTCTTTGATGTCAGTTAGTTTAGTTTAGAAAGTTCAGACGTCTTGTCAGGTTTAGTTGAAATATATAATTGAGTATCATCTGCATAGCAGTGAAAGCTGATCCCATGTCTTCTAATAATGTCTCCCAGAGGTAGCATGTAAATTGTAAACAGTAAAGGGCCTAAAACTGATCCTTGAGGCACCCCATACTTTACTGGGCAGATTTGTGAAGGCTGTCCATTAAGATTCACAAACTGGTAGCGGTCAGTTAAGTATGACTTAAACCATTGTAGAGCCTGTCCCTGGACACCTGTAGACTTTAAGCGATTTATGAGGATATTGTGGTCAATGGTATCAAATGCCGCACTAAGATCGAGTAAAACTAATAGCGAGACGCACCCTCGGTCAGCAGCTAAGAGTAAATCGTTGGTTATTGTCACTAAGGCGGTTTCTGTACTGTGGTGAGCCCTGAAACCTGACTGAAACACTTCAAAAATATTGTTCATCTGCAGAAAAGAGCATAATTGAGTGGAAACAACTTTTTCTAGTATTTTAGACATAAATGGAAGATTTGAAATAGGTCTATAGTTAGCTAAGTTGTTGGTGTCTAGTTGCGGTTTCTTAATAATAGGCTTATTAACAGCTAGCTTGTAAGAGTTTGGAACATGGCCTATAGATAAAGAAGAGTTATTTGCTAATTTAGAGATGGTGTTAAATAAAAATCTAGGATTGTTATGATTATTTTCTATCAGTTTGCGCAGGTGCTCGGTCCTGGCAGATTTTAGAGCCCTCCTATAGCTGGACATACTGTCTTTGTACGCAATTCTAAAGACCTCTAAATTAGTTTTTTTCTATTTACGTTCCAGGGCGCGGGTTGCTGTTTTGAGCGCACGAGTATGACTATTATACCATGGTACAGTTTTAATCTCTCTAGCCTTTTTTAATTTGATGGGTGCCACAGTATTTAGTGTGCTAGTAAAGATGGCATCCATACTGCTGGTTTCTACATCAAGATCATTTCAGTTTGCGGGTGCATTACGAAATAGAGAGAGATCAGGTAAGTTATTGATAAATTCATCTTTAGTTGACGGAACAATAGTTCTACTAGGGCGGAGTATTGGAGCGGGTTTGCTGATTTCAGGTAAACATAGCTTATATAGTAAGAGGTAGTGATCTGTAATATCATCACTTTGTGGTATAATGTCTACGTCAATAACCTCGATTCCATAAGACAGAATTAGATCTAATGTATGCTTTAAGCGATGGGTTGGACCCACAACGTTTTGCTTTATCCCAAGTGAGTGTATTAAATCCATAAACGCGAGCCCTAATGTATCATTAGCGTCATCTATGTGGATGTTAAAGTCACCTACAATTAGCATTTTATCAGTTTTGACTAGTAAGTCAGAAATAAAATCAGAAAATTCTTTTAGAAATTTGACATAGGGTCCTGGTGGTCTATATATGGTGATTAAAGCGAGAGATAACATAGGTTTTTGTATAGTATCTGGAAGCTGAACATTAAGCGATAATACTTCAAAGGAGCTAAACATAAGTCCGTTTCTCTGTTTAATATTAAGGAAATCACTAAAGATTGATGCAACTCCACTACCACGACCAGTTTGACGAGCCTCATGTTTATATAAGAATCCTGGAGGAGTTGCTTCATTTAAGCTAATATAGTCATTTTGTTTCAGCCAGGTTTCAGTGAGACAGAGTGCATTAAGATTGTTTTCTGTTATTATTTCATTTATGATAAGTGCTTTAGGTGCAAGTGACCTGATGTTTAGGAGACCAAGTTTTACGAAATTTGTATTTTCACTTTCTACTGGTTTTTCTGGTTTGATTCTTACTAGATTTTTTCTGGAGCACACAGTACGTTTATTTCTTAATCTAATAATACGAGGAACAGACACAGTCTCTATAGGATTCGCCAGATATGCGTTACTGATGTTTAAGTGGAGTGAACAAGAGTCTAGGTGGCTATAATGTGAGTTCTGTGAATTTTTACCTGCTAGTCAGATGGTGCGAAGTAATCTGGAGATGTTGTCCGACAGGAGTTCAGCTCCGGCTCGACTGGGGTACCGGAGCTGAACTCCTGTCAGACTCACAACAGGCACAATGTATATTTTTACAAGAGACACATTCCAGCGCAGAGGACTCAACCTTCTGGAGAAACCAATGGGGTGATACTATACTGTTTAGTCATGGAACTATAGATCTGCTGGCGTAGCCATATGCTTGAATAACTGTCCTGGTAAAGTAGTTAAAGTGAAAGAAGATAAGGATGGACACTGGATTGCTGCAGTTTTGATGATTGAAGGTACTCCACTGATTCTTCTAAATGTTTACGGATATAATGGTCAATATAAAAACAAAATGTTGCTGAATGCATTTCAGAAACTATTAGAGAGTTGAAAACATTTTTCCCAACTGAAAATATGTTGGTGACTTTATTTGTGTCCCTGATGAATGGATGGATAGATTTCCAACAAATATGGTCATTATGAAATGAATGTATTACAAATTTTTGTATTAATACTTCCCTAATAGATGTTTGGAATCATGTTAATCCTGAAAAAAGGCAATATTCATGGATTAGACCCAATGGAAATTGTAAATCAAGAATAGATTTTTGGTTGGTAACCCAAGAAATTTTTTAAATATGTTTTGCAAGCTAAAATCTCTGCAGCTCCTACAACTGATCATTGTGTAATTACTGTCACACTGATCCCAGGCTCTGAAAGAACATGTAGGCAAAAATATTGGAACTTTAATGCAAACTTGTTAAAAGAAGAATATTTTTGTGACATGGTTAAAAAAATCTTATATTCAATTATGACAAATGATGAGATAAAGTGAGAATGTACTCAATTAATTATGGTAAAATATTGTGTAATAAGCAAAAATAATTAGAAAAACAGCTGATAAAAGACATTAATGATTGTTGTAAAAAGGATCTATCATTAGAACCTAATAAAGAGGAAATGATTAGATTACAAACTAAATTAGACGATTTCTACTTAAATAGGGCACAAGGGGCATTTATACGATCTAGAGCAAAATGGAAGGAAGTTGGTGTAAAAAACAGCTCTTATTTTAGTAGATTAGAAAAAAGTAGACAGAAATGCAATTACCACCTTAAATCCAATTAATAAAATTGTAACTGATCCAAAATAAATAAGTAATGAGATTTTTAAATTTTATCAAAGCCTATATTCATCATCATTTTCCATGAAAGATTCTGAGAATTTCTTCAAAAATTCTATAATTTTATTCCTAAAATTGATGAAGATTTTAAAATGATATGTGACTCTGATTTAAAAATTGAAGAACTTGATGCTGCTATTAAAAAAATGGCTTTAGGTAAATCACCAGGTCAAGATGGACTTGCAACTAACTTTTATCTTTTTTCTGGAATGATATGAGAGAAATGCTCTTTAAAGCACTAATAGAATGTTTAGAAAGTCATACACTACTAACTACAATGAAACAGGCTATAATTGTTTTAATACCTAAACAAAAAAAGACAACTCTCTTATTGATAATTTAAGACCAATTACTTTACTTAACATTGATTACAAAATATTCACTCATGCATTAGCTAGTAGACTTAAAGGTGGTATAGGTAAAATTATTAGTGATACACAATCTGGGTTTCTTCTAAATCGACTAATACATAATAACATTTGCATGGTGTTAGATTTATTAGACTATTCACATTTGATAGAGGATGATGGTATAATACTATTTCTGGATTTTCTAAAAGCTTTTGATAAACTTGAACACCCTTTTGTTTTTCAGTCTCAACAATATTTTGGGTTTGGGACAAAATTTATTAATATTCTTTCAATGTTGACAATATAACAAATAACAAGTGCTGTGTTACTTCAATCGGGTACTACAAAGAGATTTGATATCAGAAGGGAAATACGACAGGGAGATCCAGTCAGCCCCCTTCTTTCTTACTTGCTGCTGAATTATTAGCACTGTATATTAAAAATAACGACAATATTAAGCCATTAAATGTTCTGAGTAGATCCTTGTTAATTACACAACTAGCTGATGATACAACTTGATTTCTGAAGGACTCTAATCAAATACCGATTGCCTTAAAGTCTATATCATTGTTTTCTAATGCTTCAGGGTTACATTTAAATTTGAAAAAATGTGAGATTCTAATTCTTCACAATAATACATAAAATTCATTGTATAATATCCCAATTAAAAGCTAAATAACATACTTGGAAATAACTATTACAAAAAAATTTAGGGACAGGGAAAATAATAATATTCATACTGTTGTACAGAAAAATAAAAAAAAAACATTAAGTAGCTGGTTACAAAGAAATATTTAATTTTTTGGGAGAATATTATTAACAAAAATGGAAGCAATATCAAGATTAATCTATCCAGCATATTGCTTAGGTGTAACAGAAAGATGTATTAAACAAATTAACAGAGTTCATTATGAGTTTATTTTGGAACAATAAGCAACATTTATTTTGAAAAATGATTTGGTGAAGTTATCAGAGGAAGGGGGGTTGAATGTTATTGATTTTGGCGTTATAAATGGAGTAATGAAGTTAAAATGGTTACAAAGCTTTGTTAAAGATGAACCGTCTTTATGGTTTAGCATCCCTTTTCATATTTTTCAAAGGATGGGAGGAATTTCTTTTTTTCTAAAATGTGATTTTGACTTACTAAAATTGCCATTTAAATTGTCTGGTTTTCATGCAGAAGTGTAACTATATTGGAAGATGTTGTACAAGCACAATTTTACTCCACATAATGTTATCATTTGGAATAACAGGTGTGTTTTTCTACATGACAGGAAATCTTTATTTTTTAAAGACTGGTTTGACAAAGGAATTTGGAATGTAATTCATTTAATGGATGATGATGGTAATATGTTGAGCTATGATCATTTTAAGTTAAAATTCAATTGTAATTGTGCACATAGAGAATTCTCTTTGGTTGTCAAAGCTATTCCTGTAGCTTTGAGAAATTTAGTTAAAGGTATAGTGCAATACTCCTCTGTAATACCTACACTAGTTGATTTGTTTATAAATAATTATTCATTTTGGGATATTAAATGTAACAACAAAGTCTTGAGATCACTACTGACAAAAGAATATTTTCCTCTTCCTGTTAAAAGAAAAGTTTTATCTGAGAGATATTCTAAAGCGAACACTATTGATATTAGAAAAAGATACCTGTCATTTCCCTTGTTACCTAAAATGAAAGAAGTACATTTCAAAACAATTGATGACATCTATCCATGTAACAAATTTCTTAGAATAAGATTTCATTTAGACAGTAATGTTTGTATTTTTTTGCTTGAAAGATATAGAATCACAGGAACATCTTTTTTTATAGTTGTTCCAGTGTCAAATCCTTTTGGGACAGATTGTATAAGTGGTTGATAACTAAAAATGTAACACCTGCGTTTGACTATCACATTGTGAAATTTGGCATTTTTATGAAAAACAAGGAAGTTGAATTTCTATGTAATAATATGTCGATTGTAGCAAAATTTTATGTACACAAATGTAGATTTGTTAAAGTTTCTTCTTGTTTCAAAGCATTTAAAAATGATTTCAATATGTCATATAAATCTATAAAACAAGTAAAAACAAAAGGTGCCTTAAAGCTCTCTAAGCTTTTGTCAACATATATGGACTGACCCCTCTGAATGTAATGTATTTTCTTTTGTATTATTTAAGGTTTATTTTTATGTTATTATTAATTTGTACTGTTTTGTTTATTATATGCTGCTTGGTTATAATGTTATATATGTTTAACAATGGAAGTTGAAAATGCCTGTTTGTTATTTGAAGTTTAAATAAAAAAATAAATTTAAAAAAAAGTTTGTCTAGACAATAGTAAAATACGAGATTGCTAGAATATAAATGTGTCAATGTGGGATTGGATATAAACAATTTAGCAATATACTGTATATAAACATGTAGCCTATCAAAAAATAGAAGTGAAAGTCACTGATGATATTTTAAGCATGAGGATTAAAATATCAGCCATACTTATTAGGGTCGAGTCAAACCATTCATTTATACATTCATTAAAGAATTTACCCATACAAAATGTCAACCTCAACACTACCAGTGAAACATATACACACGCACGCAGTACAATAAAGAATGAATGAATAAAAAGGGAGCAACATTATTATGTCAATAGAAAAAAAAAACATGCATCCAAAATCAAAAGAATGCTGAGTTTATACGAAGGACGAAACCGGCAAAAATAAATAAATAAATGAATAAATGCGCAAATAAATAAAAGACAGAGTAAATAAATGCATAAATTCATGCATAAATAAAAAATGAATAAATGCGCAAATATATAAAGAAATTGGAGAATACATTTACATTTCTGCAAAAATAAAACAAAATAAAAAAAGAATAACTAAATACGCGCATATATACATAAATAAGCATTGAAATCTATAAATTCCTGTATAAATAAAATAATTAATAAATAAATACGCAAATAAATAAATGAGTAAATAAATCCATGAATGCAGGCATAAAATAAATAAATACGCAAATAAACAAATAAATAAATAAATGTCTGCATAAATAAAAATGGATAAAAACGAAAAAATATAAATAAATAAGTAAATAAATTCTGCATAAATAAAACAAAGCATAAATAAATAGGAAAATATAAATTAATGCATAAATAAAACCATAAATAAATAAAAAAGCTAATATAACAATAAATGAGTAAATAAATCCACAAATTCCTGCATAAATAAAGCAAATAAATATGCAATTTATTTATTTATTGTTTTATTTATGCAGGAATTTACGAATTTATTTATGAACTTATTTATTTATTTGTTTTTACTTATTTTTGTATAGTTTTTGAAGGTTTCGTCTTCTATAGGTTTTTAGTAAAATAGTAAAAAAGTAAAATAGTGAAAAACAAATGTTTTTCAATGATTTTTATTGTTACCACTGTTTATTTTAATTAATTTCGATTTTTAGTTCGTTGTAAAACTGACGCAGAATTCATTTCATTAAGGCGTAACGCTGGTGTTTTACAAGTTTAGCCTGTTTACCGCGCAGCCGCTTGCATACAGGCTATGAGTATGTGTGATCAGTTATTGATTGATTATAAGGCATATACTTTATGCAAAAACAATATGGCACTTTCAAATGGCCACAGAAACGCTCCACAGAAACGGCCCAGCCTGCGTCACATTTAGAATTGAATGTGAATGTTCGAAACGGTGACATCATAGCTAAGAGAATGCGAATGCAACTCTGACTTTGGCATTCTGCGGTTAAACTAGTTGAGCGATGGGTCAACGTAATTGTCGTTGCAAAAAGGCAAACAATGATTTTGAGCGTGTGCACGTTTACCATCACGATGCACCGCCACAGCTCACCAATTTGGTGGAAGCTCATAAACATCCTGTTGGCGTAGGTGAAGATGCGAGTGAGGGGAAAAATAAAAAGAGAAAGGAGGCCAACCGTAAAAAGAAAAGAAGGTTCAAGTTGTGGCGGTGGTTCTCCTGTCTGAGAGCTGCTGAAAAAAATAGTACACTTCAGGTTGATGGAGAGGCTCAGGACACTGGGGCAACTGCAGCACCACCTGAAGTACAACCTTCCTCCTTCTCAGGTGACGGATCTCTACAGCAGGTCATTCATACTGTAGACCTCAATCTTCAGGAACCTTCAGCCAGTGACCCTGAAGTCTATCCAACAGTAAAGACACATCTTACTGTTCAACCTGATGTCCTCCGTTCTCCAGTTCTGAGCAGCAATACTGCTCAGACTTCATTCAACTGGAACTTTGACATCAGCCAGACTCCATTGCTTAGTCCTGACTATTGTGATGAAGCCGAAAGCTTAGCTCACACCTTATCTGACTGGAGCATTGATTCTGGCCTGGCTCTAGCACGCACCACATCAAGGTGGAGCAATGATTTCACTAAGACTTCAGCACACACCATGTCAGATTGGAGCATTGATAAGATCAAAACTCCAACACGCACCACATCAGATTGGAGTACTGACGCTACCCGGACTCCGGTACACAAAGTGTCAGTCTGGAGTATTGATGTCACCCAGCCTCCATTTCACTCATCCACTTCTGATTGTTGTAACAATGCTACTGAGATTCCAGTCCCCGATGCTTCCGAGGGGAGTGCCAATTTCCCTCAGATTTCACAGCACACAACGTCAGACTGGAGCATCAATGGTGGTCAAACTCCAGTCTGCACACAGGCCTCTGTTTCAAAACAAATAGAGAATAATGGAAAGATGACAAGTCAGGGTAAGTTGACTGTCCCTTAAACACACACACACACACAAACACACACACACACACACACACACACACACACACACACACCTGCAATACTATATCAGGCCATTTTAATGTTTCCATTTGTGACCCTGGACCACAAAACCAGTCTTAAGTTATACATTTTTGGCAATAGGTAAAACTAAAGCTTATTTATTCAACATTCAGACCTCATTTTCAAAAAATGTACACTGATTAAGTAAAACATTTTGTCCTGTTTTACACTGGTTGATATTTCATATTACTTAACCTTGGTTTTGTTTTAATAGTCATCAATTCTTGCCACTATCTGATCGATGACATGCTGGGTGAAGGATCCTTTGGAACTGTGTACAAGGGGCGACGTCTACACGATGACTTAAAGGTGCCTTTCATTTTTCTGGATAGGATAAATAGTAACAAATACAATATGTTAGCTGTACAATCATTCTTACATACACTTTGCTTATTTCTTGTTTATTAGGTGGCAGTGAAATTTGTCACAAAGACGGAAGATGTGGAATACATACGTATCGTAAGTGATTTCTCATAAGACAAGCTACTGTTGTCGAAATTTTGTGAAATTATGATTCAATTCATAATCTATAAAAGATATATCTATCTAAACATCATAAAAAATGTATTTCCTGTAGTCGGGTCATTCAGAGCCCTTTCCTCTTGAAGTTGCACTTCTCATCCTCGCCCATGGAGTATCCAGCGTTCCAGAAATAATCCAGCTTCTGGACTGGCAGGACCAGGAGGACCATTATATAATGGTGTTGGAATACCCTTCACCCTGTGAGGACCTATATGCTTTCACAGAAAGCTATGGAGGATCCATAAGTGAAGGTTTAGCGCGTGTTGTTATGCAGCAGGCAACTCAAGCTGCATACATGTGCTGCCGCAATGGTGTTCTACATCGCGATATCAAACTTGAAAATCTACTAATCAACAAGGAGACTCATAAAGTCAAATTAATAGACTTTGGGTGTGGAGACCTTCTCAAGAAATTACCCTACGATACATTTGCCGGTATGTATTAACCCTTAAGCTGTGAAAAACGATATTCTGAATTTATAGCAACAAATGCTAATTGATGCAAAAATCTTTTACCTTTAGGCACCCTTGAGTACTGCCCCCCAGAGTTTGAGGAAACGGGTGAATACAATGGGAAGCCGGCAACAGTCTGGTCCCTTGGCATCCTCTTGTTTGTATTGGTGTGTGAGGACTTTCCCAACCCTCAAGAACTGCACATGATCAATGAGAACAACTTCTCCAAAGCTGGCTTGTCCGATGGTAAGCTCTTTATTTCAAAGACTCTTACATGCAACATCAAAGGAGGTGTGAAGTTCAAGGTAAACAGATGTTTCAACTGTTTTTCACAGAATGCTGTCAGTTGATTAGTTGCTGTCTCCAGCAAAAGCCAGAGCAGCGGATTCAATTAAAAGAGATTCTTCTCCACGAATGGTTCAAGGTATGAAGCCTAAGCAGAGTATTTTGGGAGGGTTAATTCAAACACAAGACTATGGATGTTAGCTTAGAGAATATTAGATTTGGATTGACTTTTGATAAACTAATTGCTGTTTTTATTTTAGGACACCAACCTGGAGAACTGAAGAACAGCCACCCTACATGTTATTGTCTTGAGAGGAACGTTTCAGGCTGTTTGAGGCAGGAAATCTTGAGCAGGAGGTGGCTCCTCTCAAAACAAACAATAAAACATATGCATTAATTGAACTCTTGTGAAGAGTATTATTTGACAAAAACAATTCTAGGAGAGCACATATTTACATAGTACTGTGAATCTTGTTTCTGTCATGTATGATAAGTATGCAATGCATTTCTTGTGTCATGCTATTCTTACAGTTAAAAAGATGACTAGAGGCTGCATATTGACACAATAAACGTGTCAAAAAAGTCACCAACACAAAACAGCTGATGATAAACATCATTTTAAGCTGTAAAATGACATCACATTTCCACTCTGAAAATGAATATTTAAAATAACAGACACTTCCCTGCCACATGTATTTGTTCTTCAGACATCTCACCAAGCAATGAGACGTTTAAATGCTGTCTAATAGACTCTAAACGTCTGGCCAAAAGAAGGCTAAATTTGGGTAGGCAGTGCAAATCTATATGGCTACTTGATGACTTGATTTATAGATAATTATTCATTCATTCATTTTCCTTCGGCTTAGTCCCTTTATTAATCAGGGGTTGCCACAGCGGAAAGATCTGCTAACTTATCCAGTATATGTTTTACACAGCAGATGTCCTTCCAGTCACAACCAAGTAAACTCCTATACACTCACATTCACACACATACACTATGGCTAATTTAGACTGTGGCTTCTTCAATTCACTTTCCCCTACCTGTACTATGGGGGAAACTGGAGCACCCAGAGGAAACCCACATGAACATAGAGAGAACATGCAAACTCCACAAAGAAACGCCAAGTGACCCAGCTTGGTCCCGCTAGGAAGCCAGCGACCACCTTGCTGTGCAGCAACAGTGCTAACCACTGAGCCTCCATGCCACCTTATAAGCAGTTAGATGTTTTTCAAACACACACAAAAACGTTTGTTTTTTTTCCCTTCGCAAGTTGAATAACTGTGCATAGGTCAATTCAAACATAATACATCTAGATATGTTTATATCATGTTTAGAGTTTTTGGCCATAAATACTTAAACAATGACAATATGTGGGCTTGAAATTGCTAATTTTAAAATTTTGTTCTAAATTTTTTATTTTCTGTGCAAATACAAAAAACATAAATAAATTTTAAAAAAATTGTGAAAATGGCAATGCCATGTGAAAGCAAATCCGAGCAGCAAATCCGGATTTCACAATCTCCAGGGCCCGGTTTTTCAAAAGTAATCCACTAGGATTTTAGATAAGGGATTGGATCAAATCTTGAAAATGGGTTTTTCAAAAGAAAAAACGGATTACCTAATCGGATTAGATCACGTAATCTAATCTTGGTTTTGATCCGGATCAAACCTTTACTTTGGGTTTTTCAGACCTTTTTTGTAGGATTTGGATCACTTTGATCCAAAAAACCTGGATTAAACTGATCCCATCAGAAAGGTGGATTTAGTGTGGATTTCATGCCCAAAATGTAATAAAAACTTAAAAATGTTATTAAATAATACTATTTTTGGATCACACAGTATCTTACAAGATATACTATTTATTCATAAGGTTTTAATTTTATTTGTTCATCCATCAGCCTGTAGTGATTATTGGCTTTAACGTATTCAGCCATTCAGTATAGGCCTACAGCAAAGTAGAAATAACTTGGCCTCATAAAATAATCCCCCAAACATCTGTCAAAATTGACCAAAAACAATACATTTTATTGTCAATAATTGATATCTATATTCATTACAATAGAAAATATTTTTCTTTTTAGAATATTTATGTGTGATGCATGCAATGATTACAGAATAACCAAAAATAAAAATGCAAAGAATGGCAATGACTTTAGATTTCTCTTTCAACAATTGCAAAAAGAGACTGAAAGGGCAGAAGTTCAGCTTCATCTGGCAGAGAACAACTGACTCTGACCAAACTGCAGCAAACCAAGGCCAGACTTGAGATCTGCCTCCTAAAGGCTTTGCTCAACAAGCTGGTCTCTCCACATCAGATGAGGAAGTCTGAAATAATTGTGGAGTTTTTGACATTAAGTCTTTTTTATTTACATTTGAATTTCATTTTTCATTTTCATTTATTATGATTATTTTATTATTTATTAAATTTTCTTAGTTTTCATTTCAAATAAAAATAAAGTTATATTGACCCCACACTGGCTATTATTTTTTGCTCTTTACACAGGCCTGTCTATCTACATTGTGATTTTGATCTATTTGATCCGGATAAAACCTTTTGAAAAACCGGGCCCAGGGCCCGGTTTTTCAAAAGGTTTAATCCGGATCAAATTGATCCAGATTTAGTGATTCTGTTTTTGCGATCCGTGATCACGTAATCCAGCTTACTTTTTGAGCCAGTTTTTCAAAGCAACATTGGATTGGATCAATCTGATCTGGATAGGAACTTTCCAGGATCACTAAATCTGGATTACCAGTGCTCAAACAGGATAGGAAATCACTATGTAGAACTATAGATATGTAAAGAGTGACAAGTAGAATAGCCAGCGTGGGGTCAATATAATTAATTTTTTTTAAATGAAAACTAAGAAAATGTAATAAATATTAAATTAATAATAATAAGAAATAAGAAAAACAAGAAAAAGCCCACCCCATCCTTTTCCAGCAGTCCGCTCATCTGAGACCTACAACACAAACACTGTACATTGAGGATATTTATAATAAGTTTCCAATATAGATGTAAATAAAAAAAATACTTAATGTCAAAAACTCCACAATAATCCCAGACTTCCTCATCTGATGTGAAGCGTATCCTTTAGATGGGGGATCTCAAGTCTGGCCTTGGTTTGCTGCAGTTTGGTCAGAGTCAGTTGTTCCTCTGCCAGGCGAAGCTGTGCTTCTGCCCTTTCAGTCTCTTTTTGCAATTGTTGAAAGAGATTTCAAAAATCAGTCATTGCCATTTCTTGCATTTTTTGTTTATTCTGTAATCATTGCTATCATCATTAATAAATATTCTATTAAGAAAAATATTTTCCATTGTGATGAATACATATATATATATATATATATATATATATATATATATATATATATATATATATATATATATCAATTAGTGACAGAATAGAATTTATTGTTTTTGGTCAGTTTTGACAGCTGTTTGGGGGATTATTTTATAAGGCCAAACTCTTTCTACTTTGCTGGAGGCCTATACAGAAAGGCTAAATACGTTAAAGCCAATAATCACTATAGCCTGACAGATGAACAAATAAAATTAAAACCTTATTAATAAATAGTATATCTCGTAAGATACTGCATGATCCAAAAATAGTATTGTTTAATAATTTTTTTAAGTTTTCATTACATTTTAGGCATGAAATCCACGCTAAATCTACCCTTCTGATGGGATCAGTTTAATCCATGTTTTTTGGATCAAAGTGAACCAGATCCTACAAAAAAGGTCCGACAAACCCAAACTAAAGGTTTGATCCGGATCAAAACCAAGATTGGATTGCGTGATCTAATCCAATTATGTAATCCGTTTTTTCTATTGAAAAACCCATTTTCAAGATTTGATCCAATCCCTTATCCAAAATCCTAGTGGATTACTTTTGAAAAACCGGGCCCAGGGCCCGGGGCCCGGGGCCAGGCAAATGTAATAAAGACTTAAAAATTTTATTAAATAATACTATTTTTGGATCACGCAGTATCTTGCGAGATATACTATTTATTCATAAGGTTTTAATTTTATTTGTTCATCCGTCAGGCTATAGTGGTTATTGGCTTTAATGTATTCAGCCTTTCAGTATAGGCCTACAGCAAAATAGAAAGAGTTTGGCCTCATAAAATAATCCCCCAAACAGCTGTCAAAATTTACCAAAAACAATACATTTTATTCTGTCAATAATTGATATATATATATATATATATATATATATATATATATATATATATATATATATATATATATATATATATATATATATTCATCACAATGGAAAATATTTTTCTTTTTAGAATATTTCAAGAGTTCACACTTAGCTGATGATTTACAAAAGCTTGTTTAGCATGCTGTCCAGGGAGAGAGCCCCGAGCTCAAGGGCTCCTCGAGCCCGGGGCTTCCTCCCGTTGGCAGAGCAAGAGGGGAGCCTGAGCTCGGTGGATCTCAGAACTCCCCTGCCGCTGTAGCTAAGGGAACGCAAGGGATTAGACAAGCTTGATTGTTATGCATGTTGAATGTCTTTGGATGGTGGGAGGAAACCGGAGAACCCGGGGAAAACCCACGCGGACACGGGGAGGACATACAAACTCCTCACAGAAACACCCACCGGTCCTGTGGAACCCGGGCCGGCAGTGTTCTTGCTGTGTGGCTCACAGTGCTAACCACTGGGCCGCCGTGCCGCCCAATCACAGGTAAAGAAGAAGAATAGGGGAGGAGGGGGGTTTCTTCCAAACGAAGATAAAGTGAACTGAAAACTGTGGCTATTTATAGTAGCTTAGGGCTCATATGATTGGAAGGTAGTGATTAGCAAATGCGAGACTGGCCGTGATAAATCATAAGCACGTGATCCTCTCGAAATTAGTTTATGAATAAACTTCACTTCAAGAGTTCACACTTAGCTGATTATTTACAAAAGCTTGTTTGGCATGCTGTCCCGGGAGAGAGCCCCGAGCTCAAGGGCTCCTCGAGCCCGGGGCTTCCCCCCGTTGGCAGAGCAAGAGGGGAGCCTGAGCTCGGTGGATCTCAGAACTCCCCAAAATGCAGTAATTAATCGCTCGGGACAGCAGCCGCATATTCAAGGAAAAAAACCCCAAAAAGCAAGGAAAATAGAGCTATATCCGGCTGCTGGATATAATGGAAGGAAAGAAAGTTTAATGCATGGGCATTAAGTAGATAGGATTATGAAGGGTGAAGAGAGGATTCTAGTAGCTCCTGCTGGAGTTAGAGCTTGAAGAAACCCCTGCGGGGGTCATAATTTTCAGGGTTGTGAATAAAAGGGAGAAGAAGGTGGTTTGAAGCAGAGTGTAAAAGAGGACTCTGGGTAACTCCTGCGGGAGTTGGAGCTCTAAGCGACCCCTGCGGGGGTCAGAGCTTGGGGGTAGAGTGTAGATAGGAGGAGATAGGTAGCAGTGAGTGGAAGAGAGTAACTCTTGCGAGAGTTGGAGCTCGGAGCGACCTCTGCGGAGGTCAGAGTTTGGGGGTAGAGTGTAGATAGGAGGAGATAGGTAGCAGTGAGTGGAAGAGAGTAACTCTTGCGAGAGTTGGAGCTCAAAGCGACCTCTGCGGAGGTCAGAGCTTGCAGGTAGAGTGCAGATGGGAAGAGATAGGTAGCAGTGAGTGGAAGAGAGGATTTTAGGGTAACTCTTGCGAGAGTTGGAGCTCTGAGCGACCCCTGCGGGGGTCAGAGCTTGAGGGTAGAGTGTAGATAGGAGGAGATAGGTAGCAGTGAGTGGGAGAGAGGATTTTGGGTAACTCTTGCGAGAGTTGGAGCTCGGAGTGACCTCTTCGGAGGTCAGAGCTTGGAGGTAGAGTGTAGATAGGAGGAGATAGGTAGCAGTGAGTGGAAGAGAGTAACTCTTGCGAGAGTTGGAGCTCAAAGCGACCTCTGCGGAGGTCAGAGCTTGGGGGTAGAGTGTAGATAAGAGGAGATAGGTAGCAGTGAGTGGAAGAGAGTAACTCTTGCGAGAGTTGGAGCTCGGAGCGACCTCTGAGGAGGTCAGAGCTTGAGGGTAGAGTGCAGATAGGAGGAGATAGGTAGCAGTGAGTGGGAGAGAGGATTTTGGGTAACTCTTGCGAGAGTTGGAGCTCGGAGCGACCTCTGCGGAGGTCAGAGCTTGGAGGTAGAGTGTAGATGGGAGGAGATACGTAGCAGTGTGTAGAAGAGAGGGTTCTGGGTAACTCTTGCGAGAGTTGGGGCTCGGAGCGACCCCTGCGGGGGTCAGAGCTAGAGGGTGAGTCAATAAGGAGAAGAGAGGTAGTTGAAGTAGAGTGAAGAAGTTTTAGCTTGAGCAGACCCCTGCGGGGGTTGGAGCTTGGAGACTAGGCGGAAAAGAATAGGTAGCAGCATGAAGAAGAAAGGACTATGGCCGAATCCTGCGAGAGTCGGAGCTCAAGGGGGCCCCTTCAAGGGTCTGAAGAGTCAAGACGGGAGAAAAAAGATTGTTAGAGGTAGAGTGTAGAAAAAATTAGTTGGGAGTGGAGTGTAGAGAAGAAAGGAACGAGAGGCTAAAAAGTAGGGTTATAAGGATAAAAGATTTGGAAAAGTTGGAAGAAGGGAACAAGCACAAATATAATACATACATGTATGTACAAACGCAGTAAATGCGCAAAGAACATGTGGATACAAATGTTTGCATCTGTAAATAGCTATTGGTGATTGCAGAAGATGCTAACTGCAATGGCCCTTGAGGGAGTCCTTGGCAAACATGTAAGGGTGCCATGGGTGGACAATTGGGCTTCTGCGGGGTTTGGTTTGGATGACTCTTGCGAGAGTCGAGGCTCTGTTAGACACCTTTTTGAGTTGGAGCCGTGTGAGGAGGTGCTTGGGGGTTGGTTAAAGCCTGTTGGGCTTTCTTGAGGTGGTATTTATTGAGGCGTATGTAAGATTTGAAAGCTTCAGAAGACCAGCGACCAAGGGTCTGGATCTGATGGTGTGAGAGCCTGTTAGAGGCTGCTGTAGTGGCTGTGCCAATCCCGAATGAGTGGCTGGAAAAGGGCTCTGGGGGAAAACCTGATAGGCGAAGGATTGTCATTGTCGCTTGTCACTCAATGCGCGTTGTCGCGCGTGTTCTGATCAGCTGTGTTGTCGCGCGCGTACTCAAGAGCGGTGTTATCGCGCGCCTACTGAAGGGCGGGACCGAGGGTGTTAGGAAGGGCACTTTCTATGCAAGACTAAAAAGGGCATGTGCTCTGCACAGGTTGAGCCCTATGTGTGCACGTGCCTGCCCTGCATCTTATATATATTATCAGCCTGATCTCACGAGAAAACGTAAGTATTTTACGTTTTGCCAGTTTAGTGGCTAATTCGTACGAATTCGTACGAGTTCAGTCGTACGAAATGGTACGATTTTTAAAAGGAGGCGTGGCACCTGACCCCACTCCTAACCCCAACCGTCATTGGGGGATAAGCAAATCGTACTAAATTGTACGAATTAGATCGTACGAATTCATACGAATTAGTCACTAAATGAAAAAGTTACGAATTGCCGTGAGATTGTGTTGATATTATAGGTAGACACAGACTGGTACAGACTGATGTGACTGGAGTGGGGTGGGGGTGTTTTATTTATACATATATACGCCGTTTTTTTAGGTGAGGGAATGGAAGTTTTGAGTGAGTTCCCCCACTTTTTTCCCTAGGACTTCAATAAGTCAAAGTACAGGTCTAGACTTAATGATGATCATCTTCAAGCCACACTGAGGGTCTCAACTGCTTCCGCTATAAAGCCAAATGTGGTTCAGATTTGTGAGAAGAAGTGCTGTCAAGTCTCTGGCAGCAAGAAGTAGGCAAAAGATGCCATGTTCAGAAGAACTGTTCATAATCTTCACTTAATGTTCTATTAATGTTCAGGACACTTCATGTTCAGAAGAAATAATTAAAACTGTTAATAATGACATTTGAGGACTTTTTTTTGTGGAATCCCTTATGTGGCCCAGCCTCACCCAGACTTTGCCTCCTGCGGCCCCCAGGTAAATTGAGTTTGAGATCCCTGGTGTAGATGCATGAAGTAAGGATTTTGAGTGTAATGGGTTGTCTAGCATGGTATGGAATTGTTTGAATGAATTCCATGCTGTGAGGTATGCATTGAGGGTTCACATTGGTCTTTCGGAATGGAAATACAATTGGGGTGGCCATGTTAAGGCAAAGCAGTGTCCTTTGTAGTAGCCACTGTAACCTATTGGAGGGGCAGCGTCTGTGTATAAGTTAATGTCAATAGGGGATGCTATCAAGTCGCTGTAGAAAAAGGAACAGCCGTTCCATTGCTTAAGGAAAGAGATCCATAAGCAGAGTTAATCGCGACTGGGTTTAGAGAGAAAAATTGTTTCTTCTAAGCCATGAACTGTGGTGGATAATTGAAGGAGGTGGGAAATGAAAGGAATGATGCGCATTGCGAAATTTAGATGGCCTAGAATTGGTAGGAGTTCTCGTTGTGTGCACATCTGTTTTTCAAGGAAAATTTGGGATAGAGAAAATATTCGATTGATTTTCTCTTTAGGAAGGGATGCTTGGAATTTATGCGAGTCTAGATTAATACCCAGAAATTCGATTGAAGTACAGGGTCCTTTCTGAGATCAGCGAAAACCTGCTGGGTGATCGCTAGGTGTTTGGCTGGAGGAGATGACGGGGGGGAAATAAGAAAATCGTCTAGAAGGTGAATGAGGTATGGGATTCCGTAAATATTAGACAGAATCCAGCATAAAGCTTCTGACATCATGTCAAATATTTTTTGGGCTGCTTTTGCATCTAAAAAATAAAATTGATTGCGCCAATGAATGCCAAAAAGGTGCTAGAAGTCTGGGTGAATTGGCAGGATTTTAAAGGTAGAGGAAATGTCTACTTTGGCTAGCCAGGTGTTACGACTAGCTATCTTTATGAGAGAGATCGCTTGATCAATGTCGTGGTAGTTAAGCGGATATTCGTCCAATGGGATAGTGCTGTTAATGCTAGGAAAGGAGCAATTGTGTTGGGACGAAAGGTCGACTATAAGGCGTTTTTGCCAGAAAATTTTTGAGTAGCGACACCAATGGGGCTAATGCGCGAGATATTAAATGGAGGAGCCTTGAATGGTCCAATCATGAAGTTGTTGTTGATTTTTTTTTTAATAAGATAATCGACGGTTTCAGGTTCGGAGGTTGCAGACTGCAGGTTAGGACAGATTGGATAAAGTGAAAAATGGAATGTATCCTTTGTGAAGAGGATGTGGAGAGTAATAGGTTGGATGAGGGTCAGCTTCTGGAGCCAGCAGTCATGATCTCTAAAATAGAAAAAACAAAGAGAATCAGAAATTAAATCTTTGCAAAATAATACAAGTATGGCAGACATGAAAATTGTTTTAGTTGATATCCATGCGAGGCATCTTAATAAGGGCATAGGCGGCTGTAAATGGAAGAGCTTTTGTTAATGCATGGTCCGATAGCTTCATTGATACGATGTGCAAGGATGGTAGGGGTGGGTGTTCGTCTCCCCATGGGATGACAGATGGATGGAGAGCTGAGGATATGGCTTGTCTGGTGGTCCTGGAAAACTGGTACCTCTTGAAGACTGAGCATGTGAAGTGATAGTGAAGTTTAAATTTCTATTTATAACAGTCAAGTGGGAAGTTTGTTTCTTTGCCGTTTTCACATCCGACTGACTTGCTATATAATCTTATATGACGCTTTGTAAATCAACACATGAGTCACTGGCGTATTACAATTGGACTTCTGTGCTTGATGGCATAATGTTTTTCAATAGCTTGCTAATATTTACTGGTTGAGTAATAATCTTTTCAGAAGTTAAATGTCTAATGGAATTTATTATTATTATTTTTTTTAATCTTAACTAAATTTACAAGCGTGTCTGGCCTATTCATTCATAAGGTCTTTGCAACAGAGTCAAGAGAGAGGGCGGGACCATCTCCAGTCTTTTAGCTCATTGGATGGTGACGCTTCTCTTTACAGCTATTGGCTTAAGGAGTTTCAGTCAGGCCATGCAAAAGGTGCAAAAAGCCTGGCGGCCATTTTGTTGATTAAATTCAACATTGTTTATGGCTGGAGCTGCTGCTCTGCTGAACACATTCCAGCAAACAATCTGTTAAACGATGGATCGCATGTGTACTGCTAGGAGAAGGTGAGGGTTCAGTTTTATTGCAATAGCTTTGGAGTTTTGGCTTATATCTTGCTGGGAAATAAGGTTGAAGACACAGCAGATGCGTTGTGGAGGCTCTTTGAAGTGGAAGGTTTTGGTGTTGTTGTTTAAGCTGTTGATGAAATTGTTGGAGTTGTAGTTGTTTGAAATGGTAGTAATAGTAGTTGTTGTTGTTGTTGTTGTTGTTGCTGTAGCTTGTATATTGTAGCTTGTAGATTGAAGCTTTTAGATTGTATATTGTAGATAGTAGCTTGAAGCTTGTATAGTTGATGAGCGGAGCAGAGCGTTCTACCAAACGAAGATCCTGAAGATTGTAGCTTGTTGCTGCACAGCTTCATCTGGCAGAGGAACAACTGACTCTGACCAAACTGCAGCAAACCAAGACCAGACTCGAGATCCGCCTCCTAAAGGCTGCGCTCAGACATATTTACATCTATATTTGAAACTTATTATAAATATCCTCAATGTACAGTGTTGTAGGTCTCAGATGAGTGGACTGCTGGAAGAGGATGGGGTGGGGTTTTTCTTGTTTTTATTGTTTATTATTTTATTATTTATAAAATTTTCTTAGTTTTCATTTCAAATAAAAATACATTTATATTTACCCCGCACTGGCTATTCTACTTGTTGCTCTTTACATAGGCCTATCTATCCATCTACATTGTGATTGAACACTGGTAATCCAGATTTAGTGATCCTGAAAAGTTCCTATCTGGATCAGAATGATCCAATCCAATGTTGCTTTGAAAAACTGGCTCAAAAAGTAAGCTGGATTACGTGATCACGGATTGCAAAAACAGGATACTAAATCTGTATACTAAATCCGGATCAATTTTATCCAGATTAATCCTTTTGAAAAACCGGGCCCAGATGCAAAAAGCTCTCGAGTAAAAAATTTTCAGAGCAAACGTATTTCTGCCGCGTGTCGCGTGCACTGATCCACACGTGAGTCCAATTGCACTCTTACAGCTGGAAAATTAAAACAAAACCTTCGTTGCAGCACATTATAAAATCACGACCCGTATCTCCAAAACAAATCTTATTCTTTTCCCACTTCTTCTGGCAACCCAACATGGCGTCTATCTGCCGTCTGAACACTGTTTCAGGTACAAACAGTCTTGTAAGCTAGCTTTCATATTAATGAAGTTGCACGGCATACACAATAGAGCGCGCTGATTGGTTTGAACCAAGTCTCTCATGAATGAATGCAGCACACTCAGAGACGTCACAAGGTACTCCCAGGTACAGACATAAAGTCTACACACTAGATTACACGCTAAGATCTCATGACTGTGACGCAGCTTCAAAAATTAGTTTCTAACTGGAAGTATAAATTTGCTCGAAATTAGGCGAAAACAAACAATTTTCACTTTTTAGTGAAATATTTGTGTCCTAATAGTGTTTTTAGCAGTGTGGGACACATATACGACCGTCAACTGCTCAAAAAAAGGTGTTTTACTGTTTTGTGAGCCTGTAAGTGCAAGTACTGAAATAATTTTACATTTAGTTCATTACTATAACCTTTTAAGCGAATTCTACTTTTTTGTAGACAAAGTTTTATTGGATGAATAACTTTAAGTACAATAGAGTTTTTGTCTGATCCTGCACCTGCTCCCAACCTGACTTACTGTTCAGGCTATGGCATTTTCTCGTGGCTGCAGTTGCAGGACACTTCTGGTGAGTATACTGTAAACATTTCACCCAGTTTTTATTTTCTTCTGTTTGTAAATACAGGAAAACACTGTTTTATTTATGTTTCGCTTAAAATGTATACTAAATAGTTCATGGGAGCTGTTAATGTAGACAAATGAGACACGTGATTATATTTAGAAGGACCAACTGAATTATTCTTTTTCTTTTTTCTCCACACAGATATTGTGAGGTGTTATTTGTTAGCTTGTTAAAGCTACTTGTAGTGTAAGTAAATAGTATGTTTAAATTTTGTTCTAAAATTTATTTTATATCATTGAATACCAGGGGACTTAAAGACAGTATTAAGAGAAAAGCAATATTCTTATTTTGCAAAAGTCAACAGTTCAATTCAATTCAATTCAATTCAGCTTTATTTGTATAGCGCTTTTACAATGTAGATTGTGTCAAAGCAGCTTCACATAAATGGTCATAGTAACTGGAACAGTGTGGTTCAGGTTTTAGTGTTTAAGTTAAGTTCAGTTCAGTTTAGCTCAGTTCAGTGTGATTTAATCATTACTGAGAGTTCAAACACTGAAGAGCAAATTCATCGATGCGTAGCTCTACCAATCCTGAACCATGCGAGGCAGTGGCGACAGCGGAGAGGGAAAAAAACTTCACCTGATGGGAGTGAAGAAAAAAAACCTTGAGAGAACCAGACTCAGTTGGGCACGACCATTTTAATTTCTCCGCTGGCCAAAAGTCTTGTGCAGAACTTCATACGCCGTGGTTTATGCTGGAGATGGCCTCAATGAAGACTCGTCTGTCCCTGGAGCGTCGCTGGAATCAGACACATGTTCTCTACTCCCCACGACCATCAGCGCAGCAGCAGCTCAGGATATGGCCTGGTCCCGGATATGGAATCCTTGGGATCATCTTGGATCTGGTCTTGGATCTGGTCTTGGATCCAATCAGTGACTCCGCCTAATCTGAGGACCTCGGGATGAGTATCCCCAGGTGAAAATAGAGAATAAAGAGAATAATTAGCGTAGCTGCTGTTCATAGTGTATAAGCAAGATGCAGAAGCCAGTGTGGAACCCGCTAGGTGATGCATTGAGTGTATGCTTTACTAAACAGATAGGTCTTTAATCTAGTTTTGAACTGAGAGAGTGTGTCTGAGCCTCGGACGTTATCAGGAAGGCTATTCCAGAGTGTAGGAGCCATGAAAGAGAAGGCTCGACCTCCTTTACTTGATTTTGCTATTCTAGGTACTGCCAGAAGCCCTGAATTTTGAGATCTTAAAGAGCGAGTTGGTTCGTAGCGAGACAGAAGGTTGGTTAGATAAACAGGAGCTAGATTATTTAGAGCTTTATAGGTGAGAAGTAATATTTTAAATTCAATACGAAACTTAACAGGCAGCCAGTGTAAGCAGGATAAAATTGGGGTTATATGATCATATTTTCTAGACCTGGTCAGAACTCTGGCTGCTGCATTTTGTACTAATTGAAGTCTGTTAATAGAGGATGCTGGGCAGCCAGCAAATAGAGCATTACAGTAATCCAGTCTCGAAGTCATAAAAGCATGGACTAGCTTTTCTGCATCTGAGATGGATAGCATGTTACGTAATTTAGCGATATTTCTCAGATGAAAGAAGGCAGTTTTTGTGACATGGGATATATGGTTTTTAAAAGTTAGATTGCTGTCTAATATGACACCCAAATCTTTTATAGTAGAGCTAAAGCTAACTTTGTATCCCTCTAATTGTAAATTGAGTTGCGAGATCTGCTGTGTGCAAGATTTAGGCCCAATAAGTAATAATTCTGTTTTGTCGGAGTTTAAGAGAAGAAAATTCTTCTTTCAGTAATTTTGTTGGAATTGAGTCCAGCATACACGTAGCTGGTTTAGAGCTATTTATAATTTTTACTAACTCTTCATGTTCTATGATTTTGAAGCAGTGTAGGTTATTATTATGATTTAATGAAATATTTACAGGATTTGGAGTATAAGCCGGTGCAGAAAGTTTGGCATCTCCTATTTTCTGTCTAAAGCCTTCTATTTTATTACTGAAAAAATACATGAAGTCATCACTACTAATTTGCGGTGGAGTAGTTTGTTCCAAGGATGACCGATTATTTGCTAATTTAGAGATGGTGTTAAATAAAAATCTAGGATTGTTATGATTATTTTCTATCAGTTTGCGCAGGTGCTCGGTCCTGGCAGATTTTAGAGCCCTCCTATAGCTGGACATACTGTCTTTGTTCGCAATTCTAAAGACCTCTAAATTAGTTTTTTTCCATTTACGTTCCAGGGCGCGGGTTGCTGTTTTGAGCGCACGAGTATGACTATTATACCATGGTACAGTTTTAATCTCTCTAGCCTTTTTTAATTTGATGGGTGCCACAGTATTTAGTGTGCTAGTAAAGATGGCATCCATACTGCTGGTTACTACATCAAGATCATTTGAGTTTGCGGGTGCATTACGAAATAGAGAGAGATCAGGTAAGTTATTTATAAATTCATCTTTAGTTAACGGAACAATAGTTCTACTAGGGCGGAGTATTGGAGCGGGTTTGCTGATTTCAGGTAAACATAGCTTATATAGTAAGAGGTAGTGATCTGTAATATCATCACTTTGTGGTATAATGTCTACGTCAATAACCTCGATTCCATAAGACAGAATTAGATCTAATGTATGCTTTAAGCGATGGGTTGGACCCACAACGTTTTGCTTTATCCCAAGTGAGTGTATTAAATCCATTAACGCGAGCCCTAATGTATCATTAGCGTCATCTATGTGGATGTTAAAGTCACCTACAATTAGCATTTTATCAGTTTTGACTAGTAAGTCAGAAATAAAATCAGAAAATTCTTTTAGAAATTTGACATAGGGTCCTGGTGGTCTATATATGGTGATTAAAGCGAGAGATAACATAGGTTTTTGTATAGTATCTGGAAGCTGAACATTAAGCGATAATACTTCAAAGGAGCTAAACATAAGTCCGTTTCTCTGTTTAATATTAAGGAAATCACTAAAGATTGATGCAACTCCACCACCACGACCAGTTTGACGAGCCTCATGTTTATATAAGAATCCTGGAGGAGTTGCTTCATTTAAGCTAATATAGTCATTTTGTTTCAGCCAGGTTTCAGTGAGACAGAGTGCATTAAGATTGTTTTCTGTTATTATTTCATTAATGATAAGTGCTTTAGGTGCAAGTGACCTGATGTTTAGGAGACCAAGTTTTACGAAATTTGTATTTTCACTTTCTACTGGTTTTTCTGGTTTGATTCTTACTAGATTTTTTCTGGAGCACACAGTACGTTTATTTCTTAATCTAATAATACGAGGAACAGACACAGTCTCTATAGGATTCGCCAGATATGCGTTACTGATGTTTAAGTGGGGTGAACAAGAGTCTAGGTGGCTATAATGTGAGTTCTGTGAATTTTTACCTGCTAGTCAGATGGTGCGAAGTAATCTGGAGATGTTGTCCGACAGGAGTTCAGCTCCGGCTCGACTGGGGTGCCGGAGCTGAACTCCTGTCAGACTCACAACAGGCACAATGTATATTTTTACAAGAGACACATTCCAGCGCAGAGGACTCAACCTTCTGGAGAAACCAATGGGGTGATACTATACTGTTTAGTCATGGAACTATAGATCTGCTGGCGTAGTCATATGCTTGAATAACTGTCCTGGTAAAGTAGTTAAAGTGAAAGAAGATAAGGATGGACACTGGATTGCTGCAGTTTTGATGATTGAAGGTACTCCACTGATTCTTCTAAATGTTTACGGATATAATGGTCAATATAAAAACAAAATGTTGCTGAATGCATTTCAGAAACTATTAGAGAGTTGAAAACATTTTTCCCAACTGAAAATATGTTGGTGACTTTATTTGTGTCCCTGATAATTGGATGGATAGATTTCCAACAAATATGGTCATTATGAAATGAATGTATTACAAATTTTTGTATTAATACTTCCCTAATAGATGTTTGGAATCATGTTAATCCTGAAATAAGGCAATATTCATGGATTAGACCCAATGGAAATTGTAAATCAAGAATAGATTTTTGGTTGGTAACCCAAGAAATTTTTTAAATATGTTTTGCAAGCTAAAATCTCTGCAGCTCCTACAACTGATCATTGTGTAATTACTGTCACACTGATCCCAGGCTCTGAAAGAACATGTAGGCAAAAATATTGGAACTTTAATGCAAACTTGTTAAAAGAAGAATATTTTTGTGACATGGTTAAAAAAATCTTATATTCAATTATGACAAATGATGAGATAAAGTGAGAATGTACTCAATTAATTATGGTAAAATATTGTGTAATAAGCAAAAATAATTAGAAAAACAGCTGATAAAAGACATTAATGATTGTTGTAAAAAGGATTTATCATTAGAACCTAATAAAGAGGAAATGATTAGATTACAAACTAAATTAGACGATTTCTACTTAAATAGGGCAGAAGGGGCATATATACGATCTAGAGCAAAATGGATGGAAGTTGGTGTAAAAAACAGCTCTTATTTTAGTAGATTAGAAAAAAGTAGACAGAAATGCAATTACCACCCTAAATCCAATTAATAAAATTGTAACTGATCCAAAATAAATAAGTAATGAGATTTTTAAATTTTATCAAAGCCTATATTCATCATCATTTTCCATGAAAGATTCTGAGAATTTCTTCAAAAATTCTATAATTTTATTCCTAAAATTGATGAAGATTTTAAAATGATATGTGACTCTGATTTAAAAATTGAAGAACTTGATGCTGCTATTAAAAAAATGGCTTTAGGTAAATCACCAGGTCAAGATGGACTTGCAACTAACTTTTATCTTTTTTCTGGAATGATATGAGAGAAATGCTCTTTAAAGCACTAAAAGAATGTTTAGAAAGTCATACACTACTAACTACAATGAAACGGGCTATAATTGTTTTAATACCTAAACCAAAAAAGACAACACTCTTATTGATAATTTAAGACCAATTACTTTACTTAACATTGATCACAAAATATTCACTCATGCATTAGCTAGTAGACTTAAAGGTGGTATAGGTAAAATTATTAGTGATACACAATCTGGGTTTCTTCTAAATCGACTAATACATAATAACATTCGCATGGTGTTAGATTTATTAGACTATTCACATTCGATAGAGGATGATGGTATTATACTATTTCTGGATTTTCTAAAAGCTTTTGATAAACTTGAACACCCTTTTGTTTTTCAGTCTCAACAATATTTTGGGTTTGGGACAAAATGTATTAATATTCTTTCAATGTTGACAATATAACAAATAACAAGTGCTGTTTTACTTCAATCGGGTACTACAAAGAGATTTGATATCAGAAGGGGAATACGACAGGGAGATCCAGTCAGCCCCCTTCTTTCTTACTTGCTGCTGAATTATTAGCACTGTATATTAAAAATAACGACAATATTAAGCCATTAAATGTTCTGAGTAGATCCTTGTTAATTGCACAACTAGCTGACAACTTGATTTCTGAAGGACTCTAATCAAATACCGATTGCCTTAAAGTCTATATCATTGTTTTCTAATGCTTCAGGGTTACATTTAAATTTGAAAAAATGTGAGATTCTAATTCTTCACAATAATACATAAAATTCATTGTATAATATCCCAATTAAAAGCTAAATAACATACTTGGGAATAACTATTACAAAACATTTTAGGGACAGGGAAAATAATAATATTCATACTGTTGTACAGAAAAATAAAAAAACATTAAGTAGCTGGTTACAAAGAAATATTTCAATTTTGGGGAGAATATTATTAACAAAAATGGAAGCAATATCCAGATTAATCTATCCAGCATTTTCCTTAGGAGTACCAGAAAGATGTATTAAACAAATTAACAGAGTTCATTATGAGTTTATTTTGAACAATAAGCAACATTTAATTCGAAAAAATGATTTGGTAAAGTTATCAGAGGAAGGGGGGTTAAATGTTATTGATTTTGGCGTTATAAATGGAGTAATGAAGTTAAAATGGTTACAAAGCTTTGTTAAAGATGAACCGTCTTTATGGTTTAGCATCCCTTTTCATATTTTTCAAAGGATGGGAGGAATTTCTTTTTTCTAAAATGTGATTTTGACTTACTAAAATTGCCATTTAAATTGTCTGGTTTTCATGCAGAAGTGTTACTATATTGGAAGATGTTGTACAAGCACAATTTTACTCCACATAATGTTATCATTTGGAATAACAGGTGTGTTTTTCTACATGACAGGAAATCTTTATTTTTTAAAGACTGGTTTGACAAAGGAATTTGGAATGTAATTCATTTAATGGATGATGATGGTAATATGTTGAGCTATGATCATTTTAGGTTAAAATTCAATTTTAATTGTGCACATAGAGAATTCTCTTTGGTTGTCAAAGCTATTAATGTAGCTTTGAGAAATTTAGTTAAAGGTATAGTGCAATACTCCTCTGTAATACCTACACTAGTTGATTTGTTTATAAATAATGATTCATTTTTGGATATTAAACGTAACAACAAGGTCTTGAGATCACTACTGACAAAAGAATATTTTCCTCTTCCTGTTAAAAGAAAAGTTTTATCTGAGAGATTTTCTAAAGCGAACACTATTGAAATTAGAAAAAGATACCTGTCATTTCCCTTGTTACCTAAAATGAACGAAGTACATTTCAAAACAATTAATGACATCTATCCATGTAACGAATTTCTTAGAATAAGATTTCATTTAGACAGTAATGCTTGTATTTTTTGCTTGAAAGATATAGAATCACAGGAACATCTTTTTTTATAGTTGCTCCAGTGTCAAATCCTTTTGGGACAGATTGTATTAGTGGTTGATAACTAAAAATGTAACACCTGCGTTTGACTATCACATTGTGAAATTTGGCATTTTTATGAAAAACAAGGAAGTTGAATTTCTATGTAATAATATGTTGATTGTAGCAAAATTTTATATACACAAATGTAGATTTGTTAAAGTTTCTCCTTGTTTCAAAGCATTTACAAATGATTTCAATATGTTATATAAATCTATAAAACAAGTAAAAACAAAAGGTGCCTTAAAGCTCTCTAAGCTTTTGTCAACATATATGGACTGACCCCTCTGAATGTAATGTATTTTCTTTTGTATTATTTAAGGTTTATTTTTATGTTATTATTAATTTGTACTGTTTTGTTTATTATATGCTGCTTGGATATAATGATATATATGTTTAACGATGGAAGTTGAAAATGCCTGTTTGTTATTTGAAGTTTAAATAAAATAAAAAAAAAGTTCGTCAAGAGAATAATAAAATACGAGATTGCTAGAATATAAATGTGTCACTGTGGTAATGGATATACACAATTTATCAATATATATATAAACATGTAGCCTATCAAAAAATAGAAGTGCAAGTCACTGATGATATTTTAAGCATGAGGATTAAAATAACAGCCATACTTATTAGGGTCGAGTCAAACCATTCATTTATACATTCATTAAAGAATTTAACCATACAAAATGTCAACCTCAACACTGTCAGTGAAACATATACACACGCACGCAGTACAATAAAGAATGAATGAATAAATTAGGAGCAAAAATATTATGTCAATAGAAAAAAAAGCATGCATCCAAAATCAAAAGAATGCTGAGTTTATACGAAGAACGAAACCGGCAAAAATAAATAAATAATAATAAATACGCAAATATATAACGAAATTGGAGAATAAATCCATACATTTCTGCAAAAATAAAATAAAAGAAAGAATAACAAAATACGCGCATATATACATAAATAAGCATTGAAATCTATAAATTCCTGTATAAATAAAATAATTAATAAATAAATACGCAAATAAATAAATAAGTAAATAAATCCATAAATGCAGGCATAAATATTTTTTTTAATAAATAAATAAATACGACTGATAAATAAACAAATAAATAAATGTCTTCATAAACAAAAATGAATAAAAACGAAAATATATAAATAAATAAGTAAATAAATTCTGCATAAATAAAACAAAGCATAAATAAACAAGAAAATATAAATTACTACATAAATAAAACATTAAATAAATAAAAAAAGCAATTATAAAAATAAATGAGTAAAAAAGTTCACAGTTTCCTGCATAAATAAAGCAAATAAATATGCAATGTATTTATTTATTGTTTTATTTATGCAGGAATTTATGAATTTATTTATTCATTTATTTATTTATTTGTTTACTTATTTATTTATAGTTTTTGAAGGTTTCGTCCTCTATAGGTTTTTTTTCCTAGGGTGCGAATATCCATGTTGCAGATGCGGATAGATAATGATAAATTGATTGATAAATTGTGCAAAAGAAATAATAACGAAGTAAATAGAAGTGTCTAGCATTTTACAATCCTATATTAAAGAGATTCAGACGTTTTAAATCATTTGGTAAATTTAGGTCCATTCGAATTTTGTTATAAATAAATATATGTAATATAATGTATACTAGTGAAAGTAAAATAGTGAAAAACAAATGTTTTTAATGATTTTTTATTGTTACAACTGTTTATTTGAATTCATTTCGAGTTTTAGTTTGTTGTAAAACTGACGCAGAATTAATTTCATGAAGGCGTAACGCTGGTCTATGCCTGTTTACCGGGCAGCCGCTTGCATACAGGCTATGAGTATGTGTGATCAGTTATTGATTGATTATAAGGCATATACTTTATGCAAAAAAAATATGGCACTTTCAAATGGCCACAGAAACGCTCCACAGAAACGGCCCAGCCTGCGTCACATTTAGAATTGAATGTGAATGTTCGAAACGGTGACATCATAGCTAAGAGAATGCGAATGCAACTCTGACTTTGGCATTCTGCGGTTAAACTAGTTGAGCGATGGGTCAGCGTAATTGTCGTTGCAAAAAGGCAAACAATGATTTTGAGCGTGTGCACGTTTACCATCACGATTCACCGCCACAGCTCACCAATTTGGTGGAAGCTCATAAACATCCTGTTGGCGTAGGTGAAGATAGTGCGAGTGAGGGGAAAAATAAAAAGAGAAAGGAGGCCAACCGTAAAAAGAAAAGAAGGTTCAAGTTGTGGCGGTGGTTCTCCTGTCTGAGAGCTGCTGAAAAAAATAGTACACTTCAGGTTGATGGAGAGGCTCAGGACACTGGGGCAACTGCAGCACCACCTGAAGTACAACCTTCCTCCTCTTCAGGTGACGGATCTCTACAGCAGGTCATTCATACTGTAGAGCTCAATCTTCAGGAACCTTCAGCCAGTGACCCTGAAGTCTATCCAACAGTAAAGAAACATCTTACTGTTCAACCTGATGTCCTCCGTTCTCCAGTTCTGAGCAGCAATACTGCTCAGACTTCATTCGACTGGAACTTTGACATCAGCCAGACTCCATTGCTTAGTCCTGACTATTGTGATGAAGCCGAAAGCTTAGCTCACACCTTATCTGACTGGAGCATTGATTCTGGCCTGGCTCTAGCACGCACCACATCAAGGTGGAGCAATGATTTCACTAAGACTTCAGCACACACCATGTCAGATTGGAGCATTGATAAGATCAAAACTCCAACACGCACCACATCAGATTGGAGTACTGACGCTACCCGGACTCCGGTACACAAAGTGTCAGTCTGGAGTATTGATGTCACCCAGCCTCCATTTCACTCATCCACTTCTGATTGTTGTAACAATGCCACTGAGATTCCAGTCCCCGATGCTTCCGAGGGGAGTGCCAATTTCCCTCAGATTTCACAGCACACAACGTCAGACTGGAGCATCAATGGTGGTCAAACTCCAGTCTGCACACAGGCCTCTGTTTCAAAACAAATAGAGAATAATGGAAAGATGACAAGTCAGGGTAAGTTGACTGTCCCTTAAACACACACACACACACACACACACACACACACACACACACACACACACACACACACACACACACACCTGCAATACTATATCAGGCCATTTTAATGTTTCCATTTGTGACCCTGGACCACAAAACCAGTCTTAAGTTGCACAAGATACATTTTTGGCAATAGGTAAAACTAAAGCTTATTTATTCAACATTCAGACCTCATTTTCAAAAAATGTACACTGATTAAGTAAAACATTTTGTCCTGTTTTACACTGGTTGATATTTCATATTACTTAACCTTGGTTTTGTTTTAATAGTCATCAATTCTTGCCACTATCTGATCGATGACATGCTGGGTGAAGGATCCTTTGGAACTGTGTACAAGGGGCGACGTCTACACGATGACTTAAAGGTGCCTTTCATTTTTCTGGATAGGATAAATAGTAACAAATACAATATGTTAGCTGTACAATCATTCTTACATACACTTTGCTTATTTCTTGTTTATTAGGTGGCAGTGAAATTTGTCACAAAGACGGAAGATGTGGAATACATACGTATCGTAAGTGATTTCTCATAAGACAAGCTACTGTTGTCGAAATTTTGTGAAATTATGATTCAATTCATAATCTATAGAAGATATATCTATCTAAACATCATAAAAAATGTATTTCCTGTAGTCGGGTCATTCAGAGCCCTTTCCTCTTGAAGTTGCACTTCTCATCCTCGCCCATGGAGTATCCAGCGTTCCAGAAATAATCCAGCTTCTGGACTGGCAGGACCAGGAGGACCATTATATAATGGTGTTGGAATACCCTTCACCCTGTGAGGACCTATATGCTTTCACAGAAAGCTATGGAGGATCCATAAGTGAAGGTTTAGCGCGTGTTGTTATGCAGCAGGCAACTCAAGCTGCATACATGTGCTGCCGCAATGGTGTTCTACATCGCGATATCAAACTTGAAAATCTACTAATCAACAAGGAGACTCATAAAGTCAAATTAATAGACTTTGGGTGTGGAGACCTTCTCAAGAAATTACCCTACGATACATTTGCCGGTATGTATTAACCCTTAAGCTGTGAAAAACGATATTCTGAATTTATAGCAACAAATGCTAATTGATGCAAAAATCTTTTACCTTTAGGCACCCTTGAGTACTGCCCCCCAGAGTTTGAGGAAACGGGTGAATACAATGGGAAGCCGGCAACAGTCTGGTCCCTTGGCATCCTCTTGTTTGTATTGGTGTGTGAGGACTTTCCCAACCCTCAAGAACTGCACATGATCAATGAGAACAACTTCTCCAAAGCTGGCTTGTCCGATGGTAAGCTCTTTATTTCAAAGACTCTTACATGCAACATCAAAGGAGGTGTGAAGTTCAAGGTAAACAGATGTTTCAACTGTTTTTCACAGAATGCTGTCAGTTGATTAGTTGCTGTCTCCAGCAAAAGCCAGAGCAGCGGATTCAATTAAAAGAGATTCTTCTCCACGAATGGTTCAAGGTATGAAGCCTAAGCAGAGTATTTTGGGAGGGTTAATTCAAACACAAGACTATGGATGTTAGCTTAGAGAATATTAGATTTGGATTGACTTTTGATAAACTAATTGCTGTTTTTATTTTAGGACACCAACCTGGAGAACTGAAGAACAGCCACCCTACATGTTATTGTCTTGAGAGGAACGTTTCAGGCTGTTTGAGGCAGGAAATCTTGAGCAGGAGGTGGCTCCTCTCAAAACAAACAATAAAACATATGCATTAATTGAACTCTTGTGAAGAGTATTATTTGACAAAAACAATTCTAGGAGAGCACATATTTACATAGTACTGTGAATCTTGTTTCTGTCATGTATGATAAGTATGCAATGCATTTCTTGTGTCATGCTATTCTTACAGTTAAAAAGATGACTAGAGGCTGCATATTGACACAATAAACGTGTCAAAAAAGTCACCAACACAAAACAGCTGATGATAAACATCATTTTAAGCTGTAAAATGACATCACATTTCCACTCTGAAAATGAATATTTAAAATAACAGACACTTCCCTGCCACATGTATTTGTTCTTCAGACATCTCACCAAGCAATGAGACGTTTAAATGCTGTCTAATAGACTCTAAACGTCTGGCCAAAAGAAGGCTAAATTTGGGTAGGCAGTGCAAATCTATATGGCTACTTGATGACTTGATTTATAGATAATTATTCATTCATTCATTTTCTTTCGGCTTAGTCCCTTTATTAATCAGGGGTTGCCACAGCGGAAAGATCTGCTAACTTATCCAGTATATGTTTTACACAGCAGATGTCCTAATTTTAAAATTTTGTTCTAAATTTTTTATTTTCTGTGCAAATACAAAAAACATAAATAAATTTTAAAAAAATTGTGAAAATGGCAATGCCATGTGAAAGCAAATCCGAGCAGCAAATCCGGATTTCACAATCTCCAGGGCCCGGTTTTTCAAAAGTAATCCACTAGGATTTTAGATAAGGGATTGGATCAAATCTTGAAAATGGGTTTTTCAAAAGAAAAAACGGATTACCTAATCGGATTAGATCACGTAATCTAATCTTGGTTTTGATCCGGATCAAACCTTTACTTTGGGTTTTTCAGACCTTTTTTGTAGGATTTGGATCACTTTGATCCAAAAAACCTGGATTAAACTGATCCCATCAGAAAGGTGGATTTAGTGTGGATTTCATGCCCAAAATGTAATAAAAACTTAAAAATGTTATTAAATAATACTATTTTTGGATCACACAGTATCTTACAAGATATACTATTTATTCATAAGGTTTTAATTTTATTTGTTCATCCATCAGCCTGTAGTGATTATTGGCTTTAACGTATTCAGCCATTCAGTATAGGCCTACAGCAAAGTAGAAATAACTTGGCCTCATAAAATAATCCCCCAAACATCTGTCAAAATTGACCAAAAACAATACATTTTATTGTCAATAATTGATATCTATATTCATTACAATAGAAAATATTTTTCTTTTTAGAATATTTATGTGTGATGCATGCAATGATTACAGAATAACCAAAAATAAAAATGCAAAGAATGGCAATGACTTTAGATTTCTCTTTCAACAATTGCAAAAAGAGACTGAAAGGGCAGAAGTTCAGCTTCATCTGGCAGAGAACAACTGACTCTGACCAAACTGCAGCAAACCAAGGCCAGACTTGAGATCTGCCTCCTAAAGGCTTTGCTCAACAAGCTGGTCTCTCCACATCAGATGAGGAAGTCTGAAATAATTGTGGAGTTTTTGACATTAAGTCTTTTTTATTTACATTTGAATTTCATTTTTCATTTTCATTTATTATGATTATTTTATTATTTATTAAATTTTCTTAGTTTTCATTTCAAATAAAAATAAAGTTATATTGACCCCACACTGGCTATTATTTTTTGCTCTTTACACAGGCCTGTCTATCTACATTGTGATTTTGATCTATTTGATCCGGATAAAACCTTTTGAAAAACCGGGCCCAGGGCCCGGTTTTTCAAAAGGTTTAATCCGGATCAAATTGATCCAGATTTAGTGATTCTGTTTTTGCGATCCGTGATCACGTAATCCAGCTTACTTTTTGAGCCAGTTTTTCAAAGCAACATTGGATTGGATCAATCTGATCTGGATAGGAACTTTCCAGGATCACTAAATCTGGATTACCAGTGCTCAAACAGGATAGGAAATCACTATGTAGAACTATAGATATGTAAAGAGTGACAAGTAGAATAGCCAGCGTGGGGTCAATATAATTTATTTTTTTTAAATGAAAACTAAGAAAATGTAATAAATATTAAATTAATAATAATAATAAATAAGAAAAACAAGAAAAAGCCCACCCCATCCTTTTCCAGCAGTCCGCTCATCTGAGACCTACAACACAAACACTGTACATTGAGGATATTTATAATAAGTTTCCAATATAGATGTAAATAAAAAAAATACTTAATGTCAAAAACTCCACAATAATCCCAGACTTCCTCATCTGATGTGAAGCGTATCCTTTAGATGGGGGATCTCAAGTCTGGCCTTGGTTTGCTGCAGTTTGGTCAGAGTCAGTTGTTCCTCTGCCAGGCGAAGCTGTGCTTCTGCCCTTTCAGTCTCTTTTTGCAATTGTTGAAAGAGATTTCAAAAATCAGTCATTGCCATTTCTTGCATTTTTTGTTTATTCTGTAATCATTGCTATCATCATTAATAAATATTCTATTAAGAAAAATATTTTCCATTGTGATGAATACATATATATATATATATATATATATATATATATATATATATATATATATATATATATATATATATATATATATATATATCAATTAGTGACAGAATAGAATTTATTGTTTTTGGTCAGTTTTGACAGCTGTTTGGGGGATTATTTTATAAGGCCAAACTCTTTCTACTTTGCTGGAGGCCTATACAGAAAGGCTAAATACGTTAAAGCCAATAATCACTATAGCCTGACAGATGAACAAATAAAATTAAAACCTTATTAATAAATAGTATATCTCGTAAGATACTGCATGATCCAAAAATAGTATTGTTTAATAATTTTTTTAAGTTTTCATTACATTTTAGGCATGAAATCCACGCTAAATCTACCCTTCTGATGGGATCAGTTTAATCCATGTTTTTTGGATCAAAGTGATCCAGATCCTACAAAAAAGGTCCGACAAACCCAAACTAAAGGTTTGATCCGGATCAAAACCAAGATTGGATTGCGTGATCTAATCCAATTATGTAATCCGTTTTTTCTTTTGAAAAACCCATTTTCAAGATTTGATCCAATCCCTTATCCAAAATCCTAGTGGATTACTTTTGAAAAACCGGGCCCAGGGCCCGGGGCCCGGGGCCAGGCAAATGTAATAAAGACTTAAAAATTTTATTAAATAATACTATTTTTGGATCACGCAGTATCTTGCGAGATATACTATTTATTCATAAGGTTTTAATTTTATTTGTTCATCCGTCAGGCTATAGTGGTTATTGGCTTTAATGTATTCAGCCTTTCAGTATAGGCCTACAGCAAAATAGAAAGAGTTTGGCCTCATAAAATAATCCCCCAAACAGCTGTCAAAATTTACCAAAAACAATACATTTTATTCTGTCAATAATTGATATATATATATATATATATATTCATCACAATGGAAAATATTTTTCTTTTTAGAATATTTCAAGAGTTCACACTTAGCTGATGATTTACAAAAGCTTGTTTAGCATGCTGTCCAGGGAGAGAGCCCCGAGCTCAAGGGCTCCTCGAGCCCGGGGCTTCCTCCCGTTGGCAGAGCAAGAGGGGAGCCTGAGCTCGGTGGATCTCAGAACTCCCCTGCCGCTGTAGCTAAGGGAACGCAAGGGATTAGACAAGCTTGATTGTTATGCATGTTGAATGTCTTTGGATGGTGGGAGGAAACCGGAGAACCCGGGGAAAACCCACGCGGACACAGGGAGGACATACAAACTCCTCACAGAAACACCCACCGGTCCTGTGGAACCCGGGCCGGCAGTGTTCTTGCTGTGTGGCTCACAGTGCTAACCACTGGGCCGCCGTGCCGCCCAATCACAGGTAAAGAAGAAGAATAGGGGAGGAGGGGGGTTTCTTCCTAACGAAGATAAAGTGAACTGAAAACTGTGGCTATTTATAGTAGCTTAGGGCTCATATGATTGGAAGGTAGTGATTAGCAAATGCGAGACTGGCCGTGATAAATCATAAGCACGTGATCCTCTCGAAATTAGTTTATGAATAAACTTCACTTCAAGAGTTCACACTTAGCTGATTATTTACAAAAGCTTGTTTGGCATGCTGTCCCGGGAGAGAGCCCCGAGCTCAAGGGCTCCTCGAGCCCGGGGCTTCCCCCCGTTGGCAGAGCAAGAGGGGAGCCTGAGCTCGGTGGATCTCAGAACTCCCCAAAATGCAGTAATTAATCGCTCGGGACAGCAGCCGCATATTCAAGGAAAAAAACCCCAAAAAGCAAGGAAAATAGAGCTATATCCGGCTGCTGGATATAATGGAAGGAAAGAAAGTTTAATGCATGGGCATTAAGTAGATAGGATTATGAAGGGTGAAGAGAGGATTCTAGTAGCTCCTGCTGGAGTTAGAGCTTGAAGAAACCCCTGCGGGGGTCATAATTTTCAGGGTTGTGAATAAAAGGGAGAAGAAGGTGGTTTGAAGCAGAGTGTAAAAGAGGACTCTGGGTAACTCCTGCGGGAGTTGGAGCTCTAAGCGACCCCTGCGGGGGTCAGAGCTTGGGGGTAGAGTGTAGATAGGAGGAGATAGGTAGCAGTGAGTGGAAGAGAGTAACTCTTGCGAGAGTTGGAGCTCGGAGCGACCTCTGCGGAGGTCAGAGTTTGGGGGTAGAGTGTAGATAGGAGGAGATAGGTAGCAGTGAGTGGAAGAGAGTAACTCTTGCGAGAGTTGGAGCTCAAAGCGACCTCTGCGGAGGTCAGAGCTTGCAGGTAGAGTGCAGATGGGAAGAGATAGGTAGCAGTGAGTGGAAGAGAGGATTTTAGGGTAACTCTTGCGAGAGTTGGAGCTCTGAGCGACCCCTGCGGGGGTCAGAGCTTGAGGGTAGAGTGTAGATAGGAGGAGATAGGTAGCAGTGAGTGGGAGAGAGGATTTTGGGTAACTCTTGCGAGAGTTGGAGCTCGGAGCGACCTCTTCGGAGGTCAGAGCTTGGAGGTAGAGTGTAGATAGGAGGAGATAGGTAGCAGTGAGTGGAAGAGAGTAACTCTTGCGAGAGTTGGAGCTCAAAGCGACCTCTGCGGAGGTCAGAGCTTGGGGGTAGAGTGTAGATAAGAGGAGATAGGTAGCAGTGAGTGGAAGAGAGTAACTCTTGCGAGAGTTGGAGCTCGGAGCGACCTCTGAGGAGGTCAGAGCTTGAGGGTAGAGTGCAGATAGGAGGAGATAGGTAGCAGTGAGTGGGAGAGAGGATTTTGGGTAACTCTTGCGAGAGTTGGAGCTCGGAGCGACCTCTGCGGAGGTCAGAGCTTGGAGGTAGAGTGTAGATGGGAGGAGATACGTAGCAGTGTGTAGAAGAGAGGGTTCTGGGTAACTCTTGCGAGAGTTGGGGCTCGGAGCGACCCCTGCGGGGGTCAGAGCTAGAGGGTGAGTCAATAAGGAGAAGAGAGGTAGTTGAAGTAGAGTGAAGAAGTTTTAGCTTGAGCAGACCCCTGCGGGGGTTGGAGCTTGGAGACTAGGCGGAAAAGAATAGGTAGCAGCATGAAGAAGAAAGGACTATGGCCGAATCCTGCGAGAGTCGGAGCTCAAGGGGGCCCCTTCAAGGGTCTGAAGAGTCAAGACGGGAGAAAAAAGATTGTTAGAGGTAGAGTGTAGAAAAAATTAGTTGGGAGTGGAGTGTAGAGAAGAAAGGAACGAGAGGCTAAAAAGTAGGGTTATAAGGATAAAAGATTTGGAAAAGTTGGAAGAAGGGAACAAGCACAAATATAATACATACATGTATGTACAAACGCAGTAAATGCGCAAAGAACATGTGGATACAAATGTTTGCATCTGTAAATAGCTATTGGTGATTGCAGAAGATGCTAACTGCAATGGCCCTTGAGGGAGTCCTTGGCAAACATGTAAGGGTGCCATGGGTGGACAATTGGGCTTCTGCGGGGTTTGGTTTGGATGACTCTTGCGAGAGTCGAGGCTCTGTTAGACACCTTTTTGAGTTGGAGCCGTGTGAGGAGGTGCTTGGGGGTTGGTTAAAGCCTGTTGGGCTTTCTTGAGGTGGTATTTATTGAGGCGTATGTAAGATTTGAAAGCTTCAGAAGACCAGCGACCAAGGGTCTGGATCTGATGGTGTGAGAGCCTGTTAGAGGCTGCTGTAGTGGCTGTGCCAATCCCGAATGAGTGGCTGGAAAAGGGCTCTGGGGGAAAACCTGATAGGCGAAGGATTGTCATTGTCGCTTGTCACTCAATGCGCGTTGTCGCGCGTGTTCTGATCAGCTGTGTTGTCGCGCGCGTACTCAAGAGCGGTGTTATCGCGCGCCTACTGAAGGGCGGGACCGAGGGTGTTAGGAAGGGCACTTTCTATGCAAGACTAAAAAGGGCATGTGCTCTGCACAGGTTGAGCCCTATGTGTGCACGTGCCTGCCCTGCATCTTATATATATTATCAGCCTGATCTCACGAGAAAACGTAAGTATTTTACGTTTTGCCAGTTTAGTGGCTAATTCGTACGAATTCGTACGAGTTCAGTCGTACGAAATGGTACGATTTTTAAAAGGAGGCGTGGCACCTGACCCCACTCCTAACCCCAACCGTCATTGGGGGATAAGCAAATCGTACTAAATTGTACGAATTAGATCGTACGAATTCATACGAATTAGTCACTAAATGAAAAAGTTACGAATTGCCGTGAGATTGTGTTGATATTATAGGTAGACACAGACTGGTACAGACTGATGTGACTGGAGTGGGGTGGGGGTGTTTTATTTATACATATATACGCCGTTTTTTTAGGTGAGGGAATGGAAGTTTTGAGTGAGTTCCCCCACTTTTTTCCCTAGGACTTCAATAAGTCAAAGTACAGGTCTAGACTTAATGATGATCATCTTCAAGCCATACTGAGGGTCTCAACTGCTTCCGCTATAAAGCCAAATGTGGTTCAGATTTGTGAGAAGAAGTGCTGTCAAGTCTCTGGCAGCAAGAAGTAGGCAAAAGATGCCATGTTCAGAAGAACTGTTCATAATCTTCACTTAATGTTCTATTAATGTTCAGGACACTTCATGTTCAGAAGAAATAATTAAAACTGTTAATAATGACATTTGAGGACTTTTTTTTGTGGAATCCCTTATGCGGCCCAGCCTCACCCAGACTTTGCCTCCTGCGGCCCCCAGGTAAATTGAGTTTGAGACCCCTGGTGTAGATGCATGAAGTAAGGATTTTGAGTGTAATGGGTTGTCTAGCATGGTATGGAATTGTTTGAATGAATTCCATGCTGTGAGGTATGCATTGAGGGTTCACATTGGTCTTTCGGAATGGAAATACAATTGGGGTGGCCATGTTAAGGCAAAGCAGTGTCCTTTGTAGTAGCCACTGTAACCTATTGGAGGGGCAGCGTCTGTGTATAAGTTAATGTCAATAGGGGATGCTATCAAGTCGCTGTAGAAAAAGGAACAGCCGTTCCATTGCTTAAGGAAAGAGATCCATAAGCAGAGTTAATCGCGACTGGGTTTAGAGAGAAAAATTGTTTCTTCTAAGCCATGAACTGTGGTGGATAATTGAAGGAGGTGGGAAATGAAAGGAATGATGCGCATTGCGAAATTTAGATGGCCTAGAATTGGTAGGAGTTCTCGTTGTGTGCACATCTGTTTTTCAAGGAAAATTTGGGATAGAGAAAATATTCGATTGATTTTCTCTTTAGGAAGGGATGCTTGGAATTTATGCGAGTCTAGATTAATACCCAGAAATTCGATTGAAGTACAGGGTCCTTTCTGAGATCAGCGAAAACCTGCTGGGTGATCGCTAGGTGTTTGGCTGGAGGAGATGACGGGGGGGAAATAAGAAAATCGTCTAGAAGGTGAATGAGGTATGGGATTCCGTAAATATTAGACAGAATCCAGCATAAAGCTTCTGACATCATGTCAAATATTTTTTGGGCTGCTTTTGCATCTAAAAAATAAAATTGATTGCGCCAATGAATGCCAAAAAGGTGCTAGAAGTCTGGGTGGATTGGCAGGATTTTAAAGGTAGAGGAAATGTCTACTTTGGCTAGCCAGGTGTTACGACTGGCTATCTTTATGAGAGAGATCGCTTGATCAATGTCGTGGTAGTTAAGCGGATATTCGTCCAATGGGATAGTGCTGTTAATGCTAGGAAAGGAGCAATTGTGTTGGGACGAAAGGTCGACTATAAGGCGTTTTTGCCAGAAAATTTTTGAGTAGCGACACCAATGGGGCTAATGCGCGAGATATTAAATGGAGGAGCCTTGAATGGTCCAATCATGAAGTTGTTGTTGATTTTTTTTTTAATAAGATAATCGACGGTTTCAGGTTCGGAGGTTGCAGACTGCAGGTTAGGACAGATTGGATAAAGTGAAAAATGGAATGTATCCTTTGTGAAGAGGATGTGGAGAGTAATAGGTTGGATGAGGGTCAGCTTCTGGAGCCAGCAGTCATGATCTCTAAAATAGAAAAAACAAAGAGAATCAGAAATTAAATCTTTGCAAAATAATACAAGTATGGCAGACATGAAAATTGTTTTAGTTGATATCCATGCGAGGCATCTTAATAAGGGCATAGGCGGCTGTAAATGGAAGAGCTTTTGTTAATGCATGGTCCGATAGCTTCATTGATACGATGTGCAAGGATGGTAGGGGTGGGTGTTCGTCTCCCCACGGGATGACAGATGGATGGAGAGCTGAGGATATGGCTTGTCTGGTGGTCCTGGAAAACTGGTACCTCTTGAAGACTGAGCATGTGAAGTGATAGTGAAGTTTAAATTTCTATTTATAACAGTCAAGTGGGAAGTTTGTTTCTTTGCCGTTTTCACATCCGACTGACTTGCTATATAATCTTATATGACGCTTTGTAAATCAACACATGAGTCACTGGCCTATTACAATTGGACTTCTGTGCTTGATGGCATAATGTTTTTCAATAGCTTGCTAATATTTACTGGTTGAGTAATAATCTTTTCAGAAGTTAAATGTCTAATGGAATTTATTATTATTATTTTTTTTAATCTTAACTAAATTTACAAGCGTGTCTGGCCTATTCATTCATAAGGGCTGTTTCTCAATTCCAAAGAACGCAGAGAACGGACTTGTGTTCTTGTGGAGACCGGTCTTTCCAGGTGTCCTCGGAAGAACGAACTCAGGAGACCGCGAGGGCAGAGAACGCGTCCTTTGAGAAATGGGATGCTGCGTTCTTCCTGATGGTCACATGACCTTCACGTGTTTTAAGTGGTAAATTATTTGAACATTACAGCCTTCATACAACGATTTATTGTTTTTCCCCTTTTCAAAATATATACTTTGCATAAAAACATTATAAATATATGTTGCACAATATAAATAAAACAGATTTTAATACGAATTTCAGCAAACAAACACCCTTAATGTGTTTATTCCTTTATTAAGATGTTCATGTTAATATTTACTTTCACCGTTTCATTTAGGGAAACTCCTGAGGTAAATAATTCATATCTATGAACTTTAATAATAAATCTAGATAAAATGCAGCGCTTCCCACCTCCAGTCGCAATGACTTCTGGGACTTCCAGAGCGAGTTCGGTGCTCAAGTCAGCATCAGTGCGTCCTCGATATTAAGAACACATCCGGGAAGTTTCACGCGTCCTCCGTACTTGCGGTCTTGAGTATTGGAACTGAACTTAGGCAGCTGATGATGACGTTTCACGAGAACACGAGGACGCAAGACCGCTGAAGAACGCATATTGAGAAACAGCCAAGGTCTTTGCAACAGAGTCAAGAGAGAGGGCGGGACCATCTCCAGTCTTTTAGCTCATTGGATGGTGACGCTTCTCTTTACAGCTATTGGCTTAAGGAGTTTCAGTCAGGCCATGCAAAAGGTGCAAAAAGCCTGGCGGCCATTTTGTTGATTAAATTCAACATTGTTTATGGCTGGAGCTGCTGCTCTGCTGAACACATTCCAGCAAACAATCTGTTAAACGATGGATCGCATGTGTACTGCTAGGAGAAGGTGAGGGTTCAGTTTTATTGCAATAGCTTTGGAGTTTTGGCTTATATCTTGCTGGGAAATAAGGTTGAAGACACAGCAGATGCGTTGTGGAGGCTCTTTGAAGTGGAAGGTTTTGGTGTTGTTGTTTAAGCTGTTGATGAAATTGTTGGAGTTGTAGTTGTTTGAAATGGTAGTAATAGTAGTTGTTGTTGTTGTTGTTGTTGTTGTTGCTGCTGTAGCTTGTATATTGTAGCTTGTAGATTGAAGCTTTTAGATTGTATATTGTAGATAGTAGCTTGAAGCTTGTATAGTTGATGAGCGGAGCAGAGCGTTCTACCAAACGAAGATCCTGAAGATTGTAGCTTGTTGCTGCACAGCTTCATCTGGCAGAGGAACAACTGACTCTGACCAAACTGCAGCAAACCAAGACCAGACTCGAGATCCGCCTCCTAAAGGCTGCGCTCAGACATATTTACATCTATATTTGAAACTTATTATAAATATCCTCAATGTACAGTGTTGTAGGTCTCAGATGAGTGGACTGCTGGAAGAGGATGGGGTGGGGTTTTTCTTGTTTTTATTGTTTATTATTTTATTATTTATAAAATTTTCTTAGTTTTCATTTCAAATAAAAATACATTTATATTTACCCCGCACTGGCTATTCTACTTGTTGCTCTTTACATAGGCCTATCTATCCATCTACATTGTGATTGAACACTGGTAATCCAGATTTAGTGATCCTGAAAAGTTCCTATCTGGATCAGAATGATCCAATCCAATGTTGCTTTGAAAAACTGGCTCAAAAAGTAAGCTGGATTACGTGATCACGGATTGCAAAAACAGGATACTAAATCTGTATACTAAATCCGGATCAATTTTATCCAGATTAATCCTTTTGAAAAACCGGGCCCAGATGCAAAAAGCTCTCGAGTAAAAAATTTTCAGAGCAAACGTATTTCTGCCGCGTGTCGCGTGCACTGATCCACACGTGAGTCCAATTGCACTCTTACAGCTGGAAAATTAAAACAAAACCTTCGTTGCAGCACATTATAAAATCACGACCCGTATCTCCAAAACAAATCTTATTCTTTTCCCACTTCTTCTGGCAACCCAACATGGCGTCTATCTGCCGTCTGAACACTGTTTCAGGTACAAACAGTCTTGTAAGCTAGCTTTCATATTAATGAAGTTGCACGGCATACACAATAGAGCGCGCTGATTGGTTTGAACCAAGTCTCTCATGAATGAATGCAGCACACTCAGAGACGTCACAAGGTACTCCCAGGTACAGACATAAAGTCTACACACTAGATTACACGCTAAGATCTCATGACTGTGACGCAGCTTCAAAAATTAGTTTCTAACTGGAAGTATAAATTTGCTCGAAATTAGGCGAAAACAAACAATTTTCACTTTTTAGTGAAATATTTGTGTCCTAATAGTGTTTTTAGCAGTGTGGGACACATATACGACCGTCAACTGCTCAAAAAAAGGTGTTTTACTGTTTTGTGAGCCTGTAAGTGCAAGTACTGAAATAATTTTACATTTAGTTCATTACTATAACCTTTTAAGCGAATTCTACTTTTTTGTAGACAAAGTTTTATTGGATGAATAACTTTAAGTACAATAGAGTTTTTGTCTGATCCTGCACCTGCTCCCAACCTGACTTACTGTTCAGGCTATGGCATTTTCTCGTGGCTGCAGTTGCAGGACACTTCTGGTGAGTATACTGTAAACATTTCACCCAGTTTTTATTTTCTTCTGTTTGTAAATACAGGAAAACACTGTTTTATTTATGTTTCGCTTAAAATGTATACTAAATAGTTCATGGGAGCTGTTAATGTAGACAAATGAGACACGTGATTATATTTAGAAGGACCAACTGAATTATTCTTTTTCTTTTTTCTCCACACAGATATTGTGAGGTGTTATTTGTTAGCTTGTTAAAGCTACTTGTAGTGTAAGTAAATAGTATGTTTAAATTTTGTTCTAAAATTTATTTTATATCATTGAATACCAGGGGACTTAAAGACAGTATTAAGAGAAAAGCAATATTCTTATTTTGCAAAAGTCAACAGTTCAATTCAATTCAATTCAATTCAGCTTTATTTGTATAGCGCTTTTACAATGTAGATTGTGTCAAAGCAGCTTCACATAAATGGTCATAGTAACTGGAACAGTGTGGTTCAGGTTTTAGTGTTTAAGTTAAGTTCAGTTCAGTTTAGCTCAGTTCAGTGTGATTTAATCATTACTGAGAGTTCAAACACTGAAGAGCAAATTCATCGATGCGTAGCTCTACCAATCCTGAACCATGCGAGGCAGTGGCGACAGCGGAGAGGGAAAAAAACTTCACCTGATGGGAGTGAAGAAAAAAAACCTTGAGAGAACCAGACTCAGTTGGGCACGACCATTTTAATTTCTCCGCTGGCCAAAAGTCTTGTGCAGAACTTCATACGCCGTGGTTTATGCTGGAGATGGCCTCAATGAAGACTCGTCTGTCCCTGGAGCGTCGCTGGAATCAGACACATGTTCTCTACTCCCCACGACCATCAGCGCAGCAGCAGCTCAGGATATGGCCTGGTCCCGGATATGGAATCCTTGGGATCATCTTGGATCTGGTCTTGGATCTGGTCTTGGATCCAATCAGTGACTCCGCCTAATCTGAGGACCTCGGGATGAGTATCCCCAGGTGAAAATAGAGAATAAAGAGAATAATTAGCGTAGCTGCTGTTCATAGTGTATAAGCAAGATGCAGAAGCCAGTGTGGAACCCGCTAGGTGATGCATTGAGTGTATGCTTTACTAAACAGATAGGTCTTTAATCTAGTTTTGAACTGAGAGAGTGTGTCTGAGCCTCGGACGTTATCAGGAAGGCTATTCCAGAGTGTAGGAGCCATGAAAGAGAAGGCTCGACCTCCTTTACTTGATTTTGCTATTCTAGGTACTGCCAGAAGCCCTGAATTTTGAGATCTTAAAGAGCGAGTTGGTTCGTAGCGAGACAGAAGGTTGGTTAGATAAACAGGAGCTAGATTATTTAGAGCTTTATAGGTGAGAAGTAATATTTTAAATTCAATACGAAACTTAACAGGCAGCCAGTGTAAGCAGGATAAAATTGGGGTTATATGATCATATTTTCTAGACCTGGTCAGAACTCTGGCTGCTGCATTTTGTACTAATTGAAGTCTGTTAATAGAGGATGCTGGGCAGCCAGCAAATAGAGCATTACAGTAATCCAGTCTCGAAGTCATAAAAGCATGGACTAGCTTTTCTGCATCTGAGATGGATAGCATGTTACGTAATTTAGCGATATTTCTCAGATGAAAGAAGGCAGTTTTTGTGACATGGGATATATGGTTTTTAAAAGTTAGATTGCTGTCTAATATGACACCCAAATCTTTTATAGTAGAGCTAAAGCTAACTTTGTATCCCTCTAATTGTAAATTGAGTTGCGAGATCTGCTGTGTGCAAGATTTAGGCCCAATAAGTAATAATTCTGTTTTGTCGGAGTTTAAGAGAAGAAAATTCTTCTTTCAGTAATTTTGTTGGAATTGAGTCCAGCATACACGTAGCTGGTTTAGAGCTATTTATAATTTTTACTAACTCTTCATGTTCTATGATTTTGAAGCAGTGTAGGTTATTATTATGATTTAATGAAATATTTACAGGATTTGGAGTATAAGCCGGTGCAGAAAGTTTGGCATCTCCTATTTTCTGTCTAAAGCCTTCTATTTTATTACTGAAAAAATACATGAAGTCATCACTACTAATTTGCGGTGGAGTAGTTTGTTCCAAGGATGACCGATTATTTGCTAATTTAGAGATGGTGTTAAATAAAAATCTAGGATTGTTATGATTATTTTCTATCAGTTTGCGCAGGTGCTCGGTCCTGGCAGATTTTAGAGCCCTCCTATAGCTGGACATACTGTCTTTGTTCGCAATTCTAAAGACCTCTAAATTAGTTTTTTTCCATTTACGTTCCAGGGCGCGGGTTGCTGTTTTGAGCGCACGAGTATGACTATTATACCATGGTACAGTTTTAATCTCTCTAGCCTTTTTTAATTTGATGGGTGCCACAGTATTTAGTGTGCTAGTAAAGATGGCATCCATACTGCTGGTTACTACATCAAGATCATTTGAGTTTGCGGGTGCATTACGAAATAGAGAGAGATCAGGTAAGTTATTTATAAATTCATCTTTAGTTAACGGAACAATAGTTCTACTAGGGCGGAGTATTGGAGCGGGTTTGCTGATTTCAGGTAAACATAGCTTATATAGTAAGAGGTAGTGATCTGTAATATCATCACTTTGTGGTATAATGTCTACGTCAATAACCTCGATTCCATAAGACAGAATTAGATCTAATGTATGCTTTAAGCGATGGGTTGGACCCACAACGTTTTGCTTTATCCCAAGTGAGTGTATTAAATCCATAAACGCGAGCCCTAATGTATCATTAGCGTCATCTATGTGGATGTTAAAGTCACCTACAATTAGCATTTTATCAGTTTTGACTAGTAAGTCAGAAATAAAATCAGAAAATTCTTTTAGAAATTTGACATAGGGTCCTGGTGGTCTATATATGGTGATTAAAGCGAGAGATAACATAGGTTTTTGTATAGTATCTGGAAGCTGAACATTAAGCGATAATACTTCAAAGGAGCTAAACATAAGTCCGTTTCTCTGTTTAATATTAAGGAAATCACTAAAGATTGATGCAACTCCACCACCACGACCAGTTTGACGAGCCTCATGTTTATATAAGAATCCTGGAGGAGTTGCTTCATTTAAGCTAATATAGTCATTTTGTTTCAGCCAGGTTTCAGTGAGACAGAGTGCATTAAGATTGTTTTCTGTTATTATTTCATTAATGATAAGTGCTTTAGGTGCAAGTGACCTGATGTTTAGGAGACCAAGTTTTACGAAATTTGTATTTTCACTTTCTACTGGTTTTTCTGGTTTGATTCTTACTAGATTTTTTCTGGAGCACACAGTACGTTTATTTCTTAATCTAATAATACGAGGAACAGACACAGTCTCTATAGGATTCGCCAGATATGCGTTACTGATGTTTAAGTGGGGTGAACAAGAGTCTAGGTGGCTATAATGTGAGTTCTGTGAATTTTTACCTGCTAGTCAGATGGTGCGAAGTAATCTGGAGATGTTGTCCGACAGGAGTTCAGCTCCGGCTCGACTGGGGTGCCGGAGCTGAACTCCTGTCAGACTCACAACAGGCACAATGTATATTTTTACAAGAGACACATTCCAGCGCAGAGGACTCAACCTTCTGGAGAAACCAATGGGGTGATACTATACTGTTTAGTCATGGAACTATAGATCTGCTGGCGTAGTCATATGCTTGAATAACTGTCCTGGTAAAGTAGTTAAAGTGAAAGAAGATAAGGATGGACACTGGATTGCTGCAGTTTTGATGATTGAAGGTACTCCACTGATTCTTCTAAATGTTTACGGATATAATGGTCAATATAAAAACAAAATGTTGCTGAATGCATTTCAGAAACTATTAGAGAGTTGAAAACATTTTTCCCAACTGAAAATATGTTGGTGACTTTATTTGTGTCCCTGATAATTGGATGGATAGATTTCCAACAAATATGGTCATTATGAAATGAATGTATTACAAATTTTTGTATTAATACTTCCCTAATAGATGTTTGGAATCATGTTAATCCTGAAATAAGGCAATATTCATGGATTAGACCCAATGGAAATTGTAAATCAAGAATAGATTTTTGGTTGGTAACCCAAGAAATTTTTTAAATATGTTTTGCAAGCTAAAATCTCTGCAGCTCCTACAACTGATCATTGTGTAATTACTGTCACACTGATCCCAGGCTCTGAAAGAACATGTAGGCAAAAATATTGGAACTTTAATGCAAACTTGTTAAAAGAAGAATATTTTTGTGACATGGTTAAAAAAATCTTATATTCAATTATGACAAATGATGAGATAAAGTGAGAATGTACTCAATTAATTATGGTAAAATATTGTGTAATAAGCAAAAATAATTAGAAAAACAGCTGATAAAAGACATTAATGATTGTTGTAAAAAGGATTTATCATTAGAACCTAATAAAGAGGAAATGATTAGATTACAAACTAAATTAGACGATTTCTACTTAAATAGGGCAGAAGGGGCATATATACGATCTAGAGCAAAATGGATGGAAGTTGGTGTAAAAAACAGCTCTTATTTTAGTAGATTAGAAAAAAGTAGACAGAAATGCAATTACCACCCTAAATCCAATTAATAAAATTGTAACTGATCCAAAATAAATAAGTAATGAGATTTTTAAATTTTATCAAAGCCTATATTCATCATCATTTTCCATGAAAGATTCTGAGAATTTCTTCAAAAATTCTATAATTTTATTCCTAAAATTGATGAAGATTTTAAAATGATATGTGACTCTGATTTAAAAATTGAAGAACTTGATGCTGCTATTAAAAAAATGGCTTTAGGTAAATCACCAGGTCAAGATGGACTTGCAACTAACTTTTATCTTTTTTCTGGAATGATATGAGAGAAATGCTCTTTAAAGCACTAAAAGAATGTTTAGAAAGTCATACACTACTAACTACAATGAAACGGGCTATAATTGTTTTAATACCTAAACCAAAAAAGACAACACTCTTATTGATAATTTAAGACCAATTACTTTACTTAACATTGATCACAAAATATTCACTCATGCATTAGCTAGTAGACTTAAAGGTGGTATAGGTAAAATTATTAGTGATACACAATCTGGGTTTCTTCTAAATCGACTAATACATAATAACATTCGCATGGTGTTAGATTTATTAGACTATTCACATTCGATAGAGGATGATGGTATAATACTATTTCTGGATTTTCTAAAAGCTTTTGATAAACTTGAACACCCTTTTGTTTTTCAGTCTCAACAATATTTTGGGTTTGGGACAAAATGTATTAATATTCTTTCAATGTTGACAATATAACAAATAACAAGTGCTGTTTTACTTCAATCGGGTACTACAAAGAGATTTGATATCAGAAGGGGAATACGACAGGGAGATCCAGTCAGCCCCCTTCTTTCTTACTTGCTGCTGAATTATTAGCACTGTATATTAAAAATAACGACAATATTAAGCCATTAAATGTTCTGAGTAGATCCTTGTTAATTGCACAACTAGCTGACAACTTGATTTCTGAAGGACTCTAATCAAATACCGATTGCCTTAAAGTCTATATCATTGTTTTCTAATGCTTCAGGGTTACATTTAAATTTGAAAAAATGTGAGATTCTAATTCTTCACAATAATACATAAAATTCATTGTATAATATCCCAATTAAAAGCTAAATAACATACTTGGGAATAACTATTACAAAAAATTTTAGGGACAGGGAAAATAATAATATTCATACTGTTGTACAGAAAAATAAAAAAACATTAAGTAGCTGGTTACAAAGAAATATTTCAATTTTGGGGAGAATATTATTAACAAAAATGGAAGCAATATCCAGATTAATCTATCCAGCATTTTCCTTAGGTGTACCAGAAAGATGTATTAAACAAATTAACAGAGTTCATTATGAGTTTATTTTGAACAATAAGCAACATTTAATTCGAAAAAATGATTTGGTAAAGTTATCAGAGGAAGGGGGGTTAAATGTTATTGATTTTGGCGTTATAAATGGAGTAATGAAGTTAAAATGGTTACAAAGCTTTGTTAAAGATGAACCGTCTTTATGGTTTAGCATCCCTTTTCATATTTTTCAAAGGATGGGAGGAATTTCTTTTTTCTAAAATGTGATTTTGACTTACTAAAATTGCCATTTAAATTGTCTGGTTTTCATGCAGAAGTGTTACTATATTGGAAGATGTTGTACAAGCACAATTTTACTCCACATAATGTTATCATTTGGAATAACAGGTGTGTTTTTCTACATGACAGGAAATCTTTATTTTTTAAAGACTGGTTTGACAAAGGAATTTGGAATGTAATTCATTTAATGGATGATGATGGTAATATGTTGAGCTATGATCATTTTAGGTTAAAATTCAATTTTAATTGTGCACATAGAGAATTCTCTTTGGTTGTCAAAGCTATTAATGTAGCTTTGAGAAATTTAGTTAAAGGTATAGTGCAATACTCCTCTGTAATACCTACACTAGTTGATTTGTTTATAAATAATGATTCATTTTTGGATATTAAACGTAACAACAAGGTCTTGAGATCACTACTGACAAAAGAATATTTTCCTCTTCCTGTTAAAAGAAAAGTTTTATCTGAGAGATTTTCTAAAGCGAACACTATTGAAATTAGAAAAAGATACCTGTCATTTCCCTTGTTACCTAAAATGAACGAAGTACATTTCAAAACAATTAATGACATCTATCCATGTAACGAATTTCTTAGAATAAGATTTCATTTAGACAGTAATGCTTGTATTTTTTGCTTGAAAGATATAGAATCACAGGAACATCTTTTTTTATAGTTGTTCCAGTGTCAAATCCTTTTGGGACAGATTGTATTAGTGGTTGATAACTAAAAATGTAACACCTGCGTTTGACTATCACATTGTGAAATTTGGCATTTTTATGAAAAACAAGGAAGTTGAATTTCTATGTAATAATATGTTGATTGTAGCAAAATTTTATATACACAAATGTAGATTTGTTAAAGTTTCTCCTTGTTTCAAAGCATTTACAAATGATTTCAATATGTTATATAAATCTATAAAACAAGTAAAAACAAAAGGTGCCTTAAAGCTCTCTAAGCTTTTGTCAACATATATGGACTGACCCCTCTGAATGTAATGTATTTTCTTTTGTATTATTTAAGGTTTATTTTTATGTTATTATTAATTTGTACTGTTTTGTTTATTATATGCTGCTTGGATATAATGATATATATGTTTAACGATGGAAGTTGAAAATGCCTGTTTGTTATTTGAAGTTTAAATAAAATAAAAAAAAAGTTCGTCAAGAGAATAATAAAATACGAGATTGCTAGAATATAAATGTGTCACTGTGGTAATGGATATACACAATTTATCAATATATATATAAACATGTAGCCTATCAAAAAATAGAAGTGCAAGTCACTGATGATATTTTAAGCATGAGGATTAAAATAACAGCCATACTTATTAGGGTCGAGTCAAACCATTCATTTATACATTCATTAAAGAATTTAACCATACAAAATGTCAACCTCAACACTGTCAGTGAAACATATACACACGCACGCAGTACAATAAAGAATGAATGAATAAATTAGGAGCAAAAATATTATGTCAATAGAAAAAAAAGCATGCATCCAAAATCAAAAGAATGCTGAGTTTATACGAAGAACGAAACCGGCAAAAATAAATAAATAATAATAAATACGCAAATATATAACGAAATTGGAGAATAAATCCATACATTTCTGCAAAAATAAAATAAAATAAAGAATAACAAAATACGCGCATATATACATAAATAAGCATTGAAATCTATAAATTCCTGTATAAATAAAATAATTAATAAATAAATACGCAAATAAATAAATAAGTAAATAAATCCATAAATGCAGGCATAAATATTTTTTTTAATAAATAAATAAATACGACTGATAAATAAACAAATAAATAAATGTCTTCATAAACAAAAATGAATAAAAACGAAAATATATAAATAAATAAGTAAATAAATTCTGCATAAATAAAACAAAGCATAAATAAACAAGAAAATATAAATTACTACATAAATAAAACATTAAATAAATAAAAAAAGCAATTATAAAAATAAATGAGTAAAAAAGTTCACAGTTTCCTGCATAAATAAAGCAAATAAATATGCAATGTATTTATTTATTGTTTTATTTATGCAGGAATTTATGAATTTATTTATTCATTTATTTATTTATTTGTTTACTTATTTATTTATAGTTTTTGAAGGTTTCGTCCTCTATAGGTTTTTTTTCCTAGGGTGCGAATATCCATGTTGCAGATGCGGATAGATAATGATAAATTGATTGATAAATTGTGCAAAAGAAATAATAACGAAGTAAATAGAAGTGTCTAGCATTTTACAATCCTATATTAAAGAGATTCAGACGTTTTAAATCATTTGGTAAATTTAGGTCCATTCGAATTTTGTTATAAATAAATATATGTAATATAATGTATACTAGTGAAAGTAAAATAGTGAAAAACAAATGTTTTTAATGATTTTTTATTGTTACAACTGTTTATTTGAATTCATTTCGAGTTTTAGTTTGTTGTAAAACTGACGCAGAATTAATTTCATGAAGGCGTAACGCTGGTCTATGCCTGTTTACCGGGCAGCCGCTTGCATACAGGCTATGAGTATGTGTGATCAGTTATTGATTGATTATAAGGCATATACTTTATGCAAAAAAAATATGGCACTTTCAAATGGCCACAGAAACGCTCCACAGAAACGGCCCAGCCTGCGTCACATTTAGAATTGAATGTGAATGTTCGAAACGGTGACATCATAGCTAAGAGAATGCGAATGCAACTCTGACTTTGGCATTCTGCGGTTAAACTAGTTGAGCGATGGGTCAGCGTAATTGTCGTTGCAAAAAGGCAAACAATGATTTTGAGCGTGTGCACGTTTACCATCACGATTCACCGCCACAGCTCACCAATTTGGTGGAAGCTCATAAACATCCTGTTGGCGTAGGTGAAGATAGTGCGAGTGAGGGGAAAAATAAAAAGAGAAAGGAGGCCAACCGTAAAAAGAAAAGAAGGTTCAAGTTGTGGCGGTGGTTCTCCTGTCTGAGAGCTGGTGAAAAAAATAGTACACTTCAGGTTGATGGAGAGGCTCAGGACACTGGGGCAACTGCAGCACCACCTGAAGTACAACCTTCCTCCTCTTCAGGTGACGGATCTCTACAGCAGGCCATTCATACTGTAGAGCTCAATCTTCAGGAACCTTCAGCCAGTGACCCTGAAGTCTATCCAACAGTAAAGAAACATCTTACTGTTCAACCTGATGTCCTCCGTTCTCCAGTTCTGAGCAGCAATACTGCTCAGACTTCATTCGACTGGAACTTTGACATCAGCCAGACTCCATTGCTTAGTCCTGACTATTGTGATGAAGCCGAAAGCTTAGCTCACACCTTATCTGACTGGAGCATTGATTCTGGCCTGGCTCTAGCACGCACCACATCAAGGTGGAGCAATGATTTCACTAAGACTTCAGCACACACCATGTCAGATTGGAGCATTGATAAGATCAAAACTCCAACACGCACCACATCAGATTGGAGTACTGACGCTACCCGGACTCCGGTACACAAAGTGTCAGTCTGGAGTATTGATGTCACCCAGCCTCCATTTCACTCATCCACTTCTGATTGTTGTAACAATGCCACTGAGATTCCAGTCCCCGATGCTTCCGAGGGGAGTGCCAATTTCCCTCAGATTTCACAGCACACAACGTCAGACTGGAGCATCAATGGTGGTCAAACTCCAGTCTGCACACAGGCCTCTGTTTCAAAACAAATAGAGAATAATGGAAAGATGACAAGTCAGGGTAAGTTGACTGTCCCTTAAACACACACACACACACACACACACACACACACACACACACACACACACACACACACACACACACACACCTGCAATACTATATCAGGCCATTTTAATGTTTCCATTTGTGACCCTGGACCACAAAACCAGTCTTAAGTTGCACAAGATACATTTTTGGCAATAGGTAAAACTAAAGCTTATTTATTCAACATTCAGACCTCATTTTCAAAAAATGTACACTGATTAAGTAAAACATTTTGTCCTGTTTTACACTGGTTGATATTTCATATTACTTAACCTTGGTTTTGTTTTAATAGTCATCAATTCTTGCCACTATCTGATCGATGACATGCTGGGTGAAGGATCCTTTGGAACTGTGTACAAGGGGCGACGTCTACACGATGACTTAAAGGTGCCTTTCATTTTTCTGGATAGGATAAATAGTAACAAATACAATATGTTAGCTGTACAATCATTCTTACATACACTTTGCTTATTTCTTGTTTATTAGGTGGCAGTGAAATTTGTCACAAAGACGGAAGATGTGGAATACATACGTATCGTAAGTGATTTCTCATAAGACAAGCTACTGTTGTCGAAATTTTGTGAAATTATGATTCAATTCATAATCTATAGAAGATATATCTATCTAAACATCATAAAAAATGTATTTCCTGTAGTCGGGTCATTCAGAGCCCTTTCCTCTTGAAGTTGCACTTCTCATCCTCGCCCATGGAGTATCCAGCGTTCCAGAAATAATCCAGCTTCTGGACTGGCAGGACCAGGAGGACCATTATATAATGGTGTTGGAATACCCTTCACCCTGTGAGGACCTATATGCTTTCACAGAAAGCTATGGAGGATCCATAAGTGAAGGTTTAGCGCGTGTTATTATGCAGCAGGCAACTCAAGCTGCATACATGTGCTGCCGCAATGGTGTTCTACATCGCGATATCAAACTTGAAAATCTACTAATCAACAAGGAGACTCATAAAGTCAAATTAATAGACTTTGGGTGTGGAGACCTTCTCAAGAAATTACCCTACGATACATTTGCCGGTATGTATTAACCCTTAAGCTGTGAAAAACGATATTCTGAATTTATAGCAACAAATGCTAATTGATGCAAAAATCTTTTACCTTTAGGCACCCTTGAGTACTGCCCCCCAGAGTTTGAGGAAACGGGTGAATACAATGGGAAGCCGGCAACAGTCTGGTCCCTTGGCATCCTCTTGTTTGTATTGGTGTGTGAGGACTTTCCCAACCCTCAAGAACTGCACATGATCAATGAGAACAACTTCTCCAAAGCTGGCTTGTCCGATGGTAAGCTCTTTATTTCAAAGACTCTTACATGCAACATCAAAGGAGGTGTGAAGTTCAAGGTAAACAGATGTTTCAACTGTTTTTCACAGAATGCTGTCAGTTGATTAGTTGCTGTCTCCAGCAAAAGCCAGAGCAGCGGATTCAATTAAAAGAGATTCTTCTCCACGAATGGTTCAAGGTATGAAGCCTAAGCAGAGTATTTTGGGAGGGTTAATTCAAACACAAGACTATGGATGTTAGCTTAGAGAATATTAGATTTGGATTGACTTTTGATAAACTAATTGCTGTTTTTATTTTAGGACACCAACCTGGAGAACTGAAGAACAGCCACCCTACATGTTATTGTCTTGAGAGGAACGTTTCAGGCTGTTTGAGGCAGGAAATCTTGAGCAGGAGGTGGCTCCTCTCAAAACAAACAATAAAACATATGCATTAATTGAACTCTTGTGAAGAGTATTATTTGACAAAAACAATTCTAGGAGAGCACATATTTACATAGTACTGTGAATCTTGTTTCTGTCATGTATGATAAGTATGCAATGCATTTCTTGTGTCATGCTATTCTTACAGTTAAAAAGATGACTAGAGGCTGCATATTGACACAATAAACGTGTCAAAAAAGTCACCAACACAAAACAGCTGATGATAAACATCATTTTAAGCTGTAAAATGACATCACATTTCCACTCTGAAAATGAATATTTAAAATAACAGACACTTCCCTGCCACATGTATTTGTTCTTCAGACATCTCACCAAGCAATGAGACGTTTAAATGCTGTCTAATAGACTCTAAACGTCTGGCCAAAAGAAGGCTAAATTTGGGTAGGCAGTGCAAATCTATATGGCTACTTGATGACTTGATTTATAGATAATTATTCATTCATTCATTTTCCTTCGGCTTAGTCCCTTTATTAATCAGGGGTTGCCACAGCGGAAAGATCTGCTAACTTATCCAGTATATGTTTTACACAGCAGATGTCCTTCCAGTCACAACCAAGTAAACTCCTATACACTCACATTCACACACATACACTATGGCTAATTTAGACTGTGGCTTCTTCAATTCAGTTTCCCCTACCTGTACTGTGGGGGAAACTGGAGCACCCGGAGGAAACCCACATGAACATAGAGAGAACATGCAAACTCCACAAAGAAACGCCAAGTGACCCAGCTTGGTCCCGCTAGGAAGCCAGCGACCACCTTGCTGTGCAGCAACAGTGCTAACCACTGAGCCTCCATGCCACCTTATAAGCAGTTAGATGTTTTTCAAACACACACAAAAACGTTTGTTTTTTTTCCCTTCGCAAGTTGAATAACTGTGCATAGGTCAATTCAAACATAATACATCTAGATATGTTTATATCATGTTTAGAGTTTTTGGCCATAAATACTTAAACAATGACAATATGTGGGCTTGAAATTGCTAATTTTAAAATTTTGTTCTAAATTTTTTATTTTCTGTGCAAATACAAAAAACATAAATAAATTTTAAAAAAATTGTGAAAATGGCAATGCCATGTGAAAGCAAATCCGAGCAGCAAATCCGGATTTCACAATCTCCAGGGCCCGGTTTTTCAAAAGTAATCCACTAGGATTTTGGATAAGGGATTGGATCAAATCTTGAAAATGGGTTTCTCAAAAGAAAAAACGGATTACATAATCAGATTAGATCACGTAATCTAATCTTGGTTTTGATTTGGATAGTTTGGGTTTTTCAGACCTTTTTTGTAGGATCTGGATCATTTTGATCCAAAAAACCTGGATTAAACTGATCCCATCAGTAGGGTGGATTTAGCGTGGATTTCATGCCCAAAATGTAATTTAAACGTAAAAAAAGTATTAAATAAAACTATATTGGATCATGCAGAATCTTACGAGATATACTATTTATTCATAACGTTTTAATTTTATTTGTTCATCTGTCAGGCTATAGTGATTATAGGCTTTAACGTACACTGTTAACCCTTACTGTAGATTATGCAGTAAATAACTGTAAAATAGCCAGTGTTTTGCTGTAATAAAAGGAAACAGTATTTTACAGTAAAAGGAGCAGGATTTGTATGAAATTTTGTAGTGCAAAGAATAAATTACAGTAATTTATTTTATGTACCCATTACAGATAGTTACTGTGATAATAAATGGTAAATTACTGCTCAACCATTATTACCCCATGTACTCTGATGCTTTATGTTGCTAAATATATATATATATATATATATATATATATATATATATATATATATATATATATATATATATATATATATATATATATATATTTATATATATATTTCAGTTTTGGTATGTGTATGGTCAGTATTGAGGAGAAAGTGAGGCAATGCATTGATGATAAGATAAATTTCTCTGCAGCCATCTCTGTGTTTTCTTTGGTTCCTTTTATGTTTTTAACATTGAGTATCAGGAGTCAACCAATGTCAATGTCACAGAGCTAATTAAAAGGTAAAGATATCGACCTATATATTACCTATAGTAATATATATTACTATAGGTTTGGAACAACATGAGGATCAGATTATTATTTTTTTTTATTATTTGTTTGCTTTGGATGAAGTTTTTATATTTTTATTGTTTTTATTCAATGATATGTGCATGATTGTGATAAATGTAGGCAATTCCTTTGAAAATATGCTATGTACCAGGGATGTCAAACTCCTGAAAGGCCACAGCCCAGCAGAATTTAGTTCCAGCCCTGCTTCAACACACTACCTTTAGATTTAGTTTGATCAGGTGTGTTTAATTAGTATAACTGCACTGTTACTCTGGCTATTTTACAGTTATTTACTGCACAATCTACAGTGTTTTGCTGTAATAAAAGGAAACATTTATTATTTATTAACACATTATTTTACTGTAAAAGGAGTAGACTTTGTATGAAATTGTGTAGTGCAAAAAATAAATTACAGTAATTTACTTTATGTACTCATTACAGATAGTAACTGACAATAAATAGCAAATTACTGTTCAACCATTACTGTCCCATCTTCTCTGATGGTTTATGTTGCTATTTATAGAGATGTGCATTTTAAAGGCAGAAATTAATGATTTAGGCATCACCACACACTCCCACGGGCTGTCTGTCTTCTTCTAAACACAAAGGTGTTAGAAAGAGTTTTCAGAAAATGCTGGCCCTTTAAGGGAGCCAGGTGTTTGATTTGTTTACTGCTGAGTGTGCTCTATTCTCTGTCCATCAATTCAGATGTAGAGTCTGATATGTATTAGGCTTTAAATAAGAATCTACAACGAGTAAATAAAATGTGTTCAAATGTTTTTGAGGGTTTCAATAATAAGGCTGTGTTTTAAGTTATATTGTTGTTATCTTGAACTGTGTACTTGAAAGCTACATTGTTAGCTAGTTAGCCTCTCCTCATATAACTTCTTACATTACTTTTGTCTAAGTATATGTATTTATTGGATATTGGATATTGCATACTGCCATAATGTACAGATGCTAACAGTTGTATGTATCTTTCCGGCAACTAAGCCAAAATTAAATTCCATCATCTCTGTAAGGTAACATGTGCACATCATCACAGGGAATCACAAAAACATGATACACATAGCCATCCACACACAAAAGCTCCACTGTCAGGTCACAGGTTGTGAGTTTGTTGCCAAGTATTTTTCAGAGCAGTGTTTCCACCTATGAATTTATATTAGAAACAATAAAAGTTTGTTGTCATGAGATAATTATAACAATAAAAGATTGGATCCTTTGGTTTTTCGATGTTGCCAACTTTATTTTTATTTTTTATAATTATTTTAAACTTTTTATTGAGATTTGACACAGTTTTTAATTACTTAAAACTTTAAAATTTAAAATAATTATGTCGTGTTTTTTGCTGTTCATTTGCTGATCTACCTTCCTGCAGATTCCAGTTGCTATCCATATCAAACACACCTAAACCAATTCATTAGGACCTAAACACCACTTGATAATTACAGGCAGGTGTGTTTGATATGGGTAGCAACTGAAATCTGCAGGAAGGTAGATATCCAGGAACCGGATTGAGCACCCCTGCTATATACCATGGGGGTCAAACTCCAAGTTCCTGGAGAACTGCAGCAGCAGAATTTAGTACCCACCCTGCTTCAACATTACCTGTAGATTTCTAACAAGCCTTAATTAGTTTGATCAGGTGTGTTTAACTAGAGTAACAGCTTAAAGTCCCGGTCACACTGCACTTTTCTCCCAATAGACTTCGATTCATACGCATGTGAGTACTGCAGACCTGGAATAATAGCTCATGCGACAAATTTCATCATTCGCAGCATTGGAAAGTTCAAGCTTGGAGAACGCTGACATGCAAAATCACATCATGTGATTGCTTGATACCAATCAAAGATCAAAACGTGACCTCTCTGGCTTGCTTATTCAAATGTTATGCCTTCTATTTTTTTAATAACAGCTAAGAATACTGATTAATTTTAGTAACACTACAATAACTATATATTACATACTATTAATGTGTATGCAGTATAATGGTGTGATTTGTAACACTACAATACAGTTATTAACTGTACACAGTTTCCAGTTAGTTACCACTGCTGCTCTATTACAGTAATTAACTGGCAACAAAGTTGCCAGCTACTCACTGTATCGGTTCAGTTACAGTAAATAACTGGCAACACTGTTGCCAGCCACTCACTGTAATGGTTCAGTTACAGTAATTAACTGGCAACACTGTTGCCAGTTACTTACTGTAACTGAACTTTTACAGTGAGTGGCTGGCAACAGTGTTGCCAGTATTCTACTGTAAAATCAACCCGGTAAGGTCTAACAGTGTATTTAGCCTTTCAGTATAGGCCTACAGCAAAATAGAAAGAGTTTGGCCTCATAAAACAATCCCCCAAAGCTGTCAAAATTTACCAAAAATGATACATTTTATTCTGTTACTAATTGATATATATATTCATCACAATAGAAAATATTTTTGAGTTTAGAATATTCATTAGTGATGCATGCAATGATTACAGAATAACAAAAAAAAATGCAAAGAATGGCAATGGCAATTTGAAACTTATTATAAATATCCTCAATGTACAGTGTTGTAGATCTCAGATGAGCGGACTGCTGGAAGAGGATGGGGTGGGGTTTTTCTTGCTTTTATTATTTATTATTATAATTATTTTATTATTTATAAAATTTTCTTAGTTTTCATTTTAAATAAAAATTAATTTATATTTACCCCACACTGGCTATTCTACTTGTTGCTCTTTACATAGGTCTATCTATCCATCTACATTGTGATTGAACACTGGTAATCCAGATTTAGTGATCCTAAAAAGTTCCTATCCGGATCAGAATGATCCAATCCAATGTTGCTTTGAAAAACTGGCTCAAAAAGTAAGCTGGATTACGTGATCACGGATTGCAAAAACAGGATTACTAAATCCGGATCAATTTTATCCAGATTAAACCTTTTGAAAAACCGGGCCCAGATGCAAAAAGCTCTCGAGTAAAAAATTTTCAGAGCAAACATATTTCTGCCACGTGTCGCGTGCACTGATCCACACGTGAGTCCAATTGCGCTCTTACAGCTGGAAAATTAAAACAAAACCTTTGTTGCAGCACATTATAAAATCACGACCCGTATCTCCAAAACAAATCTTATTCTTTTCCCACTTCTTTTGGCAACCCAACATGGCGTCTATCTGCCGTCTGAACACTGTTTCAGGTACAAACAGTCTTGTAAGCTAGCTTTCATATTAATGAAGTTGCACGGCATACACAATAGAGCGCACTGATTGGTTTGAACCAAGTCTCTCATGAATGAATGCAGCACACTCAGAGACGTCACAAGGTACTCCCTGATACAGACATAAAGTCTACACACTAGATTACACGCTAAGATCTCATGACTGTGACGCAGCTTCAAAAAATTAGTTTCTAACTGGAAGTATAAATTTGCTCGAAATTAGGCGAAAACAAACGATTTTCACTTTTTAGTGAAATATTTGTGTCCTAATAGTGTTTTTAGCAGTGTGGGACACATATACGACCGTCAACAGCTCAAAAAAAGGTGTTTTACTGTTTTGTGAGCCTGTAAGTGCAAGTACTTAAATAATTTTATATTTAGTTCATTACTATAACCTTTTAAGCGAATTCTACTTTTTTGTAGACAAAGTTTATTGGATGAATAACTTTAAGTACAATAGAGTTTTTGTCTGATCCTGCACCTGCTCCCAACCTGACTTACTGTTCAGGCTATGGCATTTTCTCGTGGCTGCAGTTGCAGGACACTTCTGGTGAGTATACTGTAAACATTTCACCCAGTTTTTATTTTCGGCAGTTTGTGAATACAAATGGTTGTGTTTCTTTTTTCTCCACACAGATATTGTGAGGTGTTATTTGTTAGCTTGTTAAAGCTAGCCTACTTGTAGTGTAAGTAAATAGTATGTTTAAATTTTGTTCTAAACTTTATTTTATTTCATTGAATACCAGGGGACTTAAAGACAGTATTAAGAGAAAAGCAATATTCTTATTTTGCAAAAGTCAACAGGCACAATGTATATTTTTACAAGAGACACATTCCAGCGCAGAGGACTCAACCTTCTGGAGAAACCAATGGGGTGATACTATACTGTTTAGTCATGGAACTATAGATCTGCTGGCGTAGTGATATGCTTGAATAACTGTCCTGGTAAAGTAGTTAAAGTGAAAGAAGATAAGGATGGACACTGGATTGCTGCAGTTTTGATGATTGAAGGTACTCCACTGATTCTTCTAAATGTTTACGGATATAATGGTCAATATAAAAAGAGAATTTTGCTGGAATGCATTTCAGAAACTATTAGAGAGTTGAAAACATTTTTCCCAACTGAAAATATGTTGGTGACTTTAATTGTGTCCCTGATAATTGGATGGATAGATTTTCAACAAAATACGGTTATTATGAAATGAATGTATTACAAATGTTTGCATTAATACTTCTCTAATAGACGTTTGGAATCATGTTAACCCTGAAGTAAGGCAATATTCATGGATTAGACCCAATAGAAATTGTAAATCAAGAATAGATTTTTGGTTGGTAACCCAAGAAATTTTTAAATATGTTTTGCAAGCTAAAATCTCTGCAGCTCCTACAACTGATCATTGTGTAATTACTGTCACACTGATCCCAGGCTCTGAAAGAACATATAGGCAAAAATATTGGAACTTTAATGCAAACTTGTTAAAAGAAGAATATTTTTGTGACATGGTTAAAAAAATCTTATATTCAATCATGACAAATGATGAGATAAAGTGAGAATGTACTCAATTAATTATGGTAAAATATTGTGTAATAAGCAAAAATAATTAGAAAAACAGCTGATAAAAGACATTAATGATTGTTGTAAAAAGGATTTATTATTAGAACCTAATAAAGAGGAAATGATTAGATTACAAACTAAATTAGACGATTTCTACTTAAATAGGGCACAAGGGGCATTTATACGATCTAGAGCAAAATGGATGGAAGTTGGTGTAAAAAACAGCTCTTATTTTAGTAGATTAGAAAAAAAGTAGACAGAAATGCAATTACCACCTTAAATCCAAATAATAAAATTGTAACTGATCCAAAAGAAATAAGTAATGAGATTTTTAAATTTTATCAAAGCCTATATTCATCATCATTTTCCATGAAAGATTCTGAGAATTTCTTCAAAAATTCTATAATTTTATTCCTAAAATTGATGAAGATTTTAAAATGATATGTGACTCTGATTTAAAAATTGAAGAACTTGATGCTGCTATTAAAAAAATGGCTTTAGGTAAATCACCAGGTCAAGATGGACTTGCAACTAACTTTTATCTTTTTTCTGGAATGATATGAGAGAAATGCTCTTTAAAGCACTAAAAGAATGTTTAGAAAGTAATACACTACTAACTACAATGAAACAGGCTATAATTATTTTAATACCTAAACCAAAAAAGACAACACTCTTATTGATAATTTAAGACCAATTACTTTACTTAACATTGATTACAAAATATTCACTCATGCATTAGCTAGTAGACTTAAAGGTGGTATAGGTAAAATTATTAGTGATACACAATCTGGGTTTCTTCCAAATCGACTAATACATAATAACATTGGCATGGTGTTAGATTTATTAGACTATTCACATTTGATAGAGGATGATGGTATAATACTATTTCTGGATTTTCTAAAAGCTTTTGATAAACTTGAACACCCTTTTGTTTTTCAGTCTCAACAATATTTTGGGTTTGGGACAAAATGTATTAATATTCTTTCAATGTTGACAATATAACAAATAACAAGTGCTGTTTTACTTCAATCGGGTACTACAAAGAGATTTGATATCAGAAGGGGAATACGACAGGGAGATCAAGTCAGCCCCCTTCTTTCTTACTTGCTGCCGAATTATTAGCACTGTATATTAAAAATATTAAGCCATTAAAAGTAGATCCTTGGTAATTACACAACTAGCTGATGATACAACTTGATTTCTGAAGGACTCTAATCAAATACCGATTGCCTTAAAGTCTATATCATTGTTTTCTAATGCTTCAGGGTTACATTTAAATTTGAAAAAATGTGAGATTCTAACTCTTCACAATAATACATAAAATTCATTGTATAATATCCCAATTAAAAGCTAAATAACATACTTGGGAATAACTATTACAAAAAATTTTAGGGACAGGGAAAATAATAATATTCATACTGTTGTACAGAAAAATAAAAAAACATTAAGTAGCTGGTTACAAAGAAATATTTCAATTTTGGGGAGAATATTATTAACAAAAATGGAAGCAATATCCAGATTAATCTATCCAGCATTTTCCTTAGGTGTACCAGAAAGATGTATTAAACAAATTAACAGAGTTCATTATGAGTTTATTTGGAACAATAAGCAACATTTAATTCGAAAAAATGATTTGGTAAAGTTATCAGAGGAAGGGGGGTTGAATGTTATTGATTTTGGCGTTATAAATGGAGTAATGAAGTTAAAATGGTTACAAAGCTTTGTTAAAGATGAACCGTCTTTATGGTTTAGCATCCCTTTTCATATTTTTCAAAGGATGGGAAGAATTTCTTTTTTCTAAAATGTGATTTTGACTTACTAAAATTGCCATTTAAATTGTCTGGTTTTCATGCAGAAGTGTTACTATATTGGAAGATGTTGTACAAGCACAATTTTACTCCACATAATGTTATCATTTGGAATAACAGGTGTGTTTTTCTACATGACAGGAAATCTTTATTTTTTAAAGACTGGTTTGACAAAGGAATTTGGAATGTAATTCATTTAATGGATGATGATGGTAATATGTTGAGCTATGATCATTTTAGGTTAAAATTCAATTTTAATTGTGCACATAGAGAATTCTCTTTGGTTGTCAAAGCTATTAATGTAGCTTTGAGAAATTTAGTTAAAGGTATAGTGCAATACTCCTCTGTAATACCTACACTAGTTGATTTGTTTATAAATAATTATTCATTTTTGGATATTAAACGTAACAACAAGGTCTTGAGATCACTACTGACAAAAGAATATTTTCCTCTTCCTGTTAAAAGAAAAGTTTTATCTGAGAGATTTTCTAAAGCGAACACTATTGAAATTAGAAAAAGATACCTGTCATTTCCCTTGTTACCTAAAATGAACGAAGTACATTTCAAAACAATTAATGACATCTATCCATGTAACGAATTTCTTAGAATAAGATTTCATTTAGACAGTAATGCTTGTATTTTTTGCTTGAAAGATATAGAATCACAGGAACATCTTTTTTTATAGTTGTTCCAGTGTCAAATCCTTTTGGGACAGATTGTATTAGTGGTTGATAACTAAAAATGTAACACCTGCGTTTGACTATCACATTGTGAAATTTGGCATTTTTATGAAAAACAAGGAAGTTGAATTTCTATGTAATAATATGTTGATTGTAGCAAAATTTTATATACACAAATGTAGATTTGTTAAAGTTTCTCCTTGTTTCAAAGCATTTACAAATGATTTCAATATGTTATATAAATCTATAAAACAAGTAAAAACAAAAGGTGCCTTAAAGCTCTCTAAGCTTTTGTCAACATATATGGACTGACCCCTCTGAATGTAATGTATTTTCTTTTGTATTATTTAAGGTTTATTTTTATGTTATTATTAATTTGTACTGTTTTGTTTATTATATGCTGCTTGGATATAATGATATATATGTTTAACGATGGAAGTTGAAAATGCCTGTTTGTTATTTGAAGTTTAAATAAAAAAAAAAAGTTCGTCAAGAGAATAATAAAATACGAGATTGCTAGAATATAAATGTGTCACTGTGGTAATGGATATACACAATTTATCAATATATATAAACATGTAGCCTATCAAAAAATAGAAGTGCAAGTCACTGATGATATTTTAAGCATGAGGATTAAAATAACAGCCATACTTATTAGGGTCGAGTCAAACCATTCATTTATACATTCATTAAAGAATTTAACCATACAAAATGTCAACCTCAACACTGTCAGTGAAACATATACACACGCACGCAGTACAATGAAGAATGAATGAATAAATTAGGAGCAAAAATATTATGTCAATAGAAAAAAAAGCATGCATCCAAAATCAAAAGAATGCTGAGTTTATACGAAGAACGAAACCGGCAAAAATAAATAAATAATAATAAATACGCAAATATATAACGAAATTGGAGAATAAATCCATACATTTCTGCAAAAATAAAATAAAATAAAGAATAACAAAATACGCGCATATATACATAAATAAGCATTGAAATCTATAAATTCCTGTATAAATAAAATAATTAATAAATAAATACGCAAATAAATAAATAAGTAAATAAATCCATAAATGCAGGCATAAATAATTTTTTTATAAATAAATAAATACGACTGATAAATAAACAAATAAATAAATGTCTTCATAAACAAAAATGAATAAAAACGAAAATATATAAATAAATAAGTAAATAAATTCTGCATAAATAAAACAAAGCATAAATAAACAAGAAAATATAAATTACTACATAAATAAAACATTAAATAAATAAAAAAAGCAATTAAAAAAATAAATGAGTAAAAAAGTTCACAGTTTCCTGCATAAATAAAGCAAATAAATATGCAATGTATTTATTTATTGTTTTATTTATGCAGGAATTTATGAATTTATTTATTCATTTATTTATTTATTTGTTTACTTATTTATTTATAGTTTTTGAAGGTTTCGTCCTCTATAGGTTTTTTTTCCTAGGGTGCGAATATCCATGTTGCAGATGCGGATAGATAATGATAAATTGATTGATAAATTGTGCAAAAGAAATAATAACGAAGTAAATAGAAGTGTCTAGCATTTTACAATCCTATATTAAAGAGATTCAGACGTTTTAAATCATTTGGTAAATTTAGGTCCATTCGAATTTTGTTATAAATAAATATATGTAATATAATGTATACTAGTGAAAGTAAAATAGTGAAAAACAAATGTTTTTAATGATTTTTTTATTGTTACAACTGTTTATTTGAATTCATTTCGAGTTTTAGGTTGTTGCAAAACTGACGCAGAATTAATTTCATGAAGGCGTAACGCTGGTCTATGCCTGTTTACCGGGCAGCCGCTTGCATACAGGCTATGAGTATGTGTGATCAGTTATTGATTGATTATAAGGCATATACTTTATGCAAAAAAAATATGGCACTTTCAAATGGCCACAGAAACGCTCCACAGAAACGGCCCAGCCTGCGTCACATTTAGAATTGAATGTGAATGTTCGAAACGGTGACATCATAGCTAAGAGAATGCGAATGCAACTCTGACTTTGGCATTCTGCGGTTAAACTAGTTGAGCGATGGGTCAACGTAATTGTCGTTGCAAAAAGGCAAACAATGATTTTGAGCGTGTGCACGTTTACCATCACGATGCACCGCCACAGCTCACCAATTTGGTGGAAGCTCATAAACATCCTGTTGGCGTAGGTGAAGATAGTGCGAGTGAGGGGAAAAATAAAAAGAGAAAGGAGGCCAACCGTAAAAAGAAAAGAAGGTTCAAGTTGTGGCGGTGGTTCTCCTGTCTGAGAGCTGCTGAAAAAAATAGTACACTTCAGGTTGATGGAGAGGCTCAGGACACTGGGGCAACTGCAGCACCACCTGAAGTACAACCTTCCTCCTCTTCAGGTGACGGATCTCTACAGCAGGCCATTCATACTGTAGAGCTCAATCTTCAGGAACCTTCAGCCAGTGACCCTGAAGTCTATCCAACAGTAAAGAAACATCTTACTGTTCAACCTGATGTCCTCCGTTCTCCAGTTCTGAGCAGCAATACTGCTCAGACTTCATTCGACTGGAACTTTGACATCAGCCAGACTCCATTGCTTAGTCCTGACTATTGTGATGAAGCCGAAAGCTTAGCTCACACCTTATCTGACTGGAGCATTGATTCTGGCCTGGCTCTAGCACGCACCACATCAAGGTGGAGCAATGATTTCACTAAGACTTCAGCACACACCATGTCAGATTGGAGCATTGATAAGATCAAAACTCCAACACGCACCACATCAGATTGGAGTACTGACGCTACCCGGACTCCGGTACACAAAGTGTCAGTCTGGAGTATTGATGTCACCCAGCCTCCATTTCACTCATCCACTTCTGATTGTTGTAACAATGCCACTGAGATTCCAGTCCCCGATGCTTCCGAGGGGAGTGCCAATTTCCCTCAGATTTCACAGCACACAACGTCAGACTGGAGCATCAATGGTGGTCAAACTCCAGTCTGCACACAGGCCTCTGTTTCAAAACAAATAGAGAATAATGGAAAGATGACAAGTCAGGGTAAGTTGACTGTCCCTTAAACACACACACACACACACACACACACACACACACACACACACACACCTGCACTACTATATCAGGCCATTTTAATGTTTCCATTTGTGACCCTGGACCACAAAACCAGTCTTAAGTTATACATTTTTGGCAATAGGTAAAACTAAAGCTTATTTATTCAACATTCAGACCTCATTTTCAAAAAATGTACACTGATTAAGTAAAACATTTTGTCCTGTTTTACACTGGTTGATATTTCATATTACTTAACCTTGGTTTTGTTTTAATAGTCATCAATTCTTGCCACTATCTGATCGATGACATGCTGGGTGAAGGATCCTTTGGAACTGTGTACAAGGGGCGACGTCTACACGATGACTTAAAGGTGCCTTTCATTTTTCTGGATAGGATAAATAGTAACAAATACAATATGTTAGCTGTACAATCATTCTTACATACACTTTGCTTATTTCTTGTTTATTAGGTGGCAGTGAAATTTGTCACAAAGACGGAAGATGTGGAATACATACGTATCGTAAGTGATTTCTCATAAGACAAGCTACTGTTGTCAAAAATTTTGTGAAATTATGATTCAATTCATAATCTATAGAAGATATATCTATCTAAACATCATAAAAAATGTATTTCCTGTAGTCGGGTCATTCAGAGCCCTTTCCTCTTGAAGTTGCACTTCTCATCCTCGCCCATGGAGTATCCAGCGTTCCAGAAATAATCCAGCTTCTGGACTGGCAGGACCAGGAGGACCATTATATAATGGTGTTGGAATACCCTTCACCCTGTGAGGACCTATATGCTTTCACAGAAAGCTATGGAGGATCCATAAGTGAAGGTTTAGCGCGTGTTGTTATGCAGCAGGCAACTCAAGCTGCATACATGTGCTGCCGCAATGGTGTTCTACATCGCGATATCAAACTTGAAAATCTACTAATCAACAAGGAGACTCATAAAGTCAAATTAATAGACTTTGGGTGTGGAGACCTTCTCAAGAAATTACCCTACGATACATTTGCCGGTATGTATTAACCCTTAAGCTGTGAAAAACGATATTCTGAATTTATAGCAACAAATGCTAATTGATGCAAAAATCTTTTACCTTTAGGCACCCTTGAGTACTGCCCCCCAGAGTTTGAGGAAACGGGTGAATACAATGGGAAGCCGGCAACAGTCTGGTCCCTTGGCATCCTCTTGTTTGTATTGGTGTGTGAGGACTTTCCCAACCCTCAAGAACTGCACATGATCAATGAGAACAACTTCTCCAAAGCTGGCTTGTCCGATGGTAAGCTCTTTATTTCAAAGACTCTTACATGCAACATCAAAGGAGGTGTGAAGTTCAAGGTAAACAGATGTTTCAACTGTTTTTCACAGAATGCTGTCAGTTGATTAGTTGCTGTCTCCAGCAAAAGCCAGAGCAGCGGATTCAATTAAAAGAGATTCTTCTCCACGAATGGTTCAAGGTATGAAGCCTAAGCAGAGTATTTTGGGAGGGTTAATTCAAACACAAGACTATGGATGTTAGCTTAGAGAATATTAGATTTGGATTGACTTTTGATAAACTAATTGCTGTTTTTATTTTAGGACACCAACCTGGAGAACTGAAGAACAGCCACCCTACATGTTATTGTCTTGAGAGGAACGTTTCAGGCTGTTTGAGGCAGGAAATCTTGAGCAGGAGGTGGCTCCTCTCAAAACAAACAATAAAACATATGCATTAATTGAACTCTTGTGAAGAGTATTATTTGACAAAAACTAGGAGAGCACATATTTACATAGTACTGTGAATCTTGTTTCTGTCATGTATGATAAGTATGCAATGCATTTCTTGTGTCATGCTATTCTTACAGTTAAAAAGATGACTAGAGGCTGCATATTGACACAATAAACGTGTCAAAAAAGTCACCAACACAAAACAGCTGATGATAAACATCATTTTAAGCTGTAAAATGACATCACATTTCCACTCTGAAAATGAATATTTAAAATAACAGACACTTCCCTGCCACATGTATTTGTTCTTCAGACATCTCACCAAGCAATGAGACGTTTAAATGCTGTCTAATAGACTCTAAACGTCTGGCCAAAAGAAGGCTAAATTTGGGTAGGCAGTGCAAATCTATATGGCTACTTGATGACTTGATTTATAGATAATTATTCATTCATTCATTTTCCTTCGGCTTAGTCCCTTTATTAATCAGGGGTTGCCACAGCGGAAAGATCTGCTAACTTATCCAGTATATGTTTTACACAGCAGATGTCCTTCCAGTCACAACCAAGTAAACTCCTATACACTCACATTCACACACATACACTATGGCTAATTTAGACTGTGGCTTCTTCAATTCAGTTTCCCCTACCTGTACTGTGGGGGAAACTGGAGCACCCGGAGGAAACCCACATGAACATAGAGAATACATGCAAACTCCACAAAGAAACGCCAAGTGACCCAGCTTGGTCCCGCTAGGAAGCCAGCGACCACCTTGCTGTGCAGCAACAGTGCTAACCACTGAGCCTCCATGCCACCTTATAAGCAGTTAGATGTTTTTCAAACACACACAAAAACGTTTGTTTTTTTTCCCTTCGCAAGTTGAATAACTGTGCATAGGTCAATTCAAACATAATACATCTAGATATGTTTATATCATGTTTACAGTTTTTGGCCATAAATACTTAAACAATGACAATATGTGGGCTTGAAATTGCTAATTTTAAAATTTTGTTCTAAATTTTTTATTTTCTGTGCAAATACAAAAAACATAAATAAATTAAAAAAAAATTGTGAAAATGGCAATGCCATGTGAAAGCAAATCCGAGCAGCAAATCCGGATTTCACAATCTCCAGGGCCCGGTTTTTCAAAAGTAATCCACTAGGATTTTGGATAAGGGATTGGATCAAATCTTGAAAATGGGTTTTTCAAAAGAAAAAACGGATTACATAATCAGATTAGATCACGTAATCTAATCTTGGTTTTGATTTGGATAGTTTGGGTTTTTCAGACCTTTTTTGTAGGATCTGGATCATTTTGATCCAAAAAACCTGGATTAAACTGATCCCATCAGTAGGGTGGATTTAGCGCGGATTTCATGCCCAAAATGTAATTAAAACGTAAAAAAATGTATTAAATAAAACTATATTGGATCATGCAGAATCTTACGAGATATACTATTTATTCATAACGTTTTAATTTTATTTGTTCATCTGTCAGGCTATAGTGATTATAGGCTTTAACGTACACTGTTAACCCTTACTGTAGATTATGCAGTAAATAACTGTAAAATAGCCAGTGTTTTGCTGTAATAAAAGGAAACAGTATTTTACAGTACAAGGAGCAGGATTTGTATGAAATTTTGTAGTGCAAAGAATAAATTACAGTAATTTATTTTATGTACCCATTACAGATAGTTACTGTGATAATAAATGGTAAATTACTGCTCAACCATTATTACCCCATGTACTCTGATGCTTTATGTTGCTATATATAAATATATATATATATATATATATATATATATATATATATATATATATATATATATATATATATACATATATATATATATATATATATATATATATATATATATATATATATATATATATATAGTTCAGTTTTGGTATGTGTATGGTCAGTATTGAGGAGAAAGTGAGGCAATGCATTGATGATAAGATAAATTTCTCTGCAGCCATCTCTGTGTTTTCTTTGGTTCCTTTTATGTTTTTAACATTGAGTATCAGGAGTCAACCAATGTCAATGTCACAGAGCTAATTAAAAGGTAAAGATATCGACCTATATATTACCTATAGTAATATATATTACTATAGGTTTGGAACAACATGAGGATCAGATTATTATTATTATTTTTTTATTTGTTTGCTTTGGATGAAGTTTTTATATTTTTATTGTTTTTATTCAATGATATGTGCATGATTGTGATAAATGTAGGCAATTCCTTTGAAAATATGCTATGTACCAGGGATGTCAAACTCCTGAAAGGCCACAGCCCAGCAGAATTTAGTTCCAGCCCTGCTTCAACACACTACCTTTAGATTTAGTTTGATCAGGTGTGTTTAATTAGTATAACTGCACTGTTACTCTGGCTATTTTACAGTTATTTACTGCACAATCTACAGTGTTTTGCTGTAATAAAAGGAAACATTTATTATTTATTAACACATTATTTTACTGTAAAAGGAGTAGACTTTGTATGAAATTGTGTAGTGCAAAAAATAAATTACAGTAATTTACTTTATGTACTCATTACAGATAGTAACTGACAATAAATAGCAAATTACTGTTCAACCATTACTGTCCCATCTTCTCTGATGGTTTATGTTGCTATTTATAGAGATGTGCATTTTAAAGGCAGAAATTAATGATTTAGGCATCACCACACACTCCCACGGGCTGTCTGTCTTCTTCTAAACACAAAGGTGTTAGAAAGAGTTTTCAGAAAATGCTGGCCCTTTAAGGGAGCCAGGTGTTTGATTTGTTTACTGCTGAGTGTGCTCTATCCTCTGTCCATCAATTCAGATGTAGAGTCTGATATGTATTAGGCTTTAAATAAGAATCTACAACGAGTAAATAAAATGTGTTCAAATGTTTTTGAGGGTTTCTATAATAAGGCTGTGTTTTAAGTTATATTGTTGTTATCTTGAACTGTGTACTTGAAAGCTACATTGTTAGCTAGTTAGCCTCTCCTCATATAACTTCTTACATTACTTTTGTCTAAGTATATGTATTTATTGGATATTGGATATTGCATACTGCCATAATGTACAGATGCTAACAGTTGTATGTATGTTTCTGGCAACTAAGCCAAAATTAAATTCCATCATCTTGGTAAGGTAACATGTGCACATCATCACAGGGAATCACAAAAACATGATACACATAGCCATCCACACACAAAAGCTCCACTGTCAGGTCACAGGTTGTGAGTTTGTTGCCAAGTATTTTTCAGAGCAGTGTTTCCACCTATGAATTTATATTAGAAACAATAAAAGTTTGTTGTCATGAGATAATTATAACAATAAAAGATTGGATCCTTTGGTTTTTCGATGTTGCCAACTTTATTTTTATTTTTTATAATTATTTTAAACTTTTTATTGAGATTTAACACAGTTTTTAATTACTTAAAACTTTAAAATTTAAAATAATTATGTCGTGTGTTTTGCTGTTCATTTGCTGATCTACCTTCCTGCAGATTCCAGTTGCTATCCATATCAAACACACCTAAACCAATTAATTAGGACCTAAACACCACTTGATAATTACAGGCAGGTGTGTTTGATATGGGTAGCAACTGAAATCTGCAGGAAGGTAGATATCCAGGAACCGGATTGAGCACCCCTGCTATATACCATGGGGGTCAAACTCCAAGTTCCTGGAGAACTGCAGCAGCAGAATTTAGTACCCACCCTGCTTCAACATTACCTGTAGATTTCTAACAAGCCTTAATTAGTTTGATCAGGTGTGTTTAACAAGAGTAACAGCTTAAAGTCCCGGTCACACTGCACTTTTCTCCCAATAGACTTCGATTCATACGCATGTGAGTACTGCAGACCTGGAATATTAGCTCATGCGACAAATTTCATAATTCGCAGCATTGGAAAGTTCAAGCTTGGAGAACGCTGACATGCAAAATCACATCATGTGATTGCTTGATACCAATCAAAGATCAAAACGTGACCTCTCTGGCTTGCTTTTTCAATCTCTAATTATTTTGTTGAATTCCACTACTCGCGTTGTTTAATTCCACTTCGCAGTGCAGTATGACAGAATTTCGCATGCTCAAACGTTAATGTGACCGCAGCCTTACTGTGCAGACCTGTAATCTGCAAGACAATAATTATATCTGCTGATTTCTTAATTTTGTTCTACTTTTTCTGTTATTTATTTGTTTGGTGCCAAAACAATAAAATAAATTTGTCTGAAAAATGTTATGCCTTCTATTTTTTTAATAACAGCTAAGAATACTGATTAATTTTAGTAACACTACAATAACTATATATTACATACTATTAATGTGTATGCAGTATAATGCTGTTATTTGTAACACTACAATACAGTAATTAACTGTACACAGTTTCCAGTTAGTTACCACTGCTGCTCTATTACAGTAATTAACTGGCAACAAAGTTGCCAGCTACTCACTGTATCGGTTCAGTTACAGTAAATAACTGGCAACACTATTGCCAGCCCCTCACTGTAATGGTTCAGTTACAGTAATTAACTGGCAACACTGTTGCCAGTTACTTACTGTAACTGAACTTTTACAGTGAGTGGCTGGCAACAGTGTTGCCAGTATTCTACTGTAAAATCAACCCGGTAAGGTCTAACAGTGTATTTAGCCTTTCAGTATAGGCCTACAGCAAAATAGAAAGAGTTTGGCCTCATAAAACAATCCCCCAAACAGCTGTCAAAATTTACCAAAAACGATACATTTTATTCTGTTACTAATTGATATATATATATATATATATATATATATATATATATATATATATATATATATATATATATATATATATATATATATATATATATTCATCACAATGGAAAATATTTTTGAGTTTAGAATATTCATTAGTGATGCATGCAATGATTACAGAATAACAAAAAAAAAAATGCAAAGAATGGCAATGGCAATTTGAAACTTATTATAAATATCCTCAATGTACAGTGTTGTAGATCTCAGATGAGCGGACTGCTGGAAGAGGATGGGGTGGGGTTTTTCTTGCTTTTATTATTTATTATTATAATTATTTTATTATTTATAAAATTTTCTTAGTTTTCATTTCAAATAAAAATAAATTTATATTTATCCCACACTGGCTATTCTACTTGTTGCTCTTTACATAGGCCTATCTATCCATCTACATTGTGATTGAACACTGGTAATCCAGATTTAGTGATCCTAAAAAGTTCCTATCCGGATCAGAATGATCCAATGTTGCTTTGAAAAACTGGCTCAAAAAGTAAGCTGGATTACGTGATCACGGATTGCAAAAACAGGATTACTAAATCCGGATCAATTTTATCCAGATTAAACCTTTTGAAAAACCGGGCCCAGATGCAAAAAGCTCTCGAGTAAACAATTTTCAGAGCAAACGTATTTCTGCCACGTGTCGCGTGCACTGATCCACACGTGAGTCCAATTGCGCTCTTACAGCTGGAAAATTAAAACAAAACCTTTGTTGCAGCACATCACGACCCGTATCTCCAAAACAAATCTTATTCTTTTCCCACTTCTTTTGGCAACCCAACATGGCGTCTATCTGCCGTCTGAACACTGTTTCAGGTACAAACAGTCTTGTAAGCTAGCTTTCATATTAATGAAGTTGCACGGCATACACAATAGAGCGCACTGATTGGTTTGAACCAAGTCTCTCATGAATGAATGCAGCACACTCAGAGACGTCACAAGGTACTCCCAGGTACAGACATAAAGTCTACACACTAGATTACACGCTAAGATCTCATGACTGTGACGCAGCTTCAAAAAATTAGTTTCTAACTGGAAGTATAAATTTGCTCGAAATTAGGCGAAAACAAACGATTTTCACTTTTTAGTGAAATATTTGTGTCCTAATAGTGTTTTTAGCAGTGTGGGACACATATACGACCGGCAACAGCTCAAGAAAAGGTGTTTTACTGTTTTGTGAGCCTGTAAGTGCAAGTACTTAAATAATTTTATATTTAGTTCATTACTATAACCTTTTAAGCGAATTCTACTTTTTTGTAGACAAAGTTTATTGGATGAATAACTTTAAGTACAATAGAGTTTTTGTCTGATCCTGCACCTGCTCCCAACCTGACTTACTGTTCAGGCTATGGCATTTTCTCGTGGCTGCAGTTGCAGGACACTTCTGGTGAGTATACTGTAAACATTTCACCCAGTTTTTATTTTCGGCTGTTTGTGAATACAGGAAAACACTGTTTTAAGTATGTTTCGCTTAAAATGTATACTAAATAGTTCATGGGAGCTGTTAATGTAGACAAATGAGACACGTGATTATATTTAGAAGGACCAACTGAATTATTCTTTTTCTTTTTTCTCCACACAGATATTGTGAGGTGTTGTTTGTTAGCTTGTTAAAGCTACTTGTAGTGTAAGTAAATAGTATGTTTAAATTTTGTTCTAAACTTTATTTTATTTCATTGAATACCAGGGGACTTAAAGACAGTATTAAGAGAAAAGCAATATTCTTATTTTGCAAAAGTCAACAGGCACAATGTATATTTTTCAAGAGACACATTCCAGCGCAGAGGACTCAACCTTCTGGAGAAACCAATGGGGTGATACTATACTGTTTAGTCATGGAACTATAGATCTGCTGGCGTAGTCATATGCTTGAATAACTGTCCTGGTAAAGTAGTTAAAGTGAAAGAAGATAAGGATGGACACTGGATTGCTGCAGTTTTGATGATTGAAGGTACTCCACTGATTCTTCTAAATGTTTACGGATATAATGGTCAATATAAAAAGAGAATTTTGCTGGAATGCATTTCAGAAACTATTAGAGAGTTGAAAACATTTTTCCCAACTGAAAATATGTTGGTGACTTTAATTGTGTCCCTGATGAATGGATGGATAGATTTTCAACAAAATACGGTTATTATGAAATGAATGTATTACAAATGTTTGTATTAATACTTCCCTAATAGACGTTTGGAATCATGTTAACCCTGAAGTAAGGCAATATTCATGGATTAGACCCAATGGAAATTGTAAATCAAGAATAGATTTTTGGTTGGTAACCCAAGAAATTTTTAAATATGTTTTGCAAGCTAAAATCTCTGCAGCTCCTACAACTGATCATTGTGTAATTACTGTCACACTGATCCCAGGCTCTGAAAGAACATGTAGGCAAAAATATTGGAAATTTAATGCAAACTTGTTAAAAGAAGAATATTTTTGTGACATGGTTAAAAAAATCTTATATTCAATCATGACAAATGATGAGATAAAGTGAGAATGTACTCAATTAATTATGGTAAAATATTGTGTAATAAGCAAAAATAATTAGAAAAACAGCTGATAAAAGACATTAATGATTGTTGTAAAAAGGATTTATTATTAGAACCTAATAAAGAGGAAATGATTAGATTACAAACTAAATTAGACGATTTCTACTTAAATAGGGCACAAGGGGCATATATACGATCTAGAGCAAAATGGATGGAAGTTGGTGTAAAAAACAGCTCTTATTTTAGTAGATTAGAAAAAAGTAGACAGAAATGCAATTACCACCTTAAATCTAAATAATAAAATTGTAACTGATCCAAAAGAAATAATTAATGAGATTTTTAAATTTTATCAAAGCCTATATTCATCATCATTTTCCATGAAAGATTCTGAGAATTTCTTCAAAAATTCTATAATTTTATTCCTAAAATTGATGAAGATTTTAAAATGATATGTGACTCTGATTTAAAAAATGAAGAACTTGATGCTGCTATTAAAAAAATGGCTTTAGGTAAATCACCAGGTCAAGATGGACTTGCAACTAACTTTTATCTTTTTTCTGGAATGATATGAGAGAAATGCTCTTTAAAGCACTAAAAGAATGTTTAGAAAGTCATACACTACTAACTACAATGAAACAGGCTATAATTATTTTAATACCTAAACCAAAAAAGACAACACTCTTATTGATAATTTAAGACCAATTACTTTACTTAACATTGATTACAAAATATTCACTCATGCATTAGCTACTAGACTTAAAGGTGGTATAGGTAAAATTATTAGTGATACACAATCTGGGTTTCTTCCAAATCGACTAATACATAATAACATTCGCATGGTGTTAGATTTATTAGACTATTCACATTTGATAGAGGATGATGGTATAATACTATTTCTGGATTTTCTAAAAGCTTTTGATAAACTTGAACACCCTTTTGTTTTTCAGTCTCAACAATATTTTGGGTTTGGGACAAAATGTATTAATATTCTTTCAATGTTGACAATATAACAAATAACAAGTGCTGTTTTACTTCAATCGGGTACTACAAAGAGATTTGATATCAGAAGGGGAATACGACAGGGAGATCCAGTCAGCCCCCTTCTTTCTTACTTGCTGCCGAATTATTAGCACTGTATATTAAAAATATTAAGCCATTAAAAGTAGATCCTTGTTAATTACACAACTAGCTGATGATACAACTTGATTTCTGAAGGACTCTAATCAAATACCGATTGCCTTAAAGTCTATATCATTGTTTTCTAATGCTTCAGGGTTACATTAAATTTGAAAAAATGTGAGATTCTAACTCTTCACAATAATACATAAAATTCATTGTATAATATCCCAATTAAAAGCTAAATAACATACTTGGGAATAACTATTACAAAAAGTTTTAGGGACAGGGAAAATAATAATACTCATACTGTTGTAAAGAAAAATAAAAAAACATTAAGTAGCTGGTTACAAAGAAATATTTCAATTTTGGGGAGAATATTATTAACAAAAATGGAAGCAATATCAAGATTAATCTATCCAGCATTTTCCTTAGGTGTAACAGAAAGATGTATTAAACAAATTAACAAAGTTCATTATGAGTTTATTTGGAACAATAAGCAACATTTAATTCGAAAAAATGATTTGGTAAAGTTATCAGAGGAAGGGGTGTTGAATGCTATTGATTTTGGCGTTATAAATGGAGTAATGAAGTTAAAATGGTTACAAAGCTTTGTTAAAGGTGAACCGTTTTTATGGTTTAGCATCCCTTTTCATATTTTTCAAAGGATGGGAGGAATTTCTTTTTTTCTAAAATGTGATTTTGACTTACTAAAATTGCCATTTAAATTGTCTGGTTTTCATGCAGAAGTGTTACTATATTGGTAGATGTTGTACAAGCACAATTTTACTCCACATAATGTTATCATTTGGAATAACAGGTGTGTTTTTCTACATGACAGGAAATCTTTATTTTTTAAAGACTGGTTTGACAAAGGAATTTGGAATGTAATTCATTTAATGGATGATGATGATGGTAATATGTTGAGCTATGATCATTTTAGGTTAAAATTCAATTTTAATTGTGCATATAGAGAATTCTCTTTGGTTGTCAAAGCTATTAATGTAGCTTTGAGAAATTTAGTTAAAGGTATAGTGCAATACTCCTCTGTAATACCTACACTAGTTGATTTGTTTATAAATAATTATTCATTTTTGGATATTAAACGTAACAACAAGGTCTTGAGATCACTACTGACAAAAGAATATTTTTCTCCTCCTGTTAAAAGAAAAGTTTTATCTGAGAGATTTTCTAAAGCGAACACTATTGATATTAGAAAAAGATACCTGTCATTTCCCTTGTTACCTAAAATGAACGAAGTACATTTCAAAACAATTAATGACATCTATCCATGTAACAAATTTCTTAGAATAAGATTTCATTTAGACAGTAATGCTTGTATTTTTTGCTTGAAAGATATAGAATCCCATGAACATCTTTTTTATAGTTGTTCCAGTGTCAAATCCTTTTGGGACAGATTGTATTAGTGGTTGATAACTAAAAATGTAACACCTGCGTTTGACTATCACATTGTGAAATTTGGCATTTTTATGAAAAACAAGGAAGTTGATTTTTTATGTAATAATATGTTGATTGTAGCAAAATTTTATATACACAAATGTAGATTTGTTAAAGTTTCTCCTTGTTTCAAAGCATTTACAAATGATTTCAATATGTTATATAAATCTATAAAACAAGTAAAAACAAAAGGTGCCTTAAAGCTCTCTAAGCTTTTGTCAACATATATGGACTGACCCCTCTGAATGTAATGTATTTTCTTTTGTATTATTTAAGGTTAATTTTTATGTTATTATTAATTAGTACTGTTTTGTTTATTATATGCTGCTTGGATATAATGATATATATGTTTAACGATGGAAGTTGAAAATGCCTGTGTGTTATTTGAAGTTTAAATTAAAAAAAAAAAAAAGTTCGTCAAGAGAATAATAAAATACGAGATTGCTAGAATATAAATGTGTCACTGTGGTAATGGATATACACAATTTATCAATATATATAAACATGTAGCCTATCAAAAAATAGAAGTGCAAGTGACTGATGATATTTTAAGCATGAGGATTAAAATATCAGCCATACTTAATAGTGACGAGTCCAACCATTCATTTATACATTCATTAAAGAATTTAACCATACAAAATGTCAACCTCAACACAGTGAAACATATACACACGCACGCAGTACAATAAAGAATGAATGAATAAATTAGGAGCAAAAATATTATGTCAATAGAAAAAAAAAGCATGCATCCAAAATCAAAAGAATGCTGAGTTTATACGAAGAACGAAACCGGCAAAAATAAATAAATAAATAAATGAATAAATACGCAAAAAAAAGAAAAAAATACAAATAAAAGACAAAGTAAATAAATACATAAATTCATACATAAATAAAAAATTAATAAATACGCAAATATATAACGAAATTGAAGAATAAATCCATACATTTCTGCAAAAATAAAATAAAATAAAGAATAACAAAATACGCGCATATATACATAAATAAGCATTGAAATCTATAAATTCCTGTATAAATAAAATAATTAATAAATAAATACGCAAATAAATAAATAAGTAAATAAATCCATAAATGCAGGCATAAATATTTTTTTTATAAATAAATTAATACGACTGATAAATAAACAAATAAAAAAATGTCTTCATGAATAAAAATGAATAAAAACGAAAATATATAAATAAATAAGTAAATAAATTCTGCATAAATAAAACAAAGCATAAATAAACAAGAAAATATAAATTACTACATAAATAAAACATTAAATAAATAAAAAAAGCAATTATAAAAATAAATGAGTAAAAAAGTTCACAATTTCCTGCATAAATAAAGCAAATAAATATGCAATGTATTTATTTATTGTTTTATTTATGCAGGAATTTATGAATTTATTTATTCATTTATTTATTTATTTGTTTACTTATTTATTTATAGTTTTTGAAGGTTTCGTCCTCTATAGGTTTTTTTTCCTAGGGTGCGAATATCCATGTTGCAGATGCGGATAGATAATGATAAATTGATTGATAAATTGTGCAAAAGAAATAATAACGAAGTAAATAGAAGTGTCTAGCATTTTACAATCCTATATTAAAGAGATTCAGACGTTTTAAATCATTTGGTAAATTTAGGTCCATTCGAATTTTGTTATAAATGAATATATGTAATATAATGTATAATAGTGAAAGTAAAATAGTGAAAAACAAATGTTTTTAATGATTTTTTATTGTTACAACTGTTTATTTGAATTCATTTCGAGTTTTAGTTGGTTGTAAAACTGACGCAGAATTAATTTCATGAAGGCTTAACGCTGGTCTATGTTTTACAAGTTTAGCCTGTTTACCGGGCAGCCGCTTGCATACAGGCTATGAGTATGTGTGATCAGTTATTGATTGATTATAAGGCATATACTTTATGCAAAAACAATATGGCACTTTCAAATGGCCACAGAAACGCTCCACAGAAACGGTCCAGCCTGCGTCACATTTAGAATTGAATGTGAATGTTCGAAACGGTGACATCATAGCTAAGAGAATGCGAATGCAACTCTGACTTTGGCATTCTGCGGTTAAACTAGTTGAGCGATGGGTCAACGTAATTGTCGTTGCAAAAAGGCAAACAATGATTTTGAGCGTGTGCACGTTTACCATCACGATGCACCGCCACAGCTCACCAATTTGGTGGAAGCTCATAAACATCCTGTTGGCGTAGGTGAAGATAGTGCGAGTGAGGGGAAAAATAAAAAGAGAAAGGAGGCCAACCGTAAAAAGAAAAGAAGGTTCAAGTTGTGGCGGTGGTTCTCCTGTCTGAGAGCTGCTGAAAAAAATAGTACACTTCAGGTTGATGGAGAGGCTCAGGACACTGGGGCAACTGCAGCACCACCTGAAGTACAACCTTCCTCCTCTTCAGGTGACGGATCTCTACAGCAGGTCATTCATACTGTAGACCTCAATCTTCAGGAACCTTCAGCCAGTGACCCTGAAGTCTATCCAACAGTAAAGAAACATCTTACTGTTCAACCTGATGTCCTCCGTTCTCCAGTTCTGAGCAGCAATACTGCTCAGACTTCATTCGACTGGAACTTTGACATCAGCCAGACTCCATTGCTTAGTCCTGACTATTTTGATGAAGCCGAAAGCTTAGCTCACACCTTATCTGACTGGAGCATTGATTCTGGCCTGGCTCTAGCACGCACCACATCAAGGTGGAGCAATGATTTCACTAAGACTTCAGCACACACCATGTCAGATTGGAGCATTGATAAGATCAAAACACCAACACGCACCACATCAGATTGGAGTACTGACGCTACCCGGACTCCGGTACACAAAGTGTCAGTCTGGAGTATTGATGTCACCCAGCCTCCATTTCACTCATCCACTTCTGATTGTTGTAACAATGCCACTGAGATTCCAGTCCCCGATGCTTCCGAGGGGAGTGCCAATTTCCCTCAGATTTCACAGCACACAACGTCAGACTGGAGCATCAATGGTGGTCAAACTCCAGTCTGCACACAGGCCTCTGTTTCAAAACAAATAGAGAATAATGGAAAGATGACAAGTCAGGGTAAGTTGACTGTCCCTTAAACACACACACACACACACACACACACACACACCTGCAATACTATATCAGGCCATTTTAATGTTTCCATTTGTGACCCTGGACCACAAAACCAGTCTTAAGTTGCACAAGATACATTTTTGGCAATAGGTAAAACTAAAGCTTATTTATTCAACATTCAGACCTCATTTTCAAAAAATGTACACTGATTAAGTAAAACATTTTGTCCTGTTTTACACTGGTTGATATTTCATATTACTTAACCTTGGTTTTGTTTTAATAGTCATCAATTCTTGCCACTATCTGATCGATGACATGCTGGGTGAAGGATCCTTTGGAACTGTGTACAAGGGGCGACGTCTACACGATGACTTAAAGGTGCCTTTCATTTTTCTGGATAGGATAAATAGTAACAAATACAATATGTTAGCTGTACAATCATTCTTACATACACTTTGCTTATTTCTTGTTTATTAGGTGGCAGTGAAATTTGTCACAAAGACGGAAGATGTGGAATACATACGTATCGTAAGTGATTTCTCATAAGACAAGCTACTGTTGTCGAAATTTTGTGAAATTATGATTCAATTCATAATCTATAAAAGATATATCTATCTAAACATCATAAAAAATGTATTTCCTGTAGTCGGGTCATTCAGAGCCCTTTCCTCTTGAAGTTGCACTTCTCATCCTCGCCCATGGAGTATCCAGCGTTCCAGAAATAATCCAGCTTCTGGACTGGCAGGACCAGGAGGACCATTATATAATGGTGTTGGAATACCCTTCACCCTGTGAGGACCTATATGCTTTCACAGAAAGCTATGGAGGATCCATAAGTGAAGGTTTAGCGCGTGTTGTTATGCAGCAGGCAACTCAAGCTGCATACATGTGCTGCCGCAATGGTGTTCTACATCGCGATATCAAACTTGAAAATCTACTAATCAACAAGGAGACTCATAAAGTCAAATTAATAGACTTTGGGTGTGGAGACCTTCTCAAGAAATTACCCTACGATACATTTGCCGGTATGTATTAACCCTTAAGCTGTGAAAAACGATATTCTGAATTTATAGCAACAAATGCTAATTGATGCAAAAATCTTTTACCTTTAGGCACCCTTGAGTACTGCCCCCCAGAGTTTGAGGAAACGGGTGAATACAATGGGAAGCCGGCAACAGTCTGGTCCCTTGGCATCCTCTTGTTTGTATTGGTGTGTGAGGACTTTCCCAACCCTCAAGAACTGCACATGATCAATGAGAACAACTTCTCCAAAGCTGGCTTGTCCGATGGTAAGCTCTTTATTTCAAAGACTCTTACATGCAACATCAAAGGAGGTGTGAAGTTCAAGGTAAACAGATGTTTCAACTGTTTTTCACAGAATGCTGTCAGTTGATTAGTTGCTGTCTCCAGCAAAAGCCAGAGCAGCGGATTCAATTAAAAGAGATTCTTCTCCACGAATGGTTCAAGGTATGAAGCCTAAGCAGAGTATTTTGGGAGGGTTAATTCAAACACAAGACTATGGATGTTAGCTTAGAGAATATTAGATTTGGATTCACTTTTGATAAACTAATTGCTGTTTTTATTTTAGGACACCAACCTGGAGAACTGAAGAACAGCCACCCTACATGTTATTGTCTTGAGAGGAACGTTTCAGGCTGTTTGAGGCAGGAAATCTTGAGCAGGAGGTGGCTCCTCTCAAAACAAACAATAAAACATATGCATTAATTGAACTCTTGTGAAGAGTATTATTTGACAAAAACAATTCTAGGAGAGCACATATTTACATAGTACTGTGAATCTTGTTTCTGTCATGTATGATAAGTATGCAATGCATTTCTTGTGTCATGCTATTCTTACAGTTAAAAAGATGACTAGAGGCTGCATATTGACACAATAAACGTGTCAAAAAAGTCACCAACACAAAACAGCTGATGATAAACATCATTTTAAGCTGTAAAATGACATCACATTTCCACTCTGAAAATGAATATTTAAAATAACAGACACTTCCCTGCCACATGTATTTGTTCTTCAGACATCTCACCAAGCAATGAGACGTTTAAATGCTGTCTAATAGACTCTAAACGTCTGGCCAAAAGAAGGCTAAATTTGGGTAGGCAGTGCAAATCTATATGGCTACTTGATGACTTGATTTATAGATAATTATTCATTCATTCATTTTCCTTCGGCTTAGTCCCTTTATTAATCAGGGGTTGCCACAGCGGAAAGATCTGCTAACTTATCCAGTATATGTTTTACACAGCAGATGTCCTTCCAGTCACAACCAAGTAAACTCCTATACACTCACATTCACACACATACACTATGGCTAATTTAGACTGTGGCTTCTTCAATTCAGTTTCCCCTACCTGTACTATGGGGGAAACTGGAGCACCCAGAGGAAACCCACATGAACATAGAGAGAACATGCAAACTCCACAAAGAAACGCCAAGTGACCCAGCTTGGTCCCGCTAGGAAGCCAGCGACCACCTTGCTGTGCAGCAACAGTGCTAACCACTGAGCCTCCATGCCACCTTATAAGCAGTTAGATAATTTTCAAACACACACAAAAACGTTTGTTTTTTTTTCCCTTCGCAAGTTGAATAACTGTGCATAGGTCAATTCAAACATAATACATCTAGATATGTTTATATCATGTTTACAGTTTTTGGCCATGAATACTTAAACAATGACAATATGTGGGCTTGAAATTGCAAATTTTAAAAATTTGTTTTAAATTTTTTATTTTCTGTGCAAATACAAAAAATTAAATAAATAAATTTAAAAAAAAATTGTGAAAATGGCAATGCCATGTGAAAGCAAATCCGAGCAGCAAATCCGGATTTCACAATCTCCAGGGCCCGGTTTTTCAAAAGTAATCCACTAGGATTTTGGATAAGGGATTGGATCAAATCTTGAAAATGGGTTTTTCAAAAGAAAAAACGGATTACCTAACCGGATTAGATCACGTAATCTAATCTTGGTTTTGATCCGGATCAAACCTTTACTTTGGGTTTTTCAGACCTTTTTTGTAGGATTTGGATCACTTTGATCCAAAAAACCTGGATTAAACTGATCCCATCAGAAAGTGTGGATTTCATGCCCAAAATGTAATAAAAACTTAAAAATGTTATTAAATAATACTATTTTTGGATCACACAGTATCTTGCGAGATATACTATTTATTCATAAGGTTTTAATTTTATTTGTTCATCCATCAGCCTGTAGTGATTATTGGCTTTAACGTATTCAGCCATTCAGTATAGGCCTACAGCAAAGTAGAAATAGCTTGGCCTCATAAAATAATCCCCCAAACATCTGTCAAAATTGACCAAAAACAATACATTTTATTGTCAATAATTGATATCTATATTCATCACAATGGAAAATATTTTTGTTTTTAGGATATTTATTAGTGATGCATGCAATAATTACAGAATAACCAAAAAAAAAAAAAGTGCAAAGAATGGCAATGACTGATTTTAGAAATCTCTTTCAACAATTGCAAAAAGAGACTGAAAGGGCGGAAGCACAGCTTCATCTGGCAGAGGAACAACTGACTCTTACCAAACTGCAGCAAACCAAGGCCAGACTTCAGATCCGCCTCCTAAAGGCTATGCTCAGACAAGCTGCTCTCTCCACATCAGATGAGGAAGTCTGAAATTATTGTGGAGTTTTTGACATTAAGTCTTTTTTTTATTTACATCTATATTTGAAACTCATTATAAATATCCTCAATGTACAGTGTTGTAGATCTCAGATGAGCGGACTGCTGGAAGAGGATGGGGTGGGGTTTTTCTTGTTTTTATCATTTATTATTATTATTTTATTATTTATTAAATTTTCTTAGTTTTCATTTCAAATAAAAATAAAGTTATATTGACCCCACACTGGCTATTCTACTTGTTGCTCTTTACACAGGCCTATCTATTTATCTACATTGTGATTGAGCACTGGTAATCCAGATTTAGTGATCCTGAAAAGTTCCTATCCGGATCACATTGATCCAATCCGATGTTGCTTTGAAATACTGGCTCAAAAAGTAAGCTGGATTACGTGATCACGGATTGCAAAAACAGGATTACTAAATCTGGATCAATTTTATCCAGATTAATCCTTTTGAAAAACCGGGCCCAGATGCAAAAAGCTCTCGAGTAAAAAATGTTCAGAGCAAACGTATTTCTGCCGCGTGTCGCGTGCACTGATCCACACGTGAGTCCAATTGCGCTCTTACAGCTGGAAAATTAAAACAAAACCTTCGTTGCAGCACATTATAAAATCACGACCCGTATCTCCAAAACAAATCTTATTCTTTTCCCACTTCTTCTGGCAACCCAACATGGCGTCTATCTGCCGTCTGAACACTGTTTCAGGTACAAACAGTCTTGTAAGCTAGCTTTCATATTAATGAAGTTGCACGGCATACACAATAGAGCGCGCTGATTGGTTTGAACCAAGTCTCTCATGAATGAACGCAGCACACTCAGAGACGTCACAAGGTACTCCCAGGTACAGACATAAAGTCTACACACTAGATTACACGCTAAGATCTCATGACTGTGACGCAGCTTCAAAAATTAGTTTCTAACTGGAAGTATAAATTTGCTCGAAATTAGGCGAAAACAAACAATTTTCACTTTTTAGTGAAATATTTGTGTCCTAATAGTGTTTTTAGCAGTGTGGGACACATATACGACCGTCAACTGCTCAAAAAAAGGTGTTTTACTGTTTTGTGAGCCTGTAAGTGCAAGTACTGAAATAATTTTACATTTAGTTCATTACTATAACCTTTTAAGCGAATTCTACTTTTTTGTAGACAAAGTTTATTGGATGAATAACTTTAAGTACAATAGAGTTTTTGTCTGATCCTGCACCTGCTCCCAACCTGACTTACTGTTCAGGCTATGGCATTTTCTCGTGGCTGCAGTTGCAGGACACTTCTGGTGAGTATACTGTAAACATTTCACCCAGTTTTTATTTTCTTCTGTTTGTAAATACAGGAAAACACTGTTTTATTTATGTTTCGCTTAAAATGTATACTAAATAGTTCATGGGAGCTGTTAATGTAGACAAATGAGACACGTGATTATATTTAGAAGGACCAACTGAATTATTCTTTTTCTTTTTTCTCCACACAGATATTGTGAGGTGTTATTTGTTAGCTTGTTAAAGCTACTTGTAGTGTAAGTAAATAGTATGTTTAAATTTTGTTCTAAAATTTATTTTATATCATTGAATACCAGGGGACTTAAAGACAGTATTAAGAGAAAAGCAATATTCTTATTTTGCATAAGTCAACAGTTCAATTCAATTCAATTCAATTCAGCTTTATTTGTATAGCGCTTTTACAATGTAGATTGTGTCAAAGCAGCTTCACATAAATGGTCATAGTAACTGGAACAGTGTGGTTCAGGTTTTAGTGTTTAAGTTCAGTTCAGTTCAGTTTAGCTCAGTTCAGTGTGATTTAATCATTACTGAGAGTTCAAACACTGAAGAGCAAATTCATCGATGCGTAGCTCTACCAATCCTGAACCATGCGAGGCAGTGGCGACAGCGGAGAGGGAAAAAAAACTTCACCTGATGGGAGAGAAGAAAAAAAACCTTGAGAGAACCAGAGTCAGTTGGGCACGACCATTTTAATTTCTCCGCTGGCCAAAAGTCTTGTGCAGAACTTCATTCGCCGTGGTTTATGCTGGAGATGGCCTCAATGAAGACTCGTCTGTCCCTGGAGCGTCGCTGGAATCAGACACATGTTCTCCACTCCCCACGACCATCAGCGCAGCAGCAGCTCAGGATATGGCCTGGTCCCGGATATGGAATCCTTGGGATCATCTTGGATCTGGTCTTGGATCTGGTCTTGGATCCAATCAGTGACTCCGCCTAATCTGAGGACCTCGGGATGAGTATCCCCAGGTGAAAATAGAGAATAAAGAGAATAATTAGCGTAGCTGCTGTTCATAGTGTATAAGCAAGATGCAGAAGCCAGTGTGGAACCCGCTAGGTGATGCATTGAGTGTATGCTTTACTAAACAGATAGGTCTTTAATCTAGTTTTGAACTGGGAGAGTGTGTCTGAGCCTCGGACGTTATCAGGAAGGCTATTCCAGAGTGTAGGAGCCATGAAAGAGAAGGCTCGACCTCCTTTACTTGATTTTGCTATTCTAGGTACTACCAGAAGCCCTGAATTTTGAGATCTTAAAGAGCGAGTTGGTTCGTAGCGAGACAGAAGGTTGGTTAGATAAACAGGAGCTAGATTATTTAGAGCTTTATAGGTGAGAAGTAATATTTTAAATTCAATACGAAACTTAACAGGCAGCCAGTGTAAGGAGGATAAAATTGGGGTTATGTGATCATATTTTCTAGACCTGGTCAGAACTCTGGCTGCTACATTTTGTACTAATTGAAGTCTGTTAATAGAGGATGCTGGGCAGCCAGCAAATAGAGCATTACAGTAATCCAGTCTCGAAGTCATAAAAGCATGAACTAGCTTTTCTGCATCTGAGATGGATAGCATGTTACGTAATTTAGCGATAATTCTCAGATGAAAGAAGGCAGTTTTTGTGACATGGGATATATGGTTTTTAAAAGTTAGATTGCTGTCTAATATGACACCCAAATCTTTTATAGTAGAGCTAAAGCTAACTTTGTATCCCTCTAATTGTTAATTGAGTTGCGAGATCTGCTGTGTGCAAGATATAGGCACAATAAGTAATAATTCTGTTTTGTCGGAGTTTAAGAGAAGAAAATTGTTGGTCATCCAGTCTTTGATGTCAGTTAGTTTAGTTTAGAAAGTTCAGACGTCTTGTCAGGTTTAGTTGAAATATATAATTGAGTATCATCTGCATAGCAGTGAAAGCTGATCCCATGTCTTCTAATAATGTCTCCCAGAGGTAGCATGTAAATTGTAAACAGTAAAGGGCCTAAAACTGATCCTTGAGGCACCCCATACTTTACTGGGCAGATTTGTGAAGGCTGTCCATTAAGATTCACAAACTGGTAGCGGTCAGTTAAGTATGACTTAAACCATTGTAGAGCCTGTCCCTGGACACCTGTAGACTTTAAGCGATTTATGAGGATATTGTGGTCAATGGTATCAAATGCCGCACTAAGATCGAGTAAAACTAATAGCGAGACGCACCCTCGGTCAGCAGCTAAGAGTAAATCGTTGGTTATTTTCACTAAGGCGGTTTCTGTACTGTGGTGAGCCCTGAAACCTGACTGAAACACTTCAAAAATATTGTTCATCTGCAGAAAAGAGCATAATTGAGTGGAAACAACTTTTTCTAGTATTTTAGACATAAATGGAAGATTTGAAATAGGTCTATAGTTAGCTAAGTTGTTGGTGTCTAGTTGCGGTTTCTTAATAATAGGCTTATTAACAGCTAGCTTGTAAGAGTTTGGAACATGGCCTATAGATAAAGAAGAGTTATTTGCTAATTTAGAGATGGTGTTAAATAAAAATCTAGGATTGTTATGATTATTTTCTATCAGTTTGCGCAGGTGCTCGGTCCTGGCAGATTTTAGAGCCCTCCTATAGCTGGACATACTGTCTTTGTACGCAATTCTAAAGACCTCTAAATTAGTTTTTTTTTCCATTTACGTTCCAGGGCGCGGGTTGCTGTTTTGAGCGCACGAGTATGACTATTATACCATGGTACAGTTTTAATCTCTCTAGCCTTTTTTAATTTGATGGGTGCCACAGTATTTAGTGTGCTAGTAAAGATGGCATCCATACTGCTGGTTACTACATCAAGATCATTTGAGTTTGCGGGTGCATTACGAAATAGAGAGAGATCAGGTAAGTTATTGATAAATTCATCTTTAGTTGACGGAACAATAGTTCTACTAGGGCGGAGTATTGGAGCGGGTTTGCTGATTTCAGGTAAACATAGCTTATATAGTAAGAGGAAGTGATCTGTAATATCATCACTTTGTGGTATAATGTCTACGTCAATAACCTCGATTCCATAAGACAGAATTAGATCTAATGTATGCTTTAAGCGATGGGTTGGACCCACAACGTTTTGCTTTATCCCAAGTGAGTGTATTAAATCCATAAACGCGAGCCCTAATGTATCATTAGCGTCATCTATGTGGATGTTAAAGTCACCTACAATTAGCATTTTATCAGTTTTGACTAGTAAGTCAGAAATAAAATCAGAAAATTCTTTTAGAAATTTGACATAGGGTCCTGGTGGTCTATATATGGTGATTAAAGCGAGAGATAACATAGGTTTTTGTATAGTATCTGGAAGCTGAACATTAAGCGATAATACTTCAAAGGAGCTAAACATAAGTCCGTTTCTCTGTTTAATATTAAGGAAATCACTAAAGATTGATGCAACTCCACCACCACGACCAGTTTGACGAGCCTCATGTTTATATAAGAATCCTGGAGGAGTTGCTTCATTTAAGCTAATATAGTCATTTTGTTTCAGCCAGGTTTCAGTGAGACAGAGTGCATTAAGATTGTTTTCTGTTATTATTTCATTTATGATAAGTGCTTTAGGTGCAAGTGACCTGATGTTTAGGAGACCAAGTTTTACGAAATTTGTATTTTCACTTTCTACTGGTTTTTCTGGTTTGATTCTTACTAGATTTTTTCTGGAGCACACAGTACGTTTATTTCTTAATCTAATAATACGAGGAACAGACACAGTCTCTATAGGATTCGCCAGATATGCGTTACTGATGTTTAAGTGGGGTGAACAAGAGTCTAGGTGGCTATAATGTGAGTTCTGTGAATTTTTACCTGCTAGTCAGATGGTGCGAAGTAATCTGGAGATGTTGTCCGACAGGAGTTCAGCTCCGGCTCGACTGGGGTGCCGGAGCTGAACTCCTGTCAGACTCACAACAGGCACAATGTATATTTTTACAAGAGACACATTCCAATGGGGTGATACTATACTGTTTAGTCATGGAACTATAGATCTGCTGGCGTAGTCATATGCTTGAATAACTGTCCTGGTAAAGTAGTTAAAGTGAAAGAAGATAAGGATGGACACTGGATTGCTGCAGTTTTGATGATTGAAGGTACTCCACTGATTCTTCTAAATGTTTACGGATATAATGGTCAATATAAAAACAAAATGTTGCTGAATGCATTTCAGAAACTATTAGAGAGTTGAAAACATTTTTCCCAACTGAAAATATGTTGGTGACTTTATTTGTGTCCCTGATGAATGGATGGATAGATTTCCAACAAATATGGTCATTATGAAATGAATGTATTACAAATTTTTGTATTAATACTTCCCTAATAGATGTTTGGAATCATGTTAATCCTGAAATAAGGCAATATTCATGGATTAGACCCAATGGAAATTGTAAATCAAGAATAGATTTTTGGTTGGTAACCCAAGAAATTTTTTAAATATGTTTTGCAAGCTAAAATCTCTGCAGCTCCTACAACTGATCATTGTGTAATTACTGTCACACTGATCCCAGGCTCTGAAAGAACTTGTAGGCAAAAATATTGGAACTTTAATGCAAACTTGTTAAAAGAAGAATATTTTTGTGACATGGTTAAAAAAATCTTATATTCAATCATGACAAATGATGAGATAAAGTGAGAATGTACTCAATTAATTATGGTAAAATATTGTGTAATAAGCAAAAATAATTAGAAAAACAGCTGATAAAAGACATTAATGATTGTTGTAAAAAGGATTTATCATTAGAACCTAATAAAGAGGAAATGATTAGATTACAAACTAAATTAGACGATTTCTACTTAAATAGGGCAGAAGGGGCATATATACGATCTAGAGCAAAATGGGTGGAAGTTGGTGTAAAAAACAGCTCTTATTTTAGTAGATTAGAAAAAAGTAGACAGAAATGCAATTACCACCTTAAATCCAAATAATAAAATTGTAACTGATCCAAAATAAATAAGTAATGAGATTTTTAAATTTTATCAAAGCCTATATTCATCATCATTTTCCATGAAAGATTCTGAGAATTTCTTCAAAAATTCTATAATTTTATTCCTAAAATTGATGAAGATTTTAAAATGATATGTGACTCTGATTTAAAAATTGAAGAACTTGATGCTGCTATTAAAAAAATGGCTTTAGGTAAATCACCAGGTCAAGATGGACTTGCAACTAACTTTTATCTTTTTTCTGGAATGATATGAGAGAAATGCTCTTTAAAGCACTAATAGAATGTTTAGAAAGTCATACACTACTAACTACAATGAAACAGGCTATAATTATTTTAATACCTAAACCAAAAAAGACAACACTCTTATTGATAATTTAAGACCAATTACTTTACTTAACATTGATTACAAAATATTCACTCATGCATTAGCTAGTAGACTTAAAGGTGGTATAGGTAAAATTATTAGTGATACACAATCTGGGTTTCTTCTAAATCGACTAATACATAATAACATTTGCATGGTGTTAGATTTATTAGACTATTCACATTTGATAGAGGATGATGGTATAATACTATTTCTGGATTTTCTAAAAGCTTTTGATAAACTTGAACACCCTTTTGTTTTTCAGTCTCAACAATATTTTGGGTTTGGGACAAAATTTATTAATATTCTTTCAATGTTGACAATATAACAAATAACAAGTGCTGTTTTACTTCAATCGGGTACTACAAAGAGATTTGATATCAGAAGGGGAATACGACAGGGAGATCCAGTCAGCCCCCTTCTTTCTTACTTGCTGCTGAATTATTAGCACTGTATATTAAAAATAACGACAATATTAAGCCAATAAATGTTCTGAGTAGATCCTTGTTAATTACACAACTAGCTGATGATACAACTTGATTTCTGAAGGACTCTAATCAAATACCGATTGCCTTAAAGTCTATATCATTGTTTTCTAATGCTTCAGGGTTACATTTAAATTTGAAAAAATGTGAGATTCTAATTCTTCACAATAATACATAAAATTCATTGTATAATATCCCAATTAAAAGCTAAATAACATACTTGGAAATAACTATTACAAAAAAATTTAGGGACAGGGAAAATAATAATAATATTCATACTGTTGTACAGAAAAATAAAAAAACATTAAGTAGCTGGTTACAAAGAAATATTTAATTTTTTGGGAGAATATTATTAACAAAAATGGAAGCAATATCAAGATTAATCTATCCAGCATATTGCTTAGGTGTAACAGAAAGATGTATTAAACAAATTAACAGAGTTCATTATGAGTTTATTTTGGAACAATAAGCAACATTTATTTTGAAAAATGATTTGGTAAAGTTATCAGAGGAAGGGGGGTTGAATGTTATTGATTTTGGCGTTATAAATGGAGTAATGAAGTTAAAATGGTTACAAAGCTTTGTTAAAGGTGAACCGTCTTTATGGTTTAGCATCCCTTTTCATATTTTTCAAAGGATGGGAGGAATTTCTTTTTTTCTAAAATGTGATTTTGACTTACTAAAATTGCCATTTAAATTGTCTGGTTTTCATGCAGAAGTGTTACTATATTGGAAGATGTTGTACAAGCACAATTTTACTCCACATAATGTTATCATTTGGAATAACAGGTGTATTCTACATGAGAGGAAATCTTTATTTTTTAAAGACTGGTTTGACAAAGGAATTTGGAATGTAATTCATTTAATGGATGATGATGGTAATATGTTGAGCTATGATCATTTTAAGTTAAAATTCAATTGTAATTGTGCACATAGAGAATTCTCTTTGGTTGTCAAAGCTATTCCTGTAGCTTTGAGAAATTTAGTAAAAGGTATAGTGCAATACTCCTCTGTAATACCTACACTAGTTGATTTGTTTATAAATAATTATTCATTTTGGGATATTAAATGTAACAACAAAGTCTTGAGATCACTACTGACAAAAGAATATTTTCCTCTTCCTGTTAAAAGAAAAGTTTTATCTGAGAGATTTTCTAAAGCGGACACTATTGATATTAGAAAAAGATACCTGTCATTTCCCTTGTTACCTAAAATGAAAGAAGTACATTTCAAAACAATTAATGACATCTATCCATGTAACAAATTTCTTAGAATAAGATTTCATTTAGACAGTAATGCTTGTATTTTTTTGCTTGAAAGATATAGAATCACAGGAACATCTTTTTTTATAGTTGTTCCAGTGTCAAATCCTTTTGGGACAGATTGTATTAGTGGTTGATAACTAAAAATGTAACACCTGCGTTTGACTATCACATTGTGAAATTTGGCATTTTTATGAAAAACAAGGAAGTTGAATTTCTATGTAATAATATGTCGATTGTAGCAAAATTTTATGTACACAAATGTAGATTTGTTAAAGTTTCTCCTTGTTTCAAAGCATTTAAAAATGATTTCAATATGTCATATAAATCTATAAAACAAGTAAAAACAAAAGGTGCCTTAAAGCTCTCTAAGCTTTTGTCAACATATATGGACTGACCCCTCTGAATGTAATGTATTTTCTTTTGTATTATTTAAGGTTTATTTTTATGTTATTATTAATTTGTACTGTTTTGTTTATTATATGCTGCTTGGTTATAATGTTATATATGTTTAACAATGGAAGTTGAAAATGCCTGTTTGTTATTTGAAGTTTAAATAAAAAAATAAATTTAAAAAAAAGTTTGTCTAGACAATAGTAAAATACGAGATTGCTAGAATATAAATGTGTCAATGTGGGAATGGATATAAACAATTTAGCAATATACTGTATATAAACATGTAGCCTATCAAAAAATAGAAGTGAAAGTCACTGATGATATTTTAAGCATGAGGATTAAAATATCAGTCATACTTATTAGGGTCGAGTCAAACCATTCATTTATACATTCATTAAAGAATTTACCCATACAAAATGTCAACCTCAACACTACCAGTGAAACATATACACACGCACGCAGTACAATAAAGAATGAATGAATAAAAAGGGAGCAACATTATTATGTCAATAGAAAAAAAAAGCATGCATCCAAAATCAAAAGAATGCTGAGTTTATACGAAGGACGAAACCGGCAAAAATAAATAAATAAATGAATAAATGCGCAAATAAATAAAAGACAGAGTAAATAAATGCATAAATTCATGCATAAATAAAAAATGAATAAATGCGCAAATATATAAAGAAATTGGAGAATACATTTACATTTCTGCAAAAATAAAACAAAATAAAAAAAGAATAACTAAATACGCGCATATATACATAAATAAGCATTGAAATCTATAAATTCCTGTATAAATAAAATAATTAATAAATAAATACGCAAATAAATAAATGAGTAAATAAATCCATGAATGCAGGCATAAAATAAATAAATACGCAAATAAACAAATAAATAAATAAATGTCTGCATAAATAAAAATGGATAAAAACGAAAATATATAAATAAATAAGTAAATAAATTCTGCATAAATAAAACAAAGCATAAATAAATAGGAAAATATAAATTAATGCATAAATAAAACCATAAATAAATAAAAAAGCTAATATAACAATAAATGAGTAAATAAATCCACAAATTCCTGCATAAATAAAGCAAATAAATATGCAATTTATTTATTTATTGTTTTATTTATGCAGGAATTTACGAATTTATTTATGAACTTATTTATTTATTTGTTTTTACCTATTTTTGTATAGTTTTTGAAGGTTTCGTCTTCTATAGGTTTTTAGTAAAATAGTAAAAAAGTAAAATAGTGAAAAACAAATGTTTTTCAATGATTTTTATTGTTACAACTGTTTATTTTAATTAATTTCGATTTTTAGTTCGTTGTAAAACTGACGCAGAATTCATTTCATTAAGGCGTAACGCTGGTGTTTTACAAGTTTAGCCTGTTTACCGCGCAGCCGCTTGCATACAGGCTATGAGTATGTGTGATCAGTTATTGATTGATTATAAGGCAAATACTTTATGCAAAAACAATATGGCACTTTCAAATGGCCACAGAAACGCTCCACAGAAACGGCCCAGCCTGCGTCACATTTAGAATTGAATGTGAATGTTCGAAACGGTGACATCATAGCTAAGAGAATGCGAATGCAACTCTGACTTTGGCATTCTGCGGTTAAACTAGTTGAGCGATGGGTCAACGTAATTGTCGTTGCAAAAAGGCAAACAATGATTTTGAGCGTGTGCACGTTTACCATCACGATGCACCGCCACAGCTCACCAATTTGGTGGAAGCTCATTAACATCCTGTTGGCGTAGGTGAAGATGCGAGTGAGGGGAAAAATAAAAAGAGAAAGGAGGCCAACCGTAAAAAGAAAAGAAGGTTCAAGTTGTGGCGGTGGTTCTCCTGTCTGAGAGCTGCTGAAAAAAATAGTACACTTCAGGTTGATGGAGAGGCTCAGGACACTGGGGCAACTGCAGCACCACCTGAAGTACAACCTTCCTCCTTCTCAGGTGACGGATCTCTACAGCAGGTCATTCATACTGTAGACCTCAATCTTCAGGAACCTTCAGCCAGTGACCCTGAAGTCTATCCAACAGTAAAGACACATCTTACTGTTCAACCTGATGTCCTCCGTTCTCCAGTTCTGAGCAGCAATACTGCTCAGACTTCATTCAACTGTAACTTTGACATCAGCCAGACTCCATTGCTTAGTCCTGACTATTGTGATGAAGCCGAAAGCTTAGCTCACACCTTATCTGACTGGAGCATTGATTCTGGCCTGGCTCTAGCACGCACCACATCAAGGTGGAGCAATGATTTCACTAAGACTTCAGCACACACCATGTCAGATTGGAGCATTGATAAGATCAAAACTCCAACACGCACCACATCAGATTGGAGTACTGACGCTACCCGGACTCCGGTACACAAAGTGTCAGTCTGGAGTATTGATGTCACCCAGCCTCCATTTCACTCATCCACTTCTGATTGTTGTAACAATGCTACTGAGATTCCAGTCCCCGATGCTTCCGAGGGGAGTGCCAATTTCCCTCAGATTTCACAGCACACAACGTCAGACTGGAGCATCAATGGTGGTCAAACTCCAGTCTGCACACAGGCCTCTGTTTCAAAACAAATAGAGAATAATGGAAAGATGACAAGTCAGGGTAAGTTGACTGTCCCTTAAACACACACACACACACAAACACACACACACACACACACACACACACACACACACACACACACACACCTGCAATACTATATCAGGCCATTTTAATGTTTCCATTTGTGACCCTGGACCACAAAACCAGTCTTAAGTTATACATTTTTGGCAATAGGTAAAACTAAAGCTTATTTATTCAACATTCAGACCTCATTTTCAAAAAATGTACACTGACATGCTGGGTGAAGGATCCTTTGGAACTGTGTACAAAGGGCGACGTCTACACGATGACTTAAAGGTGCCTTTCATTTTTCTGGATAGGATAAATAGTAACAAATACAATATGTTAGCTGTACAATCATTCTTACATACACTTTGCTTATTTCTTGTTTATTAGGTGGCAGTGAAATTTGTCACAAAGACGGAAGATGTGGAATACATACGTATCGTAAGTGATTTCTCATAAGACAAGCTACTGTTGTCGAAATTTTGTGAAATTATGATTCAATTCATAATCTATAGAAGATATATCTATCTAAACATCATAAAAAATGTATTTCCTGTAGTCGGGTCATTCAGAGCCCTTTCCTCTTGAAGTTGCACTTCTCATCCTCGCCCATGGAGTATCCAGCGTTCCAGAAATAATCCAGCTTCTGGACTGGCAGGACCAGGAGGACCATTATATAATGGTGTTGGAATACCCTTCACCCTGTGAGGACCTATATGCTTTCACAGAAAGCTATGGAGGATCCATAAGTGAAGGTTTAGCGCGTGTTGTTATGCAGCAGGCAACTCAAGCTGCATACATGTGCTGCCGCAATGGTGTTCTACATCGCGATATCAAACTTGAAAATCTACTAATCAACAAGGAGACTCATAAAGTCAAATTAATAGACTTTGGGTGTGGAGACCTTCTCAAGAAATTACCCTACGATACATTTGCCGGTATGTATTAACCCTTAAGCTGTGAAAAACGATATTCTGAATTTATAGCAACAAATGCTAATTGATGCAAAAATCTTTTACCTTTAGGCACCCTTGAGTACTGCCCCCCAGAGTTTGAGGAAACGGGTGAATACAATGGGAAGCCGGCAACAGTCTGGTCCCTTGGCATCCTCTTGTTTGTATTGGTGTGTGAGGACTTTCCCAACCCTCAAGAACTGCACATGATCAATGAGAACAACTTCTCCAAAGCTGGCTTGTCCGATGGTAAGCTCTTTATTTCAAAGACTCTTACATGCAACATCAAAGGAGGTGTGAAGTTCAAGGTAAACAGATGTTTCAACTGTTTTACACAGAATGCTGTCAGTTGATTAGTTGCTGTCTCCAGCAAAAGCCAGAGCAGCGGATTCAATTAAAAGAGATTCTTCTCCACGAATGGTTCAAGGTATGAAGCCTAAGCAGAGTATTTTGGGAGGGTTAATTCAAACACAAGACTATGGATGTTAGCTTAGAGAATATTAGATTTGGATTGACTTTTGATAAACTAATTGCTGTTTTTATTTTAGGACACCAACCTGGAGAACTGAAGAACAGCCACCCTACATGTTATTGTCTTGAGAGGAACGTTTCAGGCTGTTTGAGGCAGGAAATCTTGAGCAGGAGGTGGCTCCTCTCAAAACAAACAATAAAACATATGCATTAATTGAACTCTTGTGAAGAGTATTATTTGACAAAAACAATTCTAGGAGAGCACATATTTACATAGTACTGTGAATCTTGTTTCTGTCATGTATGATAAGTATGCAATGCATTTCTTGTGTCATGCTATTCTTACAGTTAAAAAGATGACTAGACGCTGCATATTGACACAATAAACGTGTCAAAAAAGTCACCAACACAAAACAGCTGATGATAAACATCATTTTAAGCTGTAAAATGACATCACATTTCCTCTCTGAAAATTAATATTTAAAATAACTGACACTTCCCTGCCACATGTATTTGTTCTTCAGACATCTCACCAAGCAATGAGACGTTTAAATGCTGTCTAATAGACTCTAAACGTCTGGCCAAAAGAAGGCTAAATTTGGGTAGGCAGTGCAAATCTATATGGCTACTTGATGACTTGATTTATAGATAATTATTCATTCATTCATTTTCCTTCGGCTTAGTCCCTTTATTAATCAGGGGTTGCCACAGCGGAAAGATCTGCTAACTTATCCAGTATATGTTTTACACAGCAGATGTCCTTCCAGTCACAACCAAGTAAACTCCTACACACTCACATTCACACACATACACTATGGCTGATTTAGACTGTGGCTTCTACAATTCAGTTTCCCCTACCTGTACTGTGGGGGAAACTGGAGCACCTGGAGGAAACCCACATGAACATAGAGAGAACATGCAAACTCCACAAAGAAACGCCAAGTGACCCAGCTTGGTCCCGCTAGGAAGCCAGCGACCACCTTGCTGTGCAGCAACAGTGCTAACCACTGAGCCTCCATGCCACCTTATAAGCAGTTAGATGTTTTTCAAACACACACAAAAACGTTTGTTTTTTTTCCCTTCGCAAGTTGAATAACTGTGCATAGGTCAATTCAAACATAATACATCTAGATATGTTTATATCATGTTTACAGTTTTTGGCCATAAATACTTAAACAATGACAATATGTGGGCTTGAAATTGCTAATTTTAAAATTTTGTTCTAAATTTTTTATTTTCTGTGCAAATACAAAAAACATAAATAAATTTTTAAAAAATGGCAATGCCATGTGAAAGCAAATCCGAGCAGCAAATCCAGATTTCACAATCTCCAGGGCCCGGTTTTTCAAAAGTAATCCACTAGGATTTTGGATAAGGGATTGGATCAAATCTTGAAAATGGGTTTTTCAAAAGAAAAAACGGATTACATAATCAGATTAGATCACGTAATCTAATCTTGGTTTTGATTTGGATAGTTTGGGTTTTTCAGACCTTTTTTGTAGGATCTGGATCATTTTGATCCAAAAAACCTGGATTAAACTGATCCCATCAGAAGGGTGCATTTAGCGTGGATTTCATGCCCAAAATGTAATAAAAACGTAAAAAAATGTATTAAATAAAACTATATTGGATCATGCAGAATCTTACGAGATATACTATTTATTCATAACGTTTTAATTTTATTTGTTCATCTGTCAGGCTATAGTGATTATAGGCTTTAACGTAAACTGTTAACCCTTACTGTAGATTATGCAGTAAATAACTGTAAAATAGCCAGTGTTTTGCTGTAATAAAAGGAAACAGTATTTTACAGTAAAAGGAGCAGGATTTGTATGAAATTTTGTAGTGCAAAGAATAAATTACAGTAATTTATTTTATGTACCCATTACAGATAGTTACTGTGATAATAAATGGTAAATTACTGCTCAACCATTATTACCCCATGTACTCTGATGCTTTATGTTGCTATATATATATATATATATATATATATATATATATATATATATATAGTTCAGTTTTGGTATGTGTATGGTCAGTATTGAGGAGAAAGTGAGGCAATGCATTGATGATAAGATAAATTTCTCTGCAGCCATCTCTGTGTTTTCTTTGGTTCCTTTTATGTTTTTAACATTGAGTATCAGGAGTCAACCAATGTCAATGTCACAGAGCTAATTAAAAGGTAAAGATATCGACCTATATATTACCTATAGTAATATATATTACTATAGGTTTGGAACAACATGAGGATCAGATTATTATTTTTTTTTTTATTTGTTTGCTTTGGATGAAGTTTTTATATTTTTATTGTTTTTATTCAATGATATGTGCATGATTGTGATAAATGTAGGCAATTCCTTTGAAAATATGCTATGTACCAGGGATGTCAAACTCCTGAAAGGCCACAGCCCAGCAGAATTTAGTTCCAGCCCTGCTTCAACACACTACCTTTAGATTTAGTTTGATCAGGTGTGTTTAATTAGTATAACTGCACTGTTACTCTGGCTATTTTACAGTTATTTACTGCACAATCTACAGTGTTTTGCTGTAATAAAAGGAAACATTTATTATTTATTAACACATTATTTTACTGTAAAAGGAGTAGACTTTGTATGAAATTGTGTAGTGCAAAAAATAAATTACAGTAATTTACTTTATGTACTCATTACAGATAGTAACTGACAATAAATAGCAAATTACTGTTCAACCATTACTGTCCCATCTTCTCTGATGGTTTATGTTGCTATGTATAGAGATGTGCATTTTAAAGGCAGAAATTAATGATTTAGGCATCACCACACACTCCCACGGGCTGTCTGTCTTCTTCTAAACACAAAGGTGTTAGAAAGAGTTTTCAGAAAATGCTGGCCCTTTAAGGGAGCCAGGTGTTTGATTTGTTTACTGCTGAGTGTGCTCTATTCTCTGTCCATCAATTCAGATGTAGAGTCTGATATGTATTAGGCTTTAAATAAGAATCTACAACGAGTAAATAAAATGTGTTCAAATGTTTTTGAGGGTTTCAATAATAAGGCTGTGTTTTAAGTTATATTGTTGTTATCTTGAACTGTGTACTTGAAAGCTACATTGTTAGCTAGTTAGCCTCTCCTCATATAACTTCTTACATTACTTTTGTCTAAGTATATGTATTTATTGGATATTGGATATTGCATACTGCCATAATGTACAGATGCTAACAGTTGTATGTATCTTTCCGGCAACTAAGCCAAAATTAAATTCCATCATCTCTGTAAGGTAACATGTGCACATCATCACAGGGAATCACAAAAACATGATACACATAGCCATCCACACACAAAAGCTCCACTGTCAGGTCACAGGTTGTGAGTTTGTTGCCAAGTATTTTTCAGAGCAGTGTTTCCACCTATGAATTTATATTAGAAACAATAAAAGTTTGTTGTCATGAGATAATTATAACAATAAAAGATTGGATCCTTTGGTTTTTCGATGTTGCCAACTTTATTTTTATTTTTTATAATTATTTTAAACTTTTTATTGAGATTTGACACAGTTTTTAATTACTTAAAACTTTAAAATTTAAAATAATTATGTCGTGTTTTTTGCTGTTCATTTGCTGATCTACCTTCCTGCAGATTCCAGTTGCTATCCATATCAAACACACCTAAACCAATTAATTAGGACCTAAACACCACTTGATAATTACAGGCAGGTGTGTTTGATATGGGTAGCAACTGAAATCTGCAGGAAGGTAGATATCCAGGAACCGGATTGAGCACCCCTGCTATATACCATGGGGGTCAAACTCCAAGTTCCTGGAGAACTGCAGCAGCAGAATTTAGTATCCACCCTGCTTCAACATTACCTGTAGATTTCTAACAAGCCTTAATTAGTTTGATCAGGTGTGTTTAACTAGAGTAACAGCTTAAAGTCCCGGTCACACTGCACTTTTCTCCCAATAGACTTCGATTCATACGCATGTGAGTACTGCAGACCTGGAATAATAGCTCATGCGACAAATTTCATAATTCGCAGCATTGGAAAGTTCAAGCTTGGAGAACGCTGACATGCAAAATCACATCATGTGATTGCTTGATACCAATCAAAGATCAAAACGTGACCTCTCTGGCTTGCTTTTTCAATCTCTAATTATTTTGTTGAATTCCACTTCTCGCGTTGTTTAATTCCACTTCGCAGTGCAGTATGACAGAATTTCGCATGCTCAAACGTTAATGTGACCGCAGCCTTACTGTGCAGACCTGTAATCTGCAAGACAATAATTATATCTGCTGATTTCTTAATTTTGTTCTACTTTTTCTGTTATTTATTTGTTTGGTGCCAAAACAATAAAATAAATTTGTCTGAAAAATGTTATGCCTTCTATTTTTTTAATAACAGCTAAGAATACTGATTAATTTTAGTAACACTACAATAACTATATATTACATACTATTAATGTGTATGCAGTATAATGCTGTGATTTGTAACACTACAATACAGTAATTAACTGTACACAGTTTCCAGTTAGTTACCACTGCTGCTCTATTACAGTAATTAACTGGCAACAAAGTTGCCAGCTACTCACTGTATCGGTTCAGTTACAGTAAATAACTGGCAACACTGTTGCCAGTCACTCACTGTAATGGTTCAGTTACAGTAATTAACTGGCAACACTGTTGCCAGTTACTTACTGTAACTGAACTTTTACAGTGAGTGGCTGGCAACAGTGTTGCCAGTATTCTACTGTAAAATTAACCCGGTAAGGTCTAACAGTGTATTTAGCCTTTCAGTATAGGCCTACAGCAAAATAGAAAGAGTTTGGCCTCATAAAACAATCCCCCAAACAGCTGTCAAAATTTACCAAAAACCATACATTTTATTCTGTTACTAATTGATATATATATATATATATATATATATATATATATATATATATATATATATATATATATATATATATATTCATCACAATGGAAAATATTTTTGTGTTTAGAATATTCATTAGTGATGCATGCAATGATTACAGAATAACAAAAAAAATGCAAAGAATGGCAATGGCAATTTGAAACTTATTATAAATATCCTCAATGTACAGTGTTGTAGATCTCAGATGAGCGGACTGCTGGAAGAGGATGGGGTGGGGTTTTTCTTGCTTTTATTATTTATTATTATAATTATTTTATTATTTATAAAATTTTCTTAGTTTTCATTTCAAATAATAATAAATTTATATTTACCCCACACTGGCTATTCTACTTGTTGCTCTTTACATAGGCCTATCTATCCATCTACATTGTGATTGAACACTGGTAATCCAGATTTAGTGATCCTAAAAAGTTCCTATCTGGATCAGAATGATCCAATCCAATGTTGCTTTGAAAAACTGGCTCAAAAAGTAAGCTGGATTACGTGATCACGGATTGCAAAAACAGGATTACTAAATCCGGATCAATTTTATCCAGATTAAACCTTTTGAAAAACCGGGCCCAGATGCAAAAAGCTCTTAAGTAAAAAATTTTCAGAGCAAACGTATTTCTGCCACGTGTCGCGTGCACTGATCCACACGTGAGTCCAATTGCGCTCTTACAGCTGAAAAATTAAAACAAAACCTTCGTTGCAGCACATTTTAAAAACACGACCTGTATCTCCAAAACAAATCTTATTCTTTTCCCACTTCTTTTGGCAACCCAACATGGCGTCTATCTGCCGTCTGAACACTGTTTCAGGTACAAACAGTCTTGTAAGCTAGCTTTCATATTAATGAAGTTGCACGGCATACACAATAAAGCGCTGATTGGTTTGAACCAAGTCTCTCATGAATGAATGCAGCACACTCAGAGACGTCACAAGGTACTCCCAGGTACAGACATAAAGTCTACACACTAGATTACACGCTAAGATCTCATGACTGTGACGCAGCTTCAAAAAATTAGTTTCTAACTGGAAGTATAAATTTGCTCGAAATTAGGCGAAAACAAACGATTTTCACTTTTTAGTGAAATATTTGTGTCCTAATAGTGTTTTTAGCAGTGTGGGACACATATACGACCGTCAACAGCTCAAAAAAAGGTGTTTTACTGTTTTGTGAGCCTGTAAGTGCAAGTACTTAAATAATTTTATATTTAGTTCATTACTATAACCTTTTAAGCGAATTCTACTTTTTTGTAGACAAAGTTTTATTGGATGAATAACTTTAAGTACAATAGAGTTTTTGTCTGATCCTGCACCTGCTCCCAACCTGACTTACTGTTCAGGCTATGGCATTTTCTCGTGGCTGCAGTTGCAGGACACTTCTGGTGAGTATACTGTAAACATTTCACCCAGTTTTTATTTTCGGCTGTTTGTGAATACAGGAAAACACTGTTTTAAGTATGTTTCGCTTAAAATGTATACTAAATAGTTCATGGGAGCTGTTAATGTTGACAAATGAGACACGTGATTATATTTAGAAGGACCAACTGAATTATTCTTTTTCTTTTTTCTCCACACAGATATTGTGAGGTGTTATTTGTTAGCTTGTTAAAGCTACTTGTAGTGTAAGTAAATAGTATGTTTAAATTTTGTTCTAAACTTTATTTTATTTCATTGAATACCAGGGGACTTAAAGACAGTATTAAGAGAAAAGCAATATTCTTATTTTGCAAAAGTCAACAGGCACAATGTATATTTTTACAAGAGACACATTCCAGCGCAGAGGACTCAACCTTCTGGAGAAACCAATGGGGTGATACTATACTGTTTAGTCATGGAACTATAGATCTGCTGGCGTAGTCATATGCTTGAATAACTGTCCTGGTAAAGTAGTTAAAGTGAAAGAAGATAAGGATGGACACTGGATTGCTGCAGTTTTGATGATTGAAGGTACTCCACTGATTCTTCTAAATGTTTACGGATATAATGGTCAATATAAAAAGAGAATTTTGCTGGAATGCATTTCAGAAACTATTAGAGAGTTGAAAACATTTTTCCCAACTGAAAATATGTTGGTGACTTTAATTGTGTCCCTGATGAATGGATGGATAGATTTTCAACAAAATACGGTTATTATGAAATGAATGTATTACAAATGTTTGTATTAATACTTCCCTAATAGACGTTTGGAATCATGTTAACCCTGAAGTAAGGCAATATTCATGGATTAGACCCAATGGAAATTGTAAATCAAGAATAGATTTTTGGTTGGTAACCCAAGAAATTTTTAAATATGTTTTGCAAGCTAAAATCTCTGCAGCTCCTACAACTGATCATTGTGTAATTACTGTCACACTGATCCCAGGCTCTGAAAGAACATGTAGGCAAAAATATTGGAAATTTAATGCAAACTTGTTAAAAGAAGAATATTTTTGTGACATAGTTAAAAAAATCTTATATTCAATCATGACAAATGATGAGATAAAGTGAGAATGTACTCAATTAATTATGGTAAAATATTGTGTAATAAGCAAAAATAATTAGAAAAACAGCCGATAAAAGACATTAATGATTGTTGTAAAAAGGATTTATCATTAGAACCTAATAAAGAGGAAATGATTAGATTACAAACTAAATTAGACGATTTCTACTTAAATAGGGCACAAGGGGCATATATACGATCTAGAGCAAAATGGATGGAAGTTGGTGTAAAAAACAGCTCTTATTTTAGTAGATTAGAAAAAAGTAGACAGAAATGCAATTACCACCTTAAATCCAAATAATAAAATTGTAACTGATCCAAAAGAAATAAGTAATGAGATTTTTAAACTTTATCAAAGCCTATATTCATCATCATTTTCCATGAAAGATTCTGAGAATTTCTTCAAAAATTCTATAATTTTATTCCTAAAATTGATGAAGATTTTAAAATGATATGTGACTCTGATTTATAAATTGAAGAACTTGATGCTGCTATTAAAAAAATGGCTTTAGGTAAATCACCAGGTCAAGATGGACTTGCAACTAACTTTTATCTTTTTTCTGGAATGATATGAGAGAAATGCTCTTTAAAGCACTAAAAGAATGTTTAGAAAGTCATACACTACTAACTACAATGAAACAGGCTATAATTATTTTAATACCTAAACCAAAAAAGACAACACTCTTATTGATAATTTAAGACCAATTACTTTACTTAACATTGATTACAAAATATTCACTCATGCATTAGCTACTAGACTTAAAGGTGGTATAGGTAAAATTATTAGTGATACACAATCTGGGTTTCTTCCAAATCGACTAATACATAATAACATTCGCATGGTGTTAGATTTATTAGACTATTCACATTTGATAGAGGATGATGGTATAATACTATTTCTGGATTTTCTAAAAGCTTTTGATAAACTTGAACACCCTTTTGTTTTTCAGTCTCAACAATATTTTGGGTTTGGGACAAAATGTATTAATATTCTTTCAATGTTGACAATATAACAAATAACAAGTGTTGTTTTACTTCAATCGGGTACTACAAAGAGATTTGATATCAGAAGGGGAATACGACAGGGAGATCCAGTCAGCCCCCTTCTTTCTTACTTGCTGCCGAATTATTAGCACTGTATATTAAAAATATTAAGCCATTAAAAGTAGATCCTTGTTAATTACACAACTAGCTGATGATACAACTTGATTTCTGAAGGACTCTAATCAAATACCGATTGCCTTAAAGTCTATATCATTGTTTTCTAATGCTTCAGGGTTACATTTAAATTTGAAAAAATGTGAGATTCTAACTCTTCACAATAATACATAAAATTCATTGTATAATATCCCAATTAAAAGCTAAATAACATACTTGGGAATAACTATTACAAAAAGTTTTAGGGACAGGGAAAATAATAATACTCATACTGTTGTAAAGAAAAATAAAAAAACATTAAGTAGCCGGTTACAAAGAAATATTTCAATTTTGGGGAGAATATTATTAACAAAAATGGAAGCAATATCAAGATTAATCTATCCAGCATTTTCCTTAGGTGTAACAGAAATATGTATTAAACAAATTAACAGAGTTCATTATGAGTTTATTTGGAACAATAAGCAACATTTAATTCGAAAAAATGATTTGGTAAAGTTATCAGAGGAAGGGGGGTTGAATGCTATTGATTTTGGCGTTATAAATGGAGTAATGAAGTTAAAATGGTTACAAAGCTTTGTTAAAGGTGAACCGTCTTTATGGTTTAGCATCCCTTTTCATATTTTTCAAAGGATGGGAGGAATTTCTTTTTTTCTAAAATGTGATTTTGACTTACTAAAATTGCCATTTAAATTGTCTGGTTTTCATGCAGAAGTGTTACTATATTGGAAGATGTTGTACAAGCACAATTTTACTCCACATAATGTTATCATTTGGAATAACAGGTGTGTTTTTCTACATGACAGGAAATCTTTATTTTTTAAAGACTGGTTTGACAAAGGAATTAAATGTAATTCATTTAATGGATGATGATGGTAATATGTTGAGCTATGATCATTTTAGGTTAAAATTCAATTTTAATTGTGCATATAGAGAATTCTCTTTGGTTGTCAAAGCTATTAATGTGGCTTTGAGGAACTTAGTTAAAGGTATAGTGCAATACTCCTCTGTAATACCTACACTAGTTGATTTGTTTATAAATAATTATTCATTTTTGGATATTAAACGTAACAACAAGGTCTTGAGATCACTACTGACAAAAGAATATTTTCCTCTTCCTGTTAAAAGAAAAGTTTTATCTGAGAGATTTTCTAAAGCGGACACTATTGATATTAGAAAAAGATACCTGTCATTTCCCTTGTTACCTAAAATGAACGAAGTACATTTCAAAACAATTAATGACATCTATCCATGTAACAAATTTCTTAGAATAAGATTTCATTTAGACAGTAATGCTTGTATTTTTTGCTTGAAAGATATAGAATCCCATGAACATCTTTTTTATAGTTGTTCCAGTGTCAAATCCTTTTGGGACAGATTGTATTAGTGGTTGATAACTAAAAATGTAACACCTGCGTTTGACTATCACATTGTGAAATTTGGCATTTTTATGAAAAACAAGGAAGTTGAATTTTTATGTAATAATATGTTGATTGTAGCAAAATTTTATATACACAAATGTAGATTTGTTAAAGTTTCTCCTTGTTTCAAAGCATTTACAAATGATTTCAATATGTTATATAAATCTATAAAACAAGTAAAAACAAAAGGTGCCTTAAAGCTCTCTAAGCTTTTGTCAACATATATGGACTGACCCCTCTGAATGTAATGTATTTTCTTTTGTATTATTTAAGGTTAATTTTTATGTTATTATTAATTTGTACTGTTTTGTTTATTATATGCTGCTTGGATATAATGATATATATGTTTAACGATGGAAGTTGAAAATGCCTGTGTGTTATTTGAAGTTTAAATTAAAAAAAAAAAAAGTTCGTCAAGAGAATAATAAAATACGAGATTGCTAGAATATAAATGTGTCACTGTGGTAATGGATATACACAATTTATCAATATATATAAACATGTAGCCTATCAAAAAATAGAAGTGCAAGTGACTGATGATATTTTAAGCATGAGGATTAAAATATCAGCCATACTTAATAGTGACGAGTCCAACCATTCATTTATACATTCATTAAAGAATTTAAGCATACAAAATGTCAACCTCAACACTGTCAGTGAAACATATACACACGCACGCAGTACAATAAAGAATGAATGAATAAATTAGGAGCAAAAATATTATGTCAATAGAAAAAAAAGCATGCATCCAAAATCAAAAGAATGCTGAGTTTATACGAAGAACGAAACCGGCAAAAATAAATAAATAAATAAATGAATAAATACGCAAAAAAAAAGAAAAAAATACAAATAAAAGACAAAGTAAATAAATACATAAATTCATACATAAATAAAAAATTAATAAATACGCAAATATATAACGAAATTGAAGAATAAATCCATACATTTCTGCAAAAATAAAATAAAATAAAGAATAACAAAATATGCGCATATATACATAAATAAGCATTGAAATCTATAAATTCCTGTATAAATAAAAAAATTAATAAATAAATACGCAAATAAATAAATAAGTAAATAAATCCATAAATGCAGGCATAAATATTTTTTTTATAAATAAATTAATACGACTGATAAATAAACAAATAAAAAAAATGTCTTCATAAATAAAAATGAATAAAAACGAAAATATATAAATAAATAAGTAAATAAATTCTGCATAAATAAAACAAAGCATAAATAAACAAGAAAATATAAATTACTACATAAATAAAACATTAAATAAATAAAAAAAGCAATTATAAAAATAAATGAGTAAAAAAGTTCACAATTTCCTGCATAAATAAAGCAAATAAATATGCAATGTATTTATTTATTGTTTTATTTATGCAGGAATTTATGAATTTATTTATTCATTTATTTATTTATTTGTTTACTTATTTATTTATAGTTTTTGAAGGTTTCGTCCTCTATAGGTTTTTTTTTTCCTAGGGTGCGAATATCCATGTTGCAGATGCAGATAGATAATGATAAATTGATTGATAAATTGTGCAAAAGGAATAATAACGAAGTAAATAGAAGTGTCTAGCATTTTACAATCCTATATTAAAGAGATTCAGACGTTTTAAATCATTTGGTAAATTTAGGTCCATTCGAATTTTGTTATAAATAAATATATGTAATATAATGTATAATAGTGAAAGTAAAATAGTGAAAAACAAATGTTTTTAATGATTTTTTATTGTTACAACTGTTTATTTGAATTCATTTCGAGTTTTAGTTTGTTGTAAAACTGACGCAGAATTAATTTCATGAAGGCGTAACGCTGGTCTATGTTTTACAAGTTTAGCCTGTTAACCGCGCAGCCGCTTGCATACAGGCTATGAGTATGTGTGATCAGTTATTGATTGATTATAAGGCATATACTTTATGCAAAAACAATATGGCACTTTCAAATGGCCACAGAAACGCTCCACAGAAACGGCCCAGCCTGCGTCACATTTAGAATTGAATGTGAATGTTCGAAACGGTGACATCATAGCTAAGAGAATGCGAATGCAACTCTGACTTTGGCATTCTGCGGTTAAACTAGTTGAGCGATGGGTCAACGTAATTGTCGTTGCAAAAAGGCAAACAATGATTTTGAGCGTGTGTACGTTTACCATCACGATGCACCGCCACAGCTCACCAATTTGGTGGAAGCTCATAAACATCCTGTTGGCGTAGGTGAAGATAGTGCGAGTGAGGGGAAAAATAAAAAGAGAAAGGAGGCCAACCGTAAAAAGAAAAGAAGGTTCAAGTTGTGGCGGTGGTTCTCCTGTCTGAGAGCTGCTGAAAAAAATAGTACACTTCAGGTTGATGGAGAGGCTCAGGACACTGGGGCAACTGCAGCACCACCTGAAGTACAACCTTCCTCCTCTTCAGGTGACGGATCTCTACAGCAGGTCATTCATACTATAGACCTCAATCTTCAGGAACCTTCAGCCAGTGACCCTGAAGTCTATCCAACAGTAAAGAAACATCTTACTGTTCAACCTGATGTCCTCCGTTCTCCAGTTCTGAGCAGCAATACTGCTCAGACTTCATTCGACTGGAAATTTGACATCAGCCAGACTCCATTGCTTAGTCCTGACTATTGTGATGAAGCCGAAAGCTTAGCTCACACCTTATCTGACTGGAGCATTGATTCTGGCCTGGCTCTAGCACGCACCACATCAAGGTGGAGCAATGATTTCACTAAGACTTCAGCACACACCATGTCAGATTGGAGCATTGATAAGATCAAAACACCAACACGCACCACATCAGATTGGAGTACTGACGCTACCCGGACTCCGGTACACAAAGTGTCAGTCTGGAGTATTGATGTCACCCAGCCTCCATTTCACTCATCCACTTCTGATTGTTGTAACAATGCCACTGAGATTCCAGTCCCCGATGCTTCCGAGGGGAGTGCCAATTTCCCTCAGATTTCACAGCACACAACGTCAGACTGGAGCATCAATGGTGGTCAAACTCCAGTCTGCACACAGGCCTCTGTTTCAAAACAAATAGAGAATAATGGAAAGATGACAAGTCAGGGTAAGTTGACTGTCCCTTAAACACACACACACACACACACACACACACACACACACACACACACACACACACACACACACACACACACACACACACACACACACACCTGCACTACTATATCAGGCCATTTTAATGTTTCCATTTGTGACCCTGGACCACAAAACCAGTCTTAAGTTGCACAAGATACATTTTTGGCAATAGGTAAAACTAAAGCTTATTTATTCAACATTCAGACCTCATTTTCAAAAAATGTACACTGATTAAGTAAAACATTTTGTCCTGTTTTACACTGGTTGATATTTCATATTACTTAACCTTGGTTTTGTTTTAATAGTCATCAATTCTTGCCACTATCTGATCGATGACATGCTGGGTGAAGGATCCTTTGGAACTGTGTACAAGGGGCGACGTCTACACGATGACTTAAAGGTGCCTTTCATTTTCCTGGATAGGATAAATAGTAACAAATACAATATGTTAGCTGTACAATCATTCTTACATACACTTTGCTTATTTCTTGTTTATTAGGTGGCAGTGAAATTTGTCACAAAGACGGAAGATGTGGAATACATACGTATCATAAGTGATTTCTCATAAGACAAGCTACTGTTGTCGAAATTTTGTGAAATTATGATTCAATTCATAATCTATAAAATATATATCTATCTAAACATCATAAAAAATGTATTTCCTGTAGTCGGGTCATTCAGAGCCCTTTCCTCTTGAAGTTGCACTTCTCATCCTCGCCCATGGAGTATCCAGCGTTCCAGAAATAATCCAGCTTCTGGACTGGCAGGACCAGGAGGACCATTATATAATGGTGTTGGAATACCCTTCACCCTGTGAGGACCTATATGCTTTCACAGAAAGCTATGGAGGATCCATAAGTGAAGGTTTAGCGCGTGTTGTTATGCAGCAGGCAACTCAAGCTGCATACATGTGCTGCCGCAATGGTGTTCTACATCGCGATATCAAACTTGAAAATCTACTAATCAACAAGGAGACTCATAAAGTCAAATTAATAGACTTTGGGTGTGGAGACCTTCTCAAGAAATTACCCTACGATACATTTGCCGGTATGTATTAACCCTTAAGCTGTGAAAAACGATATTCTGAATGTATAGCAACAAATGCTAATTGATGCAAAAATCTTTTACCTTTAGGCACCCTTGAGTACTGCCCCCCAGAGTTTGAGGAAACGGGTGAATACAATGGGAAGCCGGCAACAGTCTGGTCCCTTGGCATCCTCTTGTTTGTATTGGTGTGTGAGGACTTTCCCAACCCTCAAGAACTGCACATGATCAATGAGAACAACTTCTCCAAAGCTGGCTTGTCCGATGGTAAGCTCTTTATTTCAAAGACTCTTACATGCAACATCAAAGGAGGTGTGAAGTTCAAGGTAAACAGATGTTTCAACTGTTTTTCACAGAATGCTGTCAGTTGATTAGTTGCTGTCTCCAGCAAAAGCCAGAGCAGCGGATTCAATTAAAAGAGATTCTTCTCCACGAATGGTTCAAGGTATGAAGCCTAAGCAGAGTATTTTGGGAGGGTTAATTCAAACACAAGACTATGGATGTTAGCTTAGAGAATATTAGATTTGGATTGACTTTTGATAAACTAATTGCTGTTTTTATTTTAGGACACCAACCTGGAGAACTGAAGAACAGCCACCCTACATGTTATTGTCTTGAGAGGAACGTTTCAGGCTGTTTGAGGCAGGAAATCTTGAGCAGGAGGTGGCTCTTCTCAAAACAAACAATAAAACATATGCATTAATTGAACTCTTGTGAAGAGTATTATTTGACAAAAACTATTCTAGGAGAGCACATATTTACATAGTACTGTGAATCTTGTTTCTGTCATGTATGATAAGTATGCAATGCATTTCTTGTGTCATGCTATTCTTACAGTTAAAAAGATGACTAGAGGCTGCATATTGACACAATAAATGTGTCAAAAAAGTCACCAACACAAAACAGCTGATGATAAACATCATTTTAAGCTGTAAAATGACATCACATTTCCACTCTGAAAATGAATATTTAAAATAACAGACACTTCCCTGCCACATGTATTTGTTCTTCAGACATCTCACCAAGCAATGAGACGTTCAAATGCTGTCTAATAGACTCTAAACGTCTGGCCAAAAGAAGGCTAAATTTGGGTAGGCAGTGCAAATCTATATGGCTACTTGATGACTTGATTTATAGATAATTATTCATTCATTCATTTTCCTTCGGCTTAGTCCCTTTATTAATCAGGGGTTGCCACAGCGGAAAGATCTGCTAACTTATCCAGTATATGTTTTACACAGCAGATGTCCTTCCAGTCACAACCAAGTAAACTCCTATACACTCACATTCACACACATACACTATGGCTAATTTAGACTGTGGCTTCTTCAATTCAGTTTCCCCTACCTGTACTGTGGGGGAAACTGGAGCACCCGGAGGAAACCCACATGAACATAGAGAGAACATGCAAACTCCACAAAGAAACGCCAAGTGACCCAGCTTGGTCCCGCTAGGAAGCCAGCGACCACCTTGCTGTGCAGCAACAGTGCTAACCACTGAGCCTCCATGCCACCTTATAAGCAGTTAGATGTTTTTCAAACACACACAAAAACGTTTGTTTTTTTTCCCTTCGCAAGTTGAATAACTGTGCATAGGTCAATTCAAACATAATACATCTAGATATGTTTATATCATGTTTACAGTTTTTGGACATTAATACTTAAACAATGACAATATGTGGGCTTGAAATTGCAAATTTTAAAAAAAGTTTTAAATTTTTTATTTTCTGTGCAAATACAAAAAAATTAATAAATAAATTTTTTAAAAAATTGTGAAAATGGCAATGCCATGTGAAAGCAAATCCGAGCAGCAAATCCGGATTTCACAATCTCCAGGGCCCGGTTTTTCAAAAGTAATCCACTAGAATTTTGTATAAGGGATTGGATCAAATCTTGAAAATGGGTTTTTCAAAAGAAAAAACGGATTACATAATCGGATTAGATCACGTAATCTAATCTTGGTTTTGATCCGGATAAAACCTTTACTTTGGGTTTTTCAGACCTTTTTTGTAGGATTTGGATCACTTTGATCCAAAAAACCTGGATTAAACTGATCCCATCAGAAGGGTGGATTTAGCGTGGATTTCATGCCTAAAAGGTAATGAAAACTTAAAAAATTTATTAAACAATACTATTTTTGGATCATGCAGTCTCTTAAGAGATATACTATTTATTCATAAGGTTTTAATTTTATTTGTTCATCTGTCAGGCTATAGTGATTATTGGCTTTAACGTATTTAGCCTTTCTGTATAGGCTTCCAGCAAAGTAGAAAGAGTTTGGCCTCATAAAATAATCCCCCAAACAGCTGTCAAAACTGACCAAAAACAATAAATTTTATTCTGTCACTAATTGATATATATATATATATGTATTCATCACAATGGAAAATATTTTTCTTATTAGAACATTTATTAATGATGATAGCAATGATTACAGAATAAACAAAAAATGCAAGAAATGGCAATGACTGATTTTTGAAATCTCTTTCAACAATTGCAAAAAGAGACTGAAAGGGCAGAAGCACAGCTTCGCCTGGCAGAGGAACAACTGACTCTGACCAAACTGCAGCAAACCAAGGTTAGACTTGAGATCCCCCACCTAAAGGATACGCTTCACATCAGATGAGGAAGTCTGAGATTATTGTGGAGTTTTTGACATTAAGTATTTTTTTTTTATTTACATCTATATTTGAAACTTATTATAAATATCCTCAATGTACAGTGTTTGTGTTGTAGGTCTCAGATGAGCGGACTGCTGGAAAAGGATGGGGTGGGCTTTTTCTTGTTTTTCTTATTTATTATTATTATTAATTTAATATTTATTACATTTTCTTAGTTTTCATTTAAAAAAATAATAAATTATATTGACCCCACGCTGGCTATTCTATTTGTCATTTCCTATCCTGTTTGAGCACTGGTAATCCAGATTTAGTGATCCTGAAAAGTTCCTATCCAGATCAGATTGGTCCAATCCAATGTTGCTTTGAAAAACTGGCTCAAAAAGTAAGCTGGATTACCTGATCACGGATCGCAAAAAACAGAATTACTAAATCTGGATCAATTTGATCCGGATTAAACCTTTTGAAAAACCGGGCCCTGGGCCCGGTTTTTCAAAAGTAATCCACTAGGATTTTGGATAAGGGATTGGATCAAATCTTGAAAATGGGTTTTTCAAAAGAAAAAAACGGATTACCTAATCGGATTAGATCACGTAATCCAATCTTGGTTTTGATCCAGATCAAACCTTTAGTTTGGGTTTTTCAGACCTTTTTTTGTAGGATCTGGATCACTTTGATCCAAAAAACCTGGATTAAACTGATCCCATCAGAAGGGTGGATTTAGCGTGGATTTCATGCCTAAAAGGTAATGAAAACTTAAAAATGTATTAAATAAAACTATTTTTGGATCATGCAGTATCTTGCGAGATATACTATTTATTAATAAGGTTTTAATTTTATTTGTTCATCTGTCAGGCTATAGTGATTATAGGCTTTAACGTATTCAGCCTTTCAGTATAGGCCTACAGCAAAGTAGAAAGAGTTTGGCCTCATAAAATAATCCCCCAAACAGCTGTCAAAACTGACCAAAAACAATAAAAAAAATTTGTGTCACTAATTGATATATATATATATATATATATATATATATATATATATATATATATATATATATATATATATATATATATATATATATATATATATATATATATATTCATCACAATAGAAAATATTTTTCTTTTTAGAATATTTATGTGTGATGCATGCAATGATTACAGAATAACCAAAAATAAAAATGCAAAGAATGGCAATGACTTTAGATTTCTCTTTCAACAATTGCAAAAAGAGACTGAAAGGGCAGAAGTTCAGCTTCATCTGGCAGAGAACAACTGACTCTGACCAAACTGCAGCAAACCAAGGCCAGACTTGAGATCTGCCTCCTAAAGGCTTTGCTCAACAAGCTGGTCTCTCCACATCAGATGAGGAAGTCTGAAATAATTGTGGAGTTTTTGACATTAAGTCTTTTTTATTTACATTTGAATTTGAAACTTATTATAAATATCCTCAATGTACAATGTTGTAGGTCTCAGATAAGCGGACTGCTGGAAGAGGATGGGGTGGGGTTATTCTTGTTTTTATTATTTATTATTATTATTATGATTATTTTATTATTTATTAAATTTTCTTAGTTTTCATTTCAAATAAAAATAAAGTTATATTGACCCCACACTGGCTATTATTTTTTGCTCTTTACACAGGCCTGTCTATCTACATTGTGATTTTGATCTATTTGATCCGGATGAAACCTTTTGAAAAACCGGGCCCAGGGCCCGGTTTTTCAAAAGGTTTAATCCGGATCAAATTGATCCAGATTTAGTGATTCTGTTTTTGCGATCCGTGATCACGTAATCCAGCTTACTTTTTGAGCCAGTTTTTCAAAGCAACATTGGATTGGATCAATCTGATCTGGATAGGAACTTTCCAGGATCACTAAATCTGGATTACCAGTGCTCAAACAGGATAGGAAATCACAATGTAGAACTATAGATATGTAAAGAGCGACAAGTAGAATAGCCAGCGTGGGGTCAATATAATTTTTTTTTTAAATGAAAGCTAAGAAAATGTAATAAATATTAAATTAATAATAATAATAAATAAGAAAAACAAGAAAAAGCCCACCCCATCCTTTTCCAGCAGTCCGCTCATCTGAGACCTACAACACAAACACTGTACATTGAGGATATTTATAATAAGTTTCCAATATAGATGTAAATAAAAAAAATACTTAATGTCAAAAACTCCACAATAATCTCAGACTTCCTCATCTGATGTGAAGCGTATCCTTTAGGTGGGGGATCTCAAGTCTGGCTTTGGTTTGCTGCAGTTTGGTCAGAGTCAGTTGTTCCTCTGCCAGGCGAAGCTGTGCTTCTGCCCTTTCAGTCTCTTTTTGCAATTGTTGAAAGAGATTTCAAAAATCAGTCATTGATATTTCTTGCATTTTTTGTTTATTCTGTAATCATTGCTATCATCATTAATAAATATTCTAATAAGAAAAATATTTTCCATTGTGATGAATACATATATATATATATATATATATATATATATATATATATATATATATATATCAATTAGTGACAGAATAAAATTGATTGTTTTTGGTCAGTTTTGACAGCTGTTTGGGGGATTATTTTATAAGGCCAAACTCTTTCTACTTTGCTGGAGGCCTATACAGAAAGGCTAAATACGTTAAAGCCAATAATCACTATAGCCTGACAGATGAACAAATAAAATTAAAACCTTATTAATAAATAGTATATCTCGTAAGATACTGCATGATCCAAAAATAGTATTGTTTAATAAATTTTTTAAGTTTTCATTACATTTTAGGCATGAAATCCACGCTAAATCTACCCTTCTGATGGGATCAGTTTAATCCATGTTTTTTGGATCACAGTGATCCAGATCCTACAAAAAAGGTCCGACAAACCCAAACTAAAGGTTTGATCCGGATCAAAACCAAGATTGGATTACGTGATCTAATCCAATTATGTAATCCGTTTTTTCTTTTGAAAAACCCATTTTCAAGATTTGATCCAATCCCTTATCCAAAATCCTAGTGGATTACTTTTGAAAAACCGGGCCCAGGGCCCGGGGCCAGGCAAATGTAATAAAGACTTAAAAATTTTATTAAATAATACTATTTTTGGATCACGCAGTATCTTGCGAGATATACTATTTATTCATAAGGTTTTAATTTTATTTGTTCATCCGTCAGGCTATAGTGGTTATTGGCTTTAATGTATTCAGCCTTTCAGTATAGGCCTACAGCAAAATAGAAAGAGTTTGGCCTCATAAAATAATCCCCCAAACAGCTGTCAAAATTTACCAAAAACAATACATTTTATTCTGTCAATAATTGATATATATATATATATATTCATCACAATGGAAAATATTTTTCTTTTTAGAATATTTCAAGAGTTCACACTTAGCTGATGATTTACAAAAGCTTGTTTGGCATGCTGTCCATGGAGAGAGCCCGAGCTCAAGGGCTCCTCGAGCCCGGGGCTTCCTCCCGTTGGCAGAGCAAGAGGGGAGCCTGAGCTCGGTGGATCTCAGAACTCCCCTGCCGCTGTAGCTAAGGGAACGCAAGGGATTAGACAAGCTTGATTGTTATGTATGTTGAATGTCTTTGGATGGTGGGAGGAAACCGGAGAACCCGGGGAAAACCCACGCGGACACGGGGAGGACATACAAACTCCTCACAGAAACACCCACCGGTCCTGTGGAACCCGGGCCGGCAGTGTTCTTGCTGTGTGGCTCACAGTGCTAACCACTGGGCCGCCGTGCCGCCCAATCACAGGTAAAGAAGGAGAATAGGGGAGGAGGGGGGCTTCTTCCAAACGAAGATAAAGTGAACTGAAAACTGTGGCTATTTATAGTAGCTTAGGGCTCATATGATTGGAAGATAGTGATTAGCAAATGCGAGACTGGCCGTGATAAATCATAAGCACGTGATCCTCTCGAAATTAGTTTATGAATAAACTTCACTTCAAGAGTTCACACTTAGCTGATTATTTACAAAAGCTTGTTTGGCATGCTGTCCCGGGAGAGAGCCCCGAGCTCAAGGGCTCCTCGAGCCCGGGGCTTCCCCCCGTTGGCAGAGCAAGAGGGGAGCCTGAGCTCGGTGGATCTCAGAACTCCCCAAAATGCAGTAATTAATCGCTCGGGACAGCAGCCGCGTATTCAAGGAAAAAAACCCCAAAAAGCAAGGAAAATAGAGCTATATCCGGCTGCTGGATATAATGGAAGGAAAGAAAGTTTAATGCATGGGCATTAAGTAGATAGGATTATGAAGGGTGAAGAGAGGATTCTAGTAGCTCCTGCTGGAGTTAGAGCTTGCAGATGGGAAGAGATAGGTAGCAGTGAGTGGAAGAGAGGATTTTAGGGTAACTCTTGCGAGAGTTGGAGCTCGGAGCGACCCCTGCGGGGGTCAGAGCTTGAGGGTAGAGTGTAGATAGGAGGAGATAGGTAGCAGTGAGTGGGAGAGAGGATTTTGGGTAACTCTTGCGAGAGTTGGAGCTCGGAGCGACCTCTACGGAGGTCAGAGCTTGGAGGTAGAGTGTAGATAGGAGGAGATAGGTAGCAGTGAGTGGAAGAAAGTAACTCTTGCGAGAGTTGGAGCTCAAAGCGACCTCTGCGGAGGTCAGAGCTTGGGGGTAGAGTGTAGATAAGAGGAGATAGGTAGCAGTGAGTGGAAGAGAGTAACTCTTGCGAGAGTTGGAGCTCGGAGCGACCTCTGCGGAGGTCAGAGCTTGAGGGTAGAGTGCAGATAGGAGGAGATAGGTAGCAGTGAGTGGGAGAGAGGATTTTGAGTAACTCTTGCGAGAGTTGGAGCACAAAGCGACTTCTGCGGAGGTCAGAGCTTGGGGGTAGAGTGTAGATAAGAGGAGATAGGTAGCAGTGAGTGGAAGAGAGTAACTCTTGCGAGAGTTGGAGCTCGGAGCGACCTCTATGGAGGTCAGAGCTTGGAGGTAGAGTGTAGATAGGAGGAGATAGGTAGCAGTGAGTGGAAGAGAGTAACTCTTGCGAGAGTTGGAGCTCAAAGCGACCTCTGCGGAGGTCAGAGCTTGGGGGTAGAGTGTAGATAAGAGGAGATAGGTAGCAGTGAGTGGAAGAGAGTAACTCTTGCGAGAGTTGGAGCTCGGAGCGACCTCTGCGGAGGTCAGAGCTTGAGGGTAGAGTGCAGATAGGAGGAGATAGGTAGCAGTGAGTGGGAGAGAGGATTTTGGGTAACTCTTGCAAGAGTTGGAGCTCGGAGCGACCTCTGCGGAGGTCAGAGCTTGGAGGTAGAGTGTAGATGGGAGGAGATACGTAGCAGTGTGTAGAAGAGAGGGTTCTGGGTAACTCTTGCGAGAGTTGGGGCTCGGAGCGACCCCTGCGGTGGTCAGAGCTAGAGGGTGAGTCAATAAGGAGAAGAGAGGTAGTTGAAGTAGAGTGAAGAAGTTTTAGCTTGAGCAGACCCCTGCAGGGGTTGGAGCTTGGAGACTAGGCGGAAAAGAATAGGTATCAGCATGAAGAAGAAAGGACTATGGCCGAATCCTGCGAGAGTCGGAGCTCAAGGGGGCCCCTTCAAGGGTCTGAAGAGTCAAGACGGGAGAAAAAAGATTGGTAGAGGTAGAGTGTAGAAAAAATTAGTTGGGAGTGGAGTGTAGAGAAGAAAGGAACGAGAGGCTAAAAAGTAGGGTTATAAGGATAAAAGATTTGGAAAAGTTGGAAGAAGGGAACAAGCACAAATATAATACATATGTACAAACGCAGTAAATGCGCAAAGAACATGTGGATACAAATGTTTGCATCTGTAAATAGCTATTGGTGATTGCAGAAGATGCTAACTGCAATGGCCCTTGAGGGAGTCCTTGGCAAACATGTAAGGGTGCCATGGGTGGACAATTGGGCTTCTGCGGGGTTTGGTTTGGATGACTCTTGCGAGACTCGAGGCTCTGTTAGACATCTTTTTGAGTTGGAGCCGTGTGAGGAGGTGCTTGGGGGTTGGTTAAAGCCTGTTGGGCTTTCTTGAGGTGGTATTTATTGAGGCGTATGTAAGATTTGAAAGCTTCAGAAGACCAGCGACCAAGGGTCTGGATCTGATGGTGTGAGAGCCTGTTAGAGGCTGCTGTAGTGGCTGTGCCAATCCCGAATGAGTGGCTGGAAAAGGGCTCTGGGGGAAAACCTGATAGGCGAAGGATTGTCATTGTCGCTTGTCACTCAATGCGCGTGTTCTGATCAGCTGTGTTGTCGTGCACGTACTCAAGAGCGGTGTTATCGCGCGCCTACTGAAGGGCGGGACCGAGGGTGTTAGGAAGGGCACTTTCTATGCAAGACTAAAAAGGGCATGTGCTCTGCACAGGTTGAGCCCTATGTGTGCACGTGCCTGCCCTGCATCTTATATATATTATCAGCCTGATCTCACGAGAAAACGTAAGTATTTTACGTTTTGCCAGTTTAGTGGCTAATTCGTACGAATTCGTACGAGTTCAGTCGTACGAAATGGTATGATTTTTAAAAGGAGGCGTGGCACCTGACCCCACTCCTAACCCCAACCGTCATTGGGGGATAAGCAAATCGTACTAAATTGTACGAATTAAATCGTACGAATTCATATGAATTAGTCGCTAAATGAAAAAGTTACGAATTGCCGTGAGATTGTGTTGATATTATAGGTAGATACAGACTGGTACAGACTGATGTGACTGGAGTGGGGTGGGGGTGTTTTATTTATACATATATACGCCTTTTTTTTAGGTGAGGGAATGGAAGTTTTGAGTGAGTTCCCCCACTTTTTTCCCTAGGACTTCAATAAGTCAAAGTACAGGTCTAGACTTAATGATGATCCTCTTCAAGCCATACTGAGGGTCTCAACTGCTTCCGCTCTAAAGCCAAATGTGGTTCAGATTTGTGAGAAGAAGCGCTGTCAAGTCTCTGGCAGCAAGAAGTAGGCAAAAGATGCCATGTTCAGAAGAACTGTTCATAATCTTCACTTAATGTTCTATTAATGTTCAGGACACTTCATGTTCAGAAGAAATAATTAAAACTGTTAATAATGACATTTGAGGACTTTTTTTTGTGGAATCCCTTATGCGGTCCAGCCTCACCCAGACTTTGCCTCCTGCGGCCCCCAGGTAAATTGAGTTTGAGACCCCTGGTGTAGATGCATGAAGTAAGGATTTTGAGTGTAATGGGTTGTCTAGCATGGTATGGAATTGTTTGAATGAATTCCATGCTGTGAGGTATGCATTGAGGGTTCACATTGGTCTTTCGGAATGGAAATACAATTGGTGTGGCCATGTTAAGGCAAAGCAGTGTCCTTTGTAGTAGCCACTGTAACCTATTGGAGGGGCAGCGTCTGTGTATAAGTTAATGTCAATAGGGGATGCTATCAAGTCGCTGTAGAAAAAGGAACAGCCGTTCCATTGCTTAAGGAAAGAGATCCATAAGCAGAGTTAATCGCGACTGGGTTTAGAGAGAAAAATTGTTTCTTCTAAGCCATGAACTGTGGTGGATAATTGAAGGAGGTGGGAAATGAAAGGAATGATGCGCATAGCGAAATTTAGATGGCCTAGAATTGGTAGGAGTTCTCGTTGTGTGCACATCTGTTTTTCAAGGAAAATTTGGGATAGAGAAAATATTCGATTGATTTTCTCTTTAGGAAGGGATGCTTGGAATTTATGCGAGTCTAGATTAATACCCAGAAATTCGATTGAAGTACAGGGTCCTTTCTGAGATCAGCGAAAACCTGCTGGGTGATCGCTAGGTGTTTGGCTGGAGGAGATGACGGGGGGGAAATAAGAAAATCGTCTAGAAGGTGAATGAGGTATGGGATTCCGTAAATATTAGACAGAATCCAGCATAAAGCTTCTGACATCATGTCAACTATTTTTTGGGCTGCTTTTGCATCCAAAAAATAAAATTGATTGCGCCAATGAATGCCAAAAAGGTGCTAGAAGTCTGGGTGGATTGGCAGGATTTTAAAGGTAGAGGAAATGTCTACTTTGGCTAGCCAGGTGTTACGACTGGCTATCTTTATGAGAGAGATCGCTTGATCAATGTCGTGGTAGTTAAGCGAATATTCGTCCAATGGGATAGTGCTGTTAATGCTAGGAAAGGAGCAATTGTGTTGGGACGAAAGGTCGACTATAAGGCGTTTTTGCCAGAAAATTTTTGAGTAGCGACACCAATGGGGCTAATGCGCGAGATATTAAATGGAGGAGCCTTGAATGGTTCAATCATGAAGTTGTTGTTGATTTTTTTTTTTAATAAGATAATCGACGGTTTCAGGTTCGGAGGTTGCAGACTGCAGGTTAGGACAGATTGGATAAAGTGAAAAATGGAATGTATCCTTTGTGAAGAGGATGTGGAGTGTAATAGGTTGGATGAGGGTCAGCTTCTGGAGCCAGCAGTCATGATCTCTAAAATAGAAAAAACAAAGAGAATCAGAAATTAAATCTTTGCAAAATAATACAAGTATGGCAGACATGAAAATTGTTTTAGTTGATATCCATGCGAGGCATCTTAATAAGGGCATAGGCGGCTGTAAATGGAAGCGCTTTTGTTAATGCATGGTCCGATAGCTTCATTGATACGATGTGCAAGGATGGTAGGGGTGGGTGTTCGTCTCCCCACGGGATGACAGATGGATGGAGAGCTGAGGATATGGCTTGTCTGGTGGTCCTGGAAAACTGGTACCTCTTGAAGACTGAGCATGTGAAGTGATAGTGAAGTTTAAATTTCTATTTATAACAGTCAAGTGGGAAGTTTGTTTCTTTGCCGTTTTCACATCCGACTGACTTGCTATATAATCTTATATGACGCTTTGTAAATCAACACATGAGTCACTGGCGTATTACAATTAGACTTCTGTGCTTGATGGCATAATGTTTTTCAATAGCTTGCTAATATTTACTGGTTGAGTAATAATCTTTTCAGAAGTTAAATGTCTAATGGAATTTATTATTATTATTTTTTTTAATCTTAACTAAATTTACAAGCGTGTCTGGCCTATTCATTCATAAGGTCTTTGCAACAGAGTCAAGAGAGAGGGCGGGACCATCTCCAGTCTTTTAGCTCATTGGATGGTGACGCTTCTCTTTACAGCTATTAGCTTAAGGAGTTTCAGTCAGGCCATGCAAAAGGTGCAAAAAGCCTGGCGGCCATTTTGTTGATTAAATTCAACATTGTTTATGGCTGGAGCTGCTGCTCTGCTGAACACATTCCAGCAAACAATCTGTTAAACGATGGATCGCATGTGTACTGCTAGGAGAAGGTGAGGGTTCAGTTTTATTGCAATAGCTTTGGAGTTTTGGCTTATATCTTGCTGGGAAATAAGGTTGAAGACACAGCAGATGCGTTGTGGAGGCTCTTTGAAGTGGAAGGTTTTGGTGTTGTTGTTTAAGCTGTTGATGAAATTGTTGGAGTTGTAGTTGTTTGAAATGGTAGTAATAGTAGTAGTTGTTGTTGTTGCTGTAGCTTGTATATTGTAGCTTGTAGATTGAAGCTTTTAGATTGTATATTGTAGATAGTAGCTTGAAGCTTGTATAGTTGATGAGCGGAGCAGAGCGTTCTTCCAAACGAAGATCCTGAAGATTGTAGCTTGTTGCTGCACAGCTTCATCTGGCAGAGGAACAACTGACTCTGACCAAACTGCAGCAAACCAAGACCAGACTCGAGATCCGCCTCCTAAAGGCTGCGCTCAGACAAGCTGCTCTCTCTTATTTACATCTATATTTGAAACTTATTATAAATATCCTCAATGTACAGTGTTGTAGGTCTCAGATGAGTGGACTGCTGGAAGAGGATGGGGTGGGGTTTTTCTTGTTTTTATTGTTTATTATTTTATTATTTATAAAATTTTCTTAGTTTTCATTTCAAATAAAAATAAATTTATATTTACCCCGCACTGGCTATTCTACTTGTTGCTCTTTACATAGGCCTATCTATCCATCTACATTGTGATTGAACACTGGTAATCCAGATTTAGTGATCCTGAAAAGTTCCTATCTGGATCAGAATGATCCAATCCAATGTTATTTTGAAAAACTGGCTCAAAAAGTAAGCTGGATTACGTGATCACGGATTGCAAAAACAGGATTACTAAATCCGGATCAATTTTATCCAGATTAATCCTTTTGAAAAACCGGGCCCAGATGCAAAAAGCTCTCGAGTAAAAAATTTTCAGAGCAAACGTATTTCTGCCGCGTGTCGCGTGCACTGATCCACACGTGAGTCCAATTGCGCTCTTACAGCTGGAAAATTAAAACAAAACCTTCGTTGCAGCACATTATAAAATCACGACCCGTATCTCCAAAACAAATCTTATTCTTTTCCCACTTCTTCTGGCAACCCAACATGGCGTCTATCTGCCGTCTGCCAACACTGTTTCAGGTACAAACAGTCTTGTAAACTAGCTTTCATATTAATGAAGTTGCACGGCATACACAATAAAGCGCTGATTGGTTTGAACCAAGTCTCTCATGAATGAATGCAGCACACTCAGAGACGTCACAAGGTACTCCCAGGTACAGACATAAAGTCTACACACTAGATTACACGCTAAGATCTCATGACTGTGACGCAGCTTCAAAAATTAGTTTCTAACTGGAAGTATAAATTTGCTCGAAATTAGGCGAAAACAAACAATTTTCACTTTTTGGTGAAATATTTGTGTCCTAATAGTGTTTTTAGCAGTGTGGGACACATATACGACCGTCAACTGCTCAAAAAAAGGTGTTTTACTGTTTTGTGAGCCTGTAAGTGCAAGTACTGCAATAATTTTACATTTAGTCATTACTATAACCTTTTAAGCGAATTCTACTTTTTTGTAGACAAAGTTTTATTGGATGAATAACTTTAAGTACAATAGAGTTTTTGTCTGATCCTGCACCTGCTCCCAACCTGACTTACTGTTCAGGCTATGGCATTTTCTTGTGGCTGCAGTTGCAGGACACTTCTGGTGAGTATACTGTAAACATTTCACCCAGTTTTTATTTTCTTCTTTTTGTAAATACAGGAAAACACTGTTTTATTTATGTTTCGCTTAAAATGTATACTAAATAGTTCATGGGAGCTGTTAATGTAGACAAATGAGACACGTGATTATATTTAGAAGGACCAACTGAATTATTCTTTTTCTTTTTTCTCCACACAGATATTGTGAGGTGTTATTTGTTAGCTTGTTAAAGCTACTTGTAGTGTAAGTAAATAGTATGTTTAAATTTAGTTCTAAAATTTTATTTTATATCATTGAATACCAGGGGACTTAAAGACAGTATTAAGAGAAAAGCAATATTCTTATTTTGCAAAAGTCAACAGTTCAATTCAATTCAATTCAATTCAGCTTTATTTGTATAGCGCTTTTACAATGTAGATTGTGTCAAAGCAGCTTCACATAAATGGTTATAGTAACTGGAACAGTGTGGTTCAGGTTTTAGTGTTTAAGTTCAGTTCAGTTCAGTTTAGCTCAGTTCAGTGTGATTTAATCATTACTGAGAGTTCAAACACTGAAGAGCAAATTCATCGATGCGTAGCTCTACCAATCCTGAACCATGCGAGGCAGTGGCGACAGCGGAGAGGGAAAAAAAACTTCACCTGATGGGAGTGAAGAAAAAAAACCTTGAGAGAACCAGACTCAGTTGGGCACGACCATTTTAATTTCTCCGCTGGCCAAAAGTCTTGTGCAGAACTTCATTCGCCGTGGTTTATGCTGGAGATGGCCTCAATGAAGACTCGTCTGTCCCTGGAGCGTCGCTGGAATCAGACACATGTTCTCCACTCCCCACGACCATCAGCGCAGCAGCAGCTCAGGATATGGCCTGGTCCCGGATATGGAATCCTTGGGATCATCTTGGATCTGGTCTTGGATCTGGTCTTGGATCCAATCAGTGACTCCGCCTAATCTGAGGACCTCGGGATGAGTATCCCCAGGTGAAAATAGAGAATAAAGAGAATAATTAGCGTAGCTGCTGTTCATAGTGTATAAGCAAGATGCAGAAGCCAGTGTGGAACCCGCTAGGTGATGCATTGAGTGTATGCTTTACTAAACAGATAGGTCTTTAATCTAGTTTTGAACTGGGAGAGTGTGTCTGAGCCTCGGACGTTATCAGGAAGGCTATTCCAGAGTGTAGGAGCCATGAAAGAGAAGGCTCGACCTCCTTTACTTGATTTTGCTATTCTAGGTACTACCAGAAGCCCTGAATTTTGAGATCTTAAAGAGCGAGTTGGTTCGTAGCGAGACAGAAGGTTGGTTAGATAAACAGGAGCTAGATTATTTAGAGCTTTATAGGTGAGAAGTAATATTTTAAATTCAATACGAAACTTAACAGGCAGCCAGTGTAAGCAGGATAAAATTGGGGTTATATGATCATATTTTCTAGACTTGGTCAGAACTCTGGCTGCTGCATTTTGTACTAATTGAAGTCTGTTAATAGAGGATGCTGGGCAGCCAGCAAATAGAGCATTACAGTAATCCAGTCTCGAAGTCATAAAAGCATGGACTAGCTTTTCTGCATCTGAGATGGATAGCATGTTACGTAATTTAGCGATATTTCTCAGATGAAAGAAGGCAGTTTTTGTGACATGGGATATATGGTTTTTAAAAGTTAGATTGCTGTCTAATATGACACCCAAATCTTTTATAGTAGAGCTAAAGCTAACTTTGTATCCCTCTAATTGTAAATTGAGTTGCGAGATCTGCTGTGTGCAAGATTTAGGCCCAATAAGTAATAATTCTGTTTAAGAGAAGAAAATTGTTGGTCATCCAGTCTTTGATGTCTTTGATACACTCAGTTAGTTTAGAAAGTTCAGACGTCTCGTCAGGTTTAGTTGAAATATATAATTGAGTATCATCTGCATAGCAGTGAAAGCTGATCCCATGTCTTCTAATAATGTCTCCCAGAGGTAGCATGTAAATTGTAAACAGTAAAGGGCCTAAAACTGATCCTTGAGGCACCCCATACTTTACTGGGCAGATTTGTGAAGGCTGTCCATTAAGATTCACAAACTGGTAGCGGTCAGTTAAGTATGACTTAAACCATTGTAGAGCCTGTCCCTGGACACCTGTAGACTTTAAGCGATTTATGAGGATATTGTGGTCAATGGTATCAAATGCCGCACTAAGATCGAGTAAAACTAAAAGCGAGACGTACCCTCGGTCAGCAGCTAAGAGTAAATCGTTGGTTATTTTCACTAAGGCGGTTTCTGTACTGTGGTGAGCCCTGAAACCTGACTGAAACACTTCAAAAATATTGTTCGTCTGCAGAAAAGAGCATAATTGAGTGGAAACAACTTTTTCTAGTATTTTAGACATAAATGGAAGATTTGAAATAGGTCTATAGTTAGCTAAGTTGTTGGTGTCTAGTTGCGGTTTCTTAATAATAGGCTTATTAACAGCTAGCTTGTAAGAGTTTGGAACATGGCCTATAGATAAAGAAGAGTTGATAATGTTAAGAAGAGGTTCTCCTATAGCAGGTAGCAGCTCTTTCAGTAATTTTGTTGGAATTGAGTCCAGCATACACGTACTGTAGCTGGTTTAGAGCTATTTATAATTTTTACTAACTCTTCATGTTCTATGATTTTGAAGCAGTGTAGGTTATTATTATGATTTAATGAAATGTTTACAGGATTTGGAGTATAAGCCGGTGCAGAAAGTTTGGCATCTCCTATTTTCTGTCTAAAGCCTTCTATTTTATTACTGAAAAATTTCATGAAGTCATCACTACTAATTTGCGGTGGAGTAGTTTGTTCCAAGGATGACCAATTATTTGCTAATTTAGAGATGGTGTTAAATAAAAATCTAGGATTGTTATGATTATTTTCTATCAGTTTGCGCAGGTGCTCGGTCCTGGCAGATTTTAGAGCCCTCCTATAGCTGGACATACTGTCTTTGTACGCAATTCTAAAGACCTCTAAATTAGTTTTTTTCCATTTACGTTCCAGGGCGCGGGTTGCTGTTTTGAGCGCACGAGTATGACTATTATACCATGGTACAGTTTTAATCTCTCTAGCCTTTTTTAATTTGATGGGTGCCACAGTATTTAGTGTGCTAGTAAAGATGGCATCCATACTGCTGGTTACTACATCAAGATCATTTGAGTTTGCGGGTGCATTACGAAATAGAGAGAGATCAGGTAAGTTATTTATAAATTCATCTTTAGTTGACGGAACAATAGTTCTACTAGGGCGGAGTATTGGAGCGGGTTTGCTGATTTCAGGTAAACATAGCTTATATAGTAAGAGGTAGTGATCTGTAATATCATCACTTTGTGGTATAATGTCTACGTCAATAACCTCGATTCCATAAGACAGAATTAGATCTAATGTATGCTTTAAGCGATGGGTTGGACCCACAACGTTTTGCTTTATCCCAAGTGAGTGTATTAAATCCATAAACGCGAGCCCTAATGTATCATTAGCGTCATCTATGTGGATGTTAAAGTCACCTACAATTAGCATTTTATCAGTTTTGACTAGTAAGTCAGAAATAAAATCAGAAAATTCTTTTAGAAATTTGACATAGGGTCCTGGGGGTCTATATATGGTGATTAAAGCGAGAGATAACATAGGTTTTTGTATAGTATCTGGAAGCTGAACATTAAGCGATAATACTTCAAAGGAGCTAAACATAAGTCCGTTTCTCTGTTTAATATTAAGGAAATCACTAAAGATTGATGCAACTCCACCACCACGACCAGTTTGACGAGCCTCATGTTTATATAAGAATCCTGGAGGAGTTGCTTCATTTAAGCTAATAGTCATTTTGTTTCAGCCAGGTTTCAGTGAGACAGAGTGCATTAAGATTGTTTTCTGTTATTATTTCATTTATGATAAGTGCTTTAGGTGCAAGTGACCTGATGTTTAGGAGACCAAGTTTTACGAAATTTGTATTTTCACTTTCTACTGGTTTTTCTGGTTTGATTCTTACTAGATTTTTTCTGGAGCACACAGTACGTTTATTTCTTAATCTAATAATACGAGGAACAGACACAGTCTCTATAGGATTCGCCAGATATGCGTTACTGATGTTTAAGTGGGGTGAACAAGAGTCTAGGTGGCTATAATGTGAGTTCTGTGAATTTTTACCTGCTAGTCAGATGGTGCGAAGTAATCTGGAGATGTTGTCCGACAGGAGTTCAGCTCCGGCTCGACTGGGGTGCCGGAGCTGAACTCCTGTCAGACTCACAACAGGCACAATGTATATTTTTACAAGAGACACATTCCAATGGGGTGATACTATACTGTTTAGTCATGGAACTATAGATCTGCTGGCGTAGTCATATGCTTGAATAACTGTCCTGGTAAAGTAGTTAAAGTGAAAGAAGATAAGGATGGACACTGGATTGCTGCAGTTTTGATGATTGAAGGTACTCCACTGATTCTTCTAAATGTTTACGGATATAATGGTCAATATAAAAACAAAATATTGCTGAATGCATTTCAGAAACTATTAGAGAGTTGAAAACATTTTTCCCAACTGAAAATATGTTGGTGACTTTATTTGTGTCCCTGATGAATGGATGGATAGATTTCCAACAAATATGGTCATTATGAAATGAATGTATTACAAATTTTTGTATTAATACTTCCCTAATAGACGTTTGGAATCATGTTAACCCTGAAGTAAGGCAATATTCATGGATTAGACCCAATGGAAATTGTAAATCAAGAATAGATTTTTGGTTGGTAACCCAAGAAATTTTTAAATATGTTTTGCAAGCTAAAATCTCTGCAGCTCCTACAACTGATCATTGTGTAATTACTGTCACACTGATCCCAGGCTCTGAAAGAACATGTAGGCAAAAATATTGGAACTTTAATGCAAACTTGTTAAAAGAAGAATATTTTTGTGACATGGTTAAAAAAATCTTATATTCAATTATGACAAATGATGAGATAAAGTGAGAATGTACTCAATTAATTATGGTAAAATATTGTGTAATAAGCAAAAATAATTAGAAAAACAGCCGATAAAAGACATTAATGATTGTTGTAAAAAGGATTTATCATTAGAACCTAATAAAGAGGAAATGATTAGATTACAAACTAAATTAGATGATTTCTACTTAAATAGGGCACAAGGGGCATATATACGATCTAGAGCAAAATGGATGGAAGTTGGTGTAAAAAACAGCTCTTATTTTAGTAGATTAGAAAAAAGTAGACAGAAATGCAATTACCACCTTAAATCTAAATAATAAAATTGTAACTGATCCAAAAGAAATAAGTAATGAGATTTTTAAATTTTATCAAAGCCTATATTCATCATCATTTTCCATGAAAGATTCTGAGAATTTCTTCTAAAATTCTATAATTTTATTCCTAAAATTGATGAAGATTTTAAAATGATATGTGACTCTGATTTAAAAATTGAAGAACTTGATGCTGCTATTAAAAAAATGGCTTTAGGTAAATCACCAGGTCAAGATGGACTTGCAACTAACTTTTATCTTTTTTCTGGAATGATATGAGAGAAATGCTCTTTAAAGCACTAAAAGAATGTTTAGAAAGTCATACACTACTAACTACAATGAAACAGGCTATAATTATTTTAATACCTAAACCAAAAAAGACAACACTCTTATTGATAATTTAAGACCAATTACTTTACTTAACATTGATTACAAAATATTCACTCATGCATTAGCTAGTAGACTTAAAGGTGGTATAGGTAAAATTATTAGTGATACACAATCTGGGTTTCTTCTAAATCGACTAATACATAATAACATTCGCATGGTGTTAGATTTATTAGACTATTCACATTTGATAGAGGATGATGGTATAATACTATTTCTGGATTTTCTAAAAGCTTTTGATAAACTTGAACACCCTTTTGTTTATCAGTCTCAACAATATTTTGGGTTTGGGACAAAATTTATTAATATTCTTTCAATGTTGACAATATAACAAATAACAAGTGCTGTTTTACTTCAATCGGGTACTACAAAGAGATTTGATATCAGAAGGGGAATACGACAGAGAGATCCAGTCAGCCCACTTCCTTTCTTACTTGCTGCTGAATTATTAGCACTGTATATTAAAAATAACGACAATATTAAGCCATTAAATGTTCTGAGTAGATCCTTGTTAATTACACAACTAGCTGATGATACAACTTGATTTCTGAAGGACTCTAATCAAATACCGATTGCCTTAAAGTCTATATCATTGTTTTCTAATGCTTCAGGGTTACATTTAAATTTGAAAAAATGTGAGATTCTAATTCTTCACAATAATACATAAAATTCATTGTATAATATCCCAATTAAAAGCTAAATAACATACTTGGAAATAACTAATACAAAAAAATTTAGGGACAGGGAAAATAATAATATTCATACTGTTGTACAGAAAAATAAAAAAAACATTAAGTAGCTGGTTACAAAGAAATATTTAATTTTTTGGGAGAATATTATTAACAAAAATGGAAGCAATATCAAGATTAATCTATCCAGCATATTGCTTAGGTGTAACAGAAAGATGTATTAAACAAATTAACAGAGTTCATTATGAGTTTATTTTGGAACAATAAGCAACATCTATTTTGAAAAATGATTTGGTAAAGTTATCAGAGGAAGGGGGGTTGAATGTTATTGATTTTGGCGTTATAAATGGAGTAATAAAGTTAAAATGGTTACAAAGCTTTGTTAAAGATGAACCGTCTTTATGGTTTAGCATCCCTTTTCATATTTTTCAAAGGATGGGAGGAATTTCTTTTTTTCTAAAATGTGATTTTGACTTACTAAAATTGCCATTTAAATTGTCTGGTTTTCATGCAGAAGTGTTACTATATTGGAAGATGTTGTACAAGCACAATTTTACTCCACATAATGTTATCATTTGGAATAACAGGTGTATTCTACATGAGAGGAAATCTTTATTTTTTAAAGACTGGTTTGACAAAGGAATTTGGAATGTAATTCATTTAATGGATGATGATAGTAATATGTTGAGCTATGATCATTTTAAGTTAAAATTCAATTGTAATTGTGCATATAGAGAATTCTCTTTGGTTGTCAAAGCTATTCCTGTAGCTTTGAGGAACTTAGTTAAAGGTATAGTGCAATACTCCTCTGTAATACCTAGTTGATTTGTTTATAAATAATTATTCATTTTTGGATATTAAACGTAACAACAAGGTCTTGAGATCACTACTGACAAAAGAATATTTTCCTCTTCCTGTTAAAAGAAAAGTTTTATCTGAGAGATTTTCTAAAGCGGACACTATTGATATTAGAAAAAGATACCTGTCATTTCCCTTGTTACCTAAAATGAAAGAAGTACATTTCAAAACAATTAATGACATCTATCCATGTAACAAATTTCTTAGAATAAGATTTCATTTAGACAGTAATGCTTGTATTTTTTTGCTTGAAAGATATAGAATCACAGGAACATCTTTTTTTATAGTTGTTCCAGTGTCAAATCCTTTTGGGACAGATTGTATTAGTGGTTGATAACTAAAAATGTAACACCTGCGTTTGACTATCACATTGTGAAATTTGGCATTTTTATGAAAAACAAGGAAGTTGAATTTCTATGTAATAATATGTCGATTGTAGCAAAATTTTATGTACACAAATGTAGATTTGTTAAAGTTTCTTCTTGTTTCAAAGCATTTAAAAATGATTTCAATATGTCATATAAATCTATAAAACAAGTAAAAACAAAAGGTGCCTTAAAGCTCTCTAAGCTTTTGTCAACATATATGGACTGACCCCTCTGAATGTAATGTATTTTCTTTTGTATTATTTAAGGTTTATTTTTATGTTATTATTAATTTGTACTGTTTTGTTTATTATATGCTGCTTGGTTATACATGTTTAACAATGGAAGTTGAAAATGCCTGTTTGTTATTTGAAGTTTAAATAAAAAAATAAATTTAAAAAAAAGTTTGTCTAGACAATAGTAAAATACGAGATTGCTAGAATATAAATGTGTCAATGTGGGAATGGATATAAACAATTTAGCAATATATAAACATGTAGCCTATCAAAAAATAGAAGTGAAAGTCACTGATGATATTTTAAGCATGAGGATTAAAATATCAGCCATACTTATTAGGGTCGAGTCAAACCATTCATTTATACATTCATTAAAGAATTTACCCATACAAAATGTCAACCTCAACACTACCAGTGAAACATATACACACGCACGCAGTACAATAAAGAATGAATGAATAAAAAGGGAGCAACATTATTATGTCAATAGAAAAAAAAAGCATGCATCCAAAATCAAAAGAATGCTGAGTTTATACGAAGGACGAAACCGGCAAAAATAAATAAATAAATGAATAAATGCGCAAATAAATAAAAGACAGAGTAAATAAATGCATAAATTCATGCATAAATAAAAATGAATAAATGCGCAAATATATAAAGAAATTGGAGAATACATTTACATTTCTGCAAAAATAAAACAAAATAAAAAAAGAATAACTAAATACGCGCATATATACATAAATAAGCATTGAAATCTATAAATTCCTGTATAAATAAAATAATTAATAAATAAATACGCAAATAAATAAATGAGTAAATAAATCCATGAATGCAGGCATAAAATAAATAAATACGCAAATAAACAAATAAATAAATAAATAAATGTCTGCATAAATAAAAATGGATAAAAACGAAAATATATAAATAAATAAGTAAATAAATTCTGCATAAATAAAACAAAGCATAAATAAATAGGAAAATATAAATTAATGCATAAATAAAACTATAAATAAATAAAAAAGCTAATATAACAATAAATGAGTAAATAAATCCACAAATTCCTGCATAAATAAAGCAAATAAATATGCAATTTATTTATTTATTGTTTTATTTATGCAGGAATTTACGAATTTATTTATGAACTTATTTATTTATTTGTTTTTACCTATTTTTGTATAGTTTTTGAAGGTTTCGTCTTCTATAGGTTTTTAGTAAAATAGTAAAAAAGTAAAATAGTGAAAAACAAATGTTTTTCAATAATTTTTATTGTTACAACTGTTTATTTTAATTAATTTCGATTTTTAGTTCGTTGTAAAACTGACGCAGAATTCATTTCATTAAGGCGTAACGCTGGTGTTTTACAAGTTTAGCCTGTTTACCGCGCAGCCGCTTGCATACAGGCTATGAGTATGTGTGATCAGTTATTGATTGATTATAAGGCATATACTTTATGCAAAAACAATATGGCACTTTCAAATGGCCACAGAAACGCTCCACAGATACGGCCCAGCCTGCGTCACATTTAGAATTGAATGTGAATGTTCGAAACGGTGACATCATAGCTAAGAGAATGCGAATGCAACTCTGACTTTGGCATTCTGCGGTTAAACTAGTTGAGCGATGGGTCAACGTAATTGTCGTTGCAAAAAGGCAAACAATGATTTTGAGCGTGTGCACGTTTACCATCACGATGCACCGCCACAGCTCACCAATTTGGTGGAAGCTCATAAACATCCTGTTGGCGTAGGTGAAGATAGTGCGAGTGAGGGGAAAAATAAAAAGAGAAAGGAGGCCAACCGTAAAAAGAAAAGAAGGTTCAAGTTGTGGCGGTGGTTCTCCTGTCTGAGAGCTGCTGAAAAAAATAGTACACTTCAGGTTGATGGAGAGGCTCAGGACACTGGGGCAACTGCAGCACCACCTGAAGTACAACCTTCTTCCTCTTCAGGTGACGGATCTCTACAGCAGGTCATTCATACTATAGACCTCAATCTTCAGGAACCTTCAGCCAGTGACCCTGAAGTCTATCCAACAGTAAAGAAACATCTTACTGTTCAACCTGATGTCCTCCGTTCTCCAGTTCTGAGCAGCAATACTGCTCAGACTTCATTCGACTGGAACTTTGACATCAGCCAGACTCCATTGCTTAGTCCTGACTATTGTGATGAAGCCGAAAGCTTAGCTCACACCTTATCTGACTGGAGCATTGATTCTGGCCTGGCTCTAGCACGCACCACATCAAGGTGGAGCAATGATTTCACTAAGACTTCAGCACACACCATGTCAGATTGGAGCATTGATAAGATCAAAACACCAACACGCACCACATCAGATTGGAGTACTGACGCTACCCGGACTCCGGTACACAAAGTGTCAGTCTGGAGTATTGATGTCAACCAGCCTCCATTTCACTCATCCACTTCTGATTGTTGTAACAATGCCACTGAGATTCCAGTCCCCGATGCTTCCGAGGGGAGTGCCAATTTCCCTCAGATTTCACAGCACACAATGTCAGACTGGAGCATCAATGGTGGTCAAACTCCAGTCTGCACACAGGCCTCTGTTTCAAAACAAATAGAGAATAATGGAAAGATGACAAGTCAGGGTAAGTTGACTGTCCCTTAAACACACCACACACACACACACACACACACACACACACACACACCTGCAATACTATATCAGGCCATTTTAATGTTTCCATTTGTGACCCTGGACCACAAAACCAGTCTTAAGTTATACATTTTTGGCAATAGGTAAAACTAAAGCTTATTTATTCAACATTCAGACCTCATTTTCAAAAAATGTACACTGATTAAGTAAAACATTTTGTCCTGTTTTACACTGGTTGATATTTCATATTACTTAACCTTGGTTTTGTTTTAATAGTCATCAATTCTTGCCACTATCTGATCGATGACATGCTGGGTGAAGGATCCTTTGGAACTGTGTACAAGGGGCGACGTCTACACGATGACTTAAAGGTGCCTTTCATTTTCCTGGATAGGATAAATAGTAACAAATACAATATGTTAGCTGTACAATCATTCTTACATACACTTTGCTTATTTCTTGTTTATTAGGTGGCAGTGAAATTTGTCACAAAGACGGAAGATGTGGAATACATACGTATCGTAAGTGATTTCTCATAAGACAAGCTACTGTTGTCGAAATTTTGTGAAATTATGATTCAATTCATAATCTATAAAAGATATATCTATCTAAACATCATAAAAAATGTATTTCCTGTAGTCGGGTCATTCAGAGCCCTTTCCTCTTGAAGTTGCACTTCTCATCCTCGCCCATGGAGTATCCAGCGTTCCAGAAATAATCCAGCTTCTGGACTGGCAGGACCAGGAGGACCATTATATAATGGTGTTGGAATACCCTTCACCCTGTGAGGACCTATATGCTTTCACAGAAAGCTATGGAGGATCCATAAGTGAAGGTTTAGCGCGTGTTGTTATGCAGCAGGCAACTCAAGCTGCATACATGTGCTGCCGCAATGGTGTTCTACATCGCGATATCAAACTTGAAAATCTACTAATCAACAAGGAGACTCATAAAATCAAATTAATAGACTTTGGGTGTGGAGACCTTCTCAAGAAATTACCCTACGATACATTTGCCGGTATGTATTAACCCTTAAGCTGTGAAAAACGATATTCTGAATGTATAGCAACAAATGCTAATTGATGCAAAAATCTTTTACCTTTAGGCACCCTTGAGTACTGCCCCCCAGAGTTTGAGGAAACGGGTGAATACAATGGGAAGCCGGCAACAGTCTGGTCCCTTGGCATCCTCTTGTTTGTATTGGTGTGTGAGGACTTTCCCAACCCTCAAGAACTGCACATGATCAATGAGAACAACTTCTCCAAAGCTGGCTTGTCCGATGGTAAGCTCTTTATTTCAAAGACTCTTACATGCAACATCAAAGGAGGTGTGAAGTTCAAGGTAAACAGATGTTTCAACTGTTTTACACAGAATGCTGTCAGTTGATTAGTTGCTGTCTCCAGCAAAAGCCAGAGCAGCGGATTCAATTAAAAGAGATTCTTCTCCACGAATGGTTCAAGGTATGAAGCCTAAGCAGAGTATTTTGGGAGGGTTAATTCAAACACAAGACTATGGATGTTAGCTTAGAGAATATTAGATTTGGATTGACTTTTGATAAACTAATTGCTGTTTTTATTTTAGGACACCAACCTGGAGAACTGAAGAACAGCCACCCTACATGTTATTGTCTTGAGAGGAACGTTTCAGGCTGTTTGAGGCAGGAAATCTTGAGCAGGAGGTGGCTCCTCTCAAAACAAACAATAAAACATATGCATTAATTGAACTCTTGTGAAGAGTATTATTTGACAAAAACAATTCTAGGAGAGCACATATTTACATAGTACTGTGAATCTTGTTTCTGTCATGTATGATAAGTATGCAATGCATTTCTTGTGTCATGCTATTCTTACAGTTAAAAAGATGACTAGAGGCTGCATATTGACACAATAAACGTGTCAAAAAAGTCACCAACACAAAACAGCTGATGATAAACATCATTTTAAGCTGTAAAATGACATCACATTTCCACTCTGAAAATGAATATTTAAAATAACAGACACTTCCCTGCCACATGTATTTGTTCTTCAGACATCTCACCAAGCAATGAGACGTTTAAATGCTGTCTAATAGACTCTAAACGTCTGGCCAAAAGAAGGCTAAATTTGGGTAGGCAGTGCAAATCTATATGGCTACTTGATGACTTGATTTATAGATAATTATTCATTCATTCATTTTCCTTCGGCTTAGTCCCTTTATTAATCAGGGGTTGCCACAGCGGAAAGATCTGCTAACTTATCCAGTATATGTTTTACACAGCAGATGTCCTTCCAGTCACAACCAAGTAAACTCCTATACACTCACATTCACACACATACACTATGGCTAATTTAGACTGTGGCTTCTTCAATTCAGTTTCCCCTACCTGTACTGTGGGGGAAACTGGAGCACCCGGAGGAAACCCACATGAACATAGAGAGAACATGCAAACTCCACAAAGAAACGCCAAGTGACCCAGCTTGGTCCCGCTAGGAAGCCAGCGACCACCTTGCTGTGCAGCAACAGTGCTAACCACTGAGCCTCCATGCCACCTTATAAGCAGTTAGATGTTTTTCAAACACACACAAAAACGTTTGTTTTTTTTCCCTTCGCAAGTTGAATAACTGTGCATAGGTCAATTCAAACATAATACATCTAGATATGTTTATATCATGTTTACAGTTTTTGGCCATAAATACTTAAACAATGACAATATGTGGGCTTGAAATTGCTAATTTTAAAATTTTGTTCTAAATTTTTTATTTTCTGTGCAAATACAAAAAACATAAATAAATTTAAAAAAAATTGTGAAAATGGCAATGCCATGTGAAAGCAAATCCGAGCAGCAAATCCGGATTTCACAATCTCCAGGGCCCGGTTTTTCAAAAGTAATCCACTAGGATTTTGGATAAGGGATTGGATCAAATCTTGAAAATGGGTTTTTCAAAAGAAAAAACGGATTACATAATCAGATTAGATCACGTAATCTAATCTTGGTTTTGATTTGGATAGTTTGGGTTTTTCAGACCTTTTTTGTAGGATCTGGATCATTTTGATCCAAAAAACCTGGATTAAACTGATCCCATCAGAAGGGTGGATTTAGCGTGGATTTCATGCCCAAAATGTAATTAAAACGTAAAAAAATGTATTAAATAAAACTATATTGGATCATGCAGAATCTTACGAGATATACTATTTATTCATAACGTTTTAATTTTATTTGTTCATCTGTCAGGCTATAGTGATTATAGGCTTTAACGTACACTGTTAACCCTTACTGTAGATTATGCAGTAAATAACTGTAAAATAGCCAGTGTTTTGCTGTAATAAAAGGAAACAGTATTTTACAGTAAAAGGAGCAGGATTTGTATGAAATTTTGTAGTGCAAAGAATAAATTACAGTAATTTATTTTATGTACCCATTACAGATAGTTACTGTGATAATAAATGGTAAATTACTGCTCAACCATTATTACCCCATGTACTCTGATGCTTTATGTTGCTATATATATATATATATATATATATATATATATAGTTCAGTTTTGGTATGTGTATGGTCAGTATTGAGGAGAAAGTGAGGCAATGCATTGATGATAAGATAAATTTCTCTGCAGCCATCTCTGTGTTTTCTTTGGTTCCTTTTATGTTTTTAACATTGAGTATCAGGAGTCAACCAATGTCAATGTCACAGAGCTAATTAAAAGGTAAAGATATCGACCTATATATTACCTATAGTAATATATATTACTATAGGTTTGGAACAACATGAGGATCAGATTATTATTATTATTTTTTTATTTGTTTGCTTTGGATGAAGTTTTTATATTTTTATTGTTTTTATTCAATGATATGTGCATGATTGTGATAAATGTAGGCAATTCCTTTGAAAATATGCTATGTACCAGGGATGTCAAACTCCTGAAAGGCCACAGCCCAGCAGAATTTAGTTCCAGCCCTGCTTCAACACACTACCTTTAGATTTAGTTTGATCAGGTGTGTTTAATTAGTATAACTGCACTGTTACTCTGGCTATTTTACAGTTATTTACTGCACAATCTACAGTGTTTTGCTGTAATAAAAGGAAACATTTACTATTTATTAACACATTATTTTACTGTAAAAGGAGTAGACTTTGTATGAAATTGTGTAGTGCAAAAAATAAATTACAGTAATTTACTTTATGTACTCATTACAGATTGTAACTGACAATAAATAGCAAATTACTGTTCAACCATTACTGTCCCATCTTCTCTGATGGTTTATGTTGCTATGTATAGAGATGTGCATTTTAAAGGCAGAAATTAATGATTTAGGCATCACCACACACTCCCACGGGCTGTCTGTCTTCTTCTAAACACAAAGGTGTTAGAAAGAGTTTTCAGAAAATGCTGGCCCTTTAAGGGAGCCAGGTGTTTGATTGGTTTACTGCTGAGTGTGCTCTATTCTCTGTCCATCAATTCAGATGTAGAGTCTGATATGTATTAGACTTTAAATAAGAATCTACAACGAGTAAATAAAATGTGTTCAAATGTTTTTGAGGGTTTCTATAATAAGGCTGTGTTTTAAGTTATATTGTTGTTATCTTGAACTGTGTACTTGAAAGCTACATTGTTAGCTAGTTAGCCTCTCCTCATATAACTTCTTACATTACTTTTGTCTAAGTATATGTATTTATTGGATATTGGATATTGCATACTGCCATAATGTACAGATGCTAACAGTTGTATGTATCTTTCCGGCAACTAAGCCAAAATTAAATTCCATCATCTCTGTAAGGTAACATGTGCACATCATCACAGGGAATCACAAAAACATGATACACATAGCCATCCACACACAAAAGCTCCACTGTCAGGTCACAGGTTGTGAGTTTGTTGCCAAGTATTTTTCAGAGCAGTGTTTCCACCTATGAATTTATATTAGAAACAATAAAAGTTTGTTGTCATGAGATAATTATAACAATAAAAGATTGGATCCTTTGGTTTTTCGATGTTGCCAACTTTATTTTTATTTTTTATAATTATTTTAAACTTTTTATTGAGATTTAACACAGTTTTTAATTACTTAAAACTTTAAAATTTAAAATAATTATGTCGTGTTTTTTGCTGTTCATTTGCTGATCTACCTTCCTGCAGATTCCAGTTGCTATCCATATCAAACACACCTAAACCAATTAATTAGGACCTAAACACCACTTGATAATTACAGGCAGGTGTGTTTGATATGGGTAGCAACTGAAATCTGCAGGAAGGTAGATATCCAGGAACCGGATTGAGCACCCCTGCTATATACCATGGGGGTCAAACTCCAAGTTCCTGGAGAACTGCAGCAGCAGAATTTAGTACCCACCCTGCTTCAACGTTACCTGTAGATTTCTAACAAGCCTTAATTAGTTTGATCAGGTGTGTTTAACTAGAGTAACAGCTTAAAGTCCCGGTCACACTGCACTTTTCTCCCAATAGACTTCGATTCATACGCATGTGAGTACTGCAGACCTGGAATAATAGCTCATGCGACAAATTTCACCATTCGCAGCATTGGAAAGTTCAAGCTTGGAGAACGCTGACATGCAAAATCACATCATGTGATTGCTTGATACCAATCAAAGATCAAAACGTGACCTCTCTGGCTTGCTTATTCAAATGTTATGCCTTCTATTTTTTTAATAACAGCTAAGAATACTGATTAATTTTAGTAACACTACAATAACTATATATTACATACTATTAATGTGTATGCAGTATAATGCTGTGATTTGTAACACTACAATACAGTAATTAACTGTACACAGTTTCCAGTTAGTTACCACTGCTGCTCTATTACAGTAATTAACTGGCAAAAAAGTTGCCAGCTACTCACTGTATCGGTTCAGTTACAGTAAATAACTGGCAACACTGTTGCCAGCCACTCACTGTAATGGTTCAGTTACAGTAATTAACTGGCAACAGTGTTGCCAGTATTCTACTGTAAAATCAACCCGGTAAGGTCTAACAGTGTATTTAGCCTTTCAGTATAGGCCTACAGCAAAATAGAAAGAGTTTGGCCTCATAAAACAATCCCCCAAAGCTGTCAAAATTTACCAAAAATGATACATTTTATTCTGTTACTAATTGATATATATAATCATCACAATAGAAAATATTTTTGAGTTTAGAATATTCATTAGTGATGCATGCAATGATTACAGAATAACAAAAAAAATGCAAAGAATGGCAATGGCAATTTGAAACTTATTATAAATATCCTCAATGTACAGTGTTGTAGATCTCAGATGAGCGGACTGCTGGAAGAGGAAGGGGTGGGGTTTTTCTTGCTTTTATTATTTATTATTATAATTATTTTATTATTTATAAAATTTTCTTAGTATTCATTTTAAATAAAAATTAATTTATATTTACCCCACACTGGCTATTCGACTTGTTGCTCTTTACATAGGCCTATCTATCCATCTACATTGTGATTGAACACTGGTAATCCAGATTTAGTGATCCTAAAAAGTTCCTATCCGGATCAGAATGATCCAATCCAATGTTGCTTTGAAAAACTGGCTCAAAAAGTAAGCTGGATTACGTGATCACGGATTGCAAAAACAGGATTACTAAATCCGGATCAATTTTATCCAGATTAAACCTTTTGAAAAACCGGGCCCAGATGCAAAAAGCTCTCGAGTAAAAAATTTTCAGAGCAAACGTATTTCTGCCACGTGTCGCGCGCACTGATCCACACGTGAGTCCAATTGCGCTCTTACAGCTGGAAAATTAAAACAAAACCTTTGTTGCAGCACATTATAAAATCACGACCCGTATCTCCAAAACAAATCTTATTCTTTTGCCACTTCTTTTGGCAACCCAACATGGCGTCTGTCTGCCGTCTGAACACTGTTTCAGGTACAAACAGTCTTGTAAGCTAGCTTTCATATTAATGAAGTTGCACGGCATACACAATAGAGCGCACTGATTGGTTTGAACCAAGTCTCTCATGAATGAATGCAGCACACTCAGAGACGTCACAAGGTACTCCCAGATACAGACATAAAGTCTACACACTAGATTACACGCTAAGATCTCATGACTGTGACGCAGCTTCAAAAAATTAGTTTCTAACTGGAAGTATAAATTTGCTCGAAATTAGGCGAAAACAAACGATTTTCACTTTTTAGTGAAATATTTGTGTCCTAATAGTGTTTTTAGCAGTGTGGGACACATATACGACCGTCAACTGCTCAAAAAAAGGTGTTTTACTGTTTTGTGAGCCTGTAAGTGCAAGTACTTAAATAATTTTATATTTAGTTCATTACTATAACCTTTTAAGCGAATTCTACTTTTTTGTAGACAAAGTTTATTGGATGAATAACTTTAAGTACAATAGAGTTTTTGTCTGATCCTGCACCTGCTCCCAACCTGACTTACTGTTCAGGCTATGGTATTTTCTCGTGGCTGCAGTTGCAGGACACTTCTGGTGAGTATACCGTAAACATTTCACCCAGTTTTTATTTTCGGCTGTTTGTGAATACAAATGGTTGTGTTTCTTTTTTCTCCACACAGATATTGTGAGGTGTTATTTGTTAGCTTGTTAAAGCTACTTGTAGTGTAAGTAAATAGTATGTTTAAATTTTGTTCTAAACTTTATTTTATTTCATTGAATACCAGGGGACTTAAAGACAGTATTAAGAGAAAAGCAATATTCTTATTTTGCAAAAGTCAACAGGCACAATGTATATTTTTACAAGAGACACATTCCAGCGCAGAGGACTCAACCTTCTGGAGAAACCAATGGGGTGATACTATACTGTTTAGTCATGGAACTATAGATCTGCTGGCGTAGTCATATGCTTGAATAACTGTCCTGGTAAAGTAGTTAAAGTGAAAGAAGATAAGGATGGACACTGGATTGCTGCAGTTTTGATGATTGAAGGTACTCCACTGATTCTTCTAAATGTTTACGGATATAATGGTCAATATAAAAAGAGAATTTTGCTGGAATGCATTTCAGAAACTATTAGAGAGTTGAAAACATTTTTCCCAACTGAAAATATGTTGGTGACTTTAATTGTGTCCCTGATGAATGGATGGATAGATTTTCAACAAAATACGGTTATTATGAAATGAATGTATTACAAATGTTTGTATTAATACTTCCCTAATAGACGTTTGGAATCATGTTAACCCTGAAGTAAGGCAATATTCATGGATTAGACCCAATGGAAATTGTAAATCAAGAATAGATTTTTGGTTGGTAACCCAAGAAATTTTTAAATATGTTTTGCAAGCTAAAATCTCTGCAGCTCCTACAACTGATCATTGTGTAATTACTGTCACACTGATCCCAGGCTCTGAAAGAACATGTAGGCAAAAATATTGGAAATTTAATGCAAACTTGTTAAAAGAAGAATATTTTTGTGACATGGTTAAAAAAATCTTATATTCAATCATGACAAATGATGAGATAAAGTGAGAATGTACTCAATTAATTATGGTAAAATATTGTGTAATAAGCAAAAATAATTAGAAAAACAGCTGATAAAAGACATTAATGATTGTTGTAAAAAGGATTTATTATTAGAACCTAATAAAGAGGAAATGATTAGATTACAAACTAAATTCGACGATTTCTACTTAAATAGGGCACAAGGGGCATTTATACGATCTAGAGCAAAATGGATGGAAGTTGGTGTAAAAAACAGCTCTTATTTTAGTAGATTAGAAAAAAGTAGACAGAAATGCAATTACCACCTTAAATCTAAATAATAAAATTGTAACTGATCCAAAAGAAATAAGTAATGAGATTTTTAAATTTTATCAAAGCCTATATTCATCATCATTTTCCATGAAAGATTCTGAGAATTTCTTCAAAAATTCTATAATTTTATTCCTAAAATTGATGAAGATTTTAAAATGATATGTGACTCTGATTTAAAAATTGAAGAACTTGATGCTGCTATTAAAAAAATGGCTTTAGGTAAATCACCAGGTCAAGATGGACTTGCAACTAACTTTTATCTTTTTTCTGGAATGATATGAGAGAAATGCTCTTTAAAGCACTAAAAGAATGTTTAGAAAGTCATACACTACTAACTACAATGAAACAGGCTATAATTATTTTAATACCTAAACCAAAAAAGACAACACTCTTATTGATAATTTAAGACCAATTACTTTACTTAACATTGATTACAAAATATTCACTCATGCATTAGCTACTAGACTTAAAGGTGGTATAGGTAAAATTATTAGTGATACACAATCTGGGTTTCTTCCAAATCGACTAATACATAATAACATTCGCATGGTGTTAGATTTATTAGACTATTCACATTTGATAGAGGATGATGGTATAATACTATTTCTGGATTTTCTAAAAGCTTTTGATAAACTTGAACACCCTTTTGTTTTTCAGTCTCAACAATATTTTGGGTTTGGGACAAAATGTATTAATATTCTTTCAATGTTGACAATATAACAAATAACAAGTGTTGTTTTACTTCAATCGGGTACTACAAAGAGATTTGATATCAGAAGGGGAATACGACAGGGAGATCCAGTCAGCCCCCTTCTTTCTTACTTGCTGCCGAATTATTAGCACTGTATATTAAAAATATTAAGCCATTAAAAGTAGATCCTTGTTAATTACACAACTAGCTGATGATACAACTTGATTTCTGAAGGACTCTAATCAAATACCGATTGCCTTAAAGTCTATATCATTGTTTTCTAATGCTTCAGGGTTACATTTAAATTTGAAAAAATGTGAGATTCTAACTCTTCACAATAATACATAAAATTCATTGTATAATATCCCAATTAAAAGCTAAATAACATACTTGGGAATAACTATTACAAAAAGTTTTAGGGACAGGGAAAATAATAATACTCATACTGTTGTAAAGAAAAATAAAAAAACATTAAGTAGCCGGTTACAAAGAAATATTTCAATTTTGGGGAGAATATTATTAACAAAAATGGAAGCAATATCAAGATTAATCTATCCAGCATTTTCCTTAGGTGTAACAGAAATATGTATTAAACAAATTAACAGAGTTCATTATGAGTTTATTTGGAACAATAAGCAACATTTAATTCGAAAAAATGATTTGGTAAAGTTATCAGAGGAAGGGGGGTTGAATGCTATTGATTTTGGCGTTATAAATGGAGTAATGAAGTTAAAATGGTTACAAAGCTTTGTTAAAGGTGAACCGTCTTTATGGTTTAGCATCCCTTTTCATATTTTTCAAAGGATGGGAGGAATTTCTTTTTTTCTAAAATGTGATTTTGACTTACTAAAATTGCCATTTAAATTGTCTGGTTTTCATGCAGAAGTGTTACTATATTGGAAGATGTTGTACAAGCACAATTTTACTCCACATAATGTTATCATTTGGAATAACAGGTGTGTTTTTCTACATGACAGGAAATCTTTATTTTTTAAAGACTGGTTTGACAAAGGAATTAAATGTAATTCATTTAATGGATGATGATGGTAATATGTTGAGCTATGATCATTTTAGGTTAAAATTCAATTTTAATTGTGCATATAGAGAATTCTCTTTGGTTGTCAAAGCTATTAATGTGGCTTTGAGGAACTTAGTTAAAGGTATAGTGCAATACTCCTCTGTAATACCTACACTAGTTGATTTGTTTATAAATAATTATTCATTTTTGGATATTAAACGTAACAACAAGGTCTTGAGATCACTACTGACAAAAGAATATTTTCCTCTTCCTGTTAAAAGAAAAGTTTTATCTGAGAGATTTTCTAAAGCGGACACTATTGATATTAGAAAAAGATACCTGTCATTTCCCTTGTTACCTAAAATGAACGAAGTACATTTCAAAACAATTAATGACATCTATCCATGTAACAAATTTCTTAGAATAAGATTTCATTTAGACAGTAATGCTTGTATTTTTTGCTTGAAAGATATAGAATCCCATGAACATCTTTTTTATAGTTGTTCCAGTGTCAAATCCTTTTGGGACAGATTGTATTAGTGGTTGATAACTAAAAATGTAACACCTGCGTTTGACTATCACATTGTGAAATTTGGCATTTTTATGAAAAACAAGGAAGTTGAATTTTTATGTAATAATATGTTGATTGTAGCAAAATTTTATATACACAAATGTAGATTTGTTAAAGTTTCTCCTTGTTTCAAAGCATTTACAAATGATTTCAATATGTTATATAAATCTATAAAACAAGTAAAAACAAAAGGTGCCTTAAAGCTCTCTAAGCTTTTGTCAACATATATGGACTGACCCCTCTGAATGTAATGTATTTTCTTTTGTATTATTTAAGGTTAATTTTTATGTTATTATTAATTTGTACTGTTTTGTTTATTATATGCTGCTTGGATATAATGATATATATGTTTAACGATGGAAGTTGAAAATGCCTGTGTGTTATTTGAAGTTTAAATTAAAAAAAAAAAAAAGTTCGTCAAGAGAATAATAAAATACGAGATTGCTAGAATATAAATGTGTCACTGTGGTAATGGATATACACAATTTATCAATATATATAAACATGTAGCCTATCAAAAAATAGAAGTGCAAGTGACTGATGATATTTTAAGCATGAGGATTAAAATATCAGCCATACTTAATAGTGACGAGTCCAACCATTCATTTATACATTCATTAAAGAATTTAAGCATACAAAATGTCAACCTCAACACTGTCAGTGAAACATATACACACGCACGCAGTACAATAAAGAATGAATGAATAAATTAGGAGCAAAAATATTATGTCAATAGAAAAAAAAGCATGCATCCAAAATCAAAAGAATGCTGAGTTTATACGAAGAACGAAACCGGCAAAAATAAATAAATAAATAAATGAATAAATACGCAAAAAAAAAGAAAAAAATACAAATAAAAGACAAAGTAAATAAATACATAAATTCATACATAAATAAAAAATTAATAAATACGCAAATATATAACGAAATTGAAGAATAAATCCATACATTTCTGCAAAAATAAAATAAAATAAAGAATAACAAAATATGCGCATATATACATAAATAAGCATTGAAATCTATAAATTCCTGTATAAATAAAAAAATTAATAAATAAATACGCAAATAAATAAATAAGTAAATAAATCCATAAATGCAGGCATAAATATTTTTTTTATAAATAAATTAATACGACTGATAAATAAACAAATAAAAAAAATGTCTTCATAAATAAAAATGAATAAAAACGAAAATATATAAATAAATAAGTAAATAAATTCTGCATAAATAAAACAAAGCATAAATAAACAAGAAAATATAAATTACTACATAAATAAAACATTAAATAAATAAAAAAAGCAATTATAAAAATAAATGAGTAAAAAAGTTCACAATTTCCTGCATAAATAAAGCAAATAAATATGCAATGTATTTATTTATTGTTTTATTTATGCAGGAATTTATGAATTTATTTATTCATTTATTTATTTATTTGTTTACTTATTTATTTATAGTTTTTGAAGGTTTCGTCCTCTATAGGTTTTTTTTTTCCTAGGGTGCGAATATCCATGTTGCAGATGCAGATAGATAATGATAAACTGATTGATAAATTGTGCAAAAGGAATAATAACGAAGTAAATAGAAGTGTCTAGCATTTTACAATCCTATATTAAAGAGATTCAGACGTTTTAAATCATTTGGTAAATTTAGGTCCATTCGAATTTTGTTATAAATAAATATATGTAATATAATGTATAATAGTGAAAGTAAAATAGTGAAAAACAAATGTTTTTAATGATTTTTTATTGTTACAACTGTTTATTTGAATTCATTTCGAGTTTTAGTTTGTTGTAAAACTGACGCAGAATTAATTTCATGAAGGCGTAACGCTGGTCTATGTTTTACAAGTTTAGCCTGTTTACCGCGCAGCCGCTTGCATACAGGCTATGAGTATGTGTGATCAGTTATTGATTGATTATAAGGCATATACTTTATGCAAAAACAATATGGCACTTTCAAATGGCCACAGAAACGCTCCACAGAAACGGCCCAGCCTGCGTCACATTTAGAATTGAATGTGAATGTTCGAAACGGTGACATCATAGCTAAGAGAATGCGAATGCAACTCTGACTTTGGCATTCTGCGGTTAAACTAGTTGAGCGATGGGTCAACGTAATTGTCGTTGCAAAAAGGCAAACAATGATTTTGAGCGTGTGTACGTTTACCATCAGATGCACCGCCACAGCTCACCAATTTGGTGGAAGCTCATAAACATCCTGTTGGCGTAGGTGAAGATAGTGCGAGTGAGGGGAAAAATAAAAAGAGAAAGGAGGCCAACCGTAAAAAGAAAAGAAGGTTCAAGTTGTGGCGGTGGTTCTCCTGTCTGAGAGCTGCTGAAAAAAATAGTACACTTCAGGTTGATGGAGAGGCTCAGGACACTGGGGCAACTGCAGCACCACCTGAAGTACAACCTTCCTCCTCTTCAGGTGACGGATCTCTACAGCAGGTCATTCATACTATAGACCTCAATCTTCAGGAACCTTCAGCCAGTGACCCTGAAGTCTATCCAACAGTAAAGAAACATCTTACTGTTCAACCTGATGTCCTCCGTTCTCCAGTTCTGAGCAGCAATACTGCTCAGACTTCATTCGACTGGAAATTTGACATCAGCCAGACTCCATTGCTTAGTCCTGACTATTGTGATGAAGCCGAAAGCTTAGCTCACACCTTATCTGACTGGAGCATTGATTCTGGCCTGGCTCTAGCACGCACCACATCAAGGTGGAGCAATGATTTCACTAAGACTTCAGCACACACCATGTCAGATTGGAGCATTGATAAGATCAAAACACCAACACGCACCACATCAGATTGGAGTACTGACGCTACCCGGACTCCGGTACACAAAGTGTCAGTCTGGAGTATTGATGTCACCCAGCCTCCATTTCACTCATCCACTTCTGATTGTTGTAACAATGCCACTGAGATTCCAGTCCCCGATGCTTCCGAGGGGAGTGCCAATTTCCCTCAGATTTCACAGCACACAACGTCAGACTGGAGCATCAATGGTGGTCAAACTCCAGTCTGCACACAGGCCTCTGTTTCAAAACAAATAGAGAATAATGGAAAGATGACAAGTCAGGGTAAGTTGACTGTCCCTTAAACACACACACACACACACACACACACACACACACACACACACACACACACACACACACACACACACACACACACACACACCTGCACTACTATATCAGGCCATTTTAATGTTTCCATTTGTGACCCTGGACCACAAAACCAGTCTTAAGTTGCACAAGATACATTTTTGGCAATAGGTAAAACTAAAGCTTATTTATTCAACATTCAGACCTCATTTTCAAAAAATGTACACTGATTAAGTAAAACATTTTGTCCTGTTTTACACTGGTTGATATTTCATATTACTTAACCTTGGTTTTGTTTTAATAGTCATCAATTCTTGCCACTATCTGATCGATGACATGCTGGGTGAAGGATCCTTTGGAACTGTGTACAAGGGGCGACGTCTACACGATGACTTAAAGGTGCCTTTCATTTTCCTGGATAGGATAAATAGTAACAAATACAATATGTTAGCTGTACAATCATTCTTACATACACTTTGCTTATTTCTTGTTTATTAGGTGGCAGTGAAATTTGTCACAAAGACGGAAGATGTGGAATACATACGTATCGTAAGTGATTTCTCATAAGACAAGCTACTGTTGTCGAAATTTTGTGAAATTATGATTCAATTCATAATCTATAAAATATATATCTATCTAAACATCATAAAAAATGTATTTCCTGTAGTCGGGTCATTCAGAGCCCTTTCCTCTTGAAGTTGCACTTCTCATCCTCGCCCATGGAGTATCCAGCGTTCCAGAAATAATCCAGCTTCTGGACTGGCAGGACCAGGAGGACCATTATATAATGGTGTTGGAATACCCTTCACCCTGTGAGGACCTATATGCTTTCACAGAAAGCTATGGAGGATCCATAAGTGAAGGTTTAGCGCGTGTTGTTATGCAGCAGGCAACTCAAGCTGCATACATGTGCTGCCGCAATGGTGTTCTACATCGCGATATCAAACTTGAAAATCTACTAATCAACAAGGAGACTCATAAAGTCAAATTAATAGACTTTGGGTGTGGAGACCTTCTCAAGAAATTACCCTACGATACATTTGCCGGTATGTATTAACCCTTAAGCTGTGAAAAACGATATTCTGAATTTATAGCAACAAATGCTAATTGATGCAAAAATCTTTTACCTTTAGGCACCCTTGAGTACTGCCCCCCAGAGTTTGAGGAAACGGGTGAATACAATGGGAAGCCGGCAACAGTCTGGTCCCTTGGCATCCTCTTGTTTGTATTGGTGTGTGAGGACTTTCCCAACCCTCAAGAACTGCACATGATCAATGAGAACAACTTCTCCAAAGCTGGCTTGTCCGATGGTAAGCTCTTTATTTCAAAGACTCTTACATGCAACATCAAAGGAGGTGTGAAGTTCAAGGTAAACAGATGTTTCAACTGTTTTTCACAGAATGCTGTCAGTTGATTAGTTGCTGTCTCCAGCAAAAGCCAGAGCAGCGGATTCAATTAAAAGAGATTCTTCTCCACGAATGGTTCAAGGTATGAAGCCTAAGCAGAGTATTTTGGGAGGGTTAATTCAAACACAAGACTATGGATGTTAGCTTAGAGAATATTAGATTTGGATTGACTTTTGATAAACTAATTGCTGTTTTTATTTTAGGACACCAACCTGGAGAACTGAAGAACAGCCACCCTACATGTTATTGTCTTGAGAGGAACGTTTCAGGCTGTTTGAGGCAGGAAATCTTGAGCAGGAGGTGGCTCCTCTCAAAACAAACAATAAAACATATGCATTAATTGAACTCTTGTGAAGAGTATTATTTGACAAAAACAATTCTAGGAGAGCACATATTTACATAGTACTGTGAATCTTGTTTCTGTCATGTATGATAAGTATGCAATGCATTTCTTGTGTCATGCTATTCTTACAGTTAAAAAGATGACTAGACGCTGCATATTGACACAATAAACGTGTCAAAAAAGTCACCAACACAAAACAGCTGATGATAAACATCATTTTAAGCTGTAAAATGACATCACATTTCCTCTATGAAAATTAATATTTAAAATAACTGACACTTCCCTGCCACATGTATTTGTTCTTCAGACATCTCACCAAGCAATGAGACGTTTAAATGCTGTCTAATAGACTCTAAACGTCTGGCCAAAAGAAGGCTAAATTTGGGTAGGCAGTGCAAATCTATATGGCTACTTGATGACTTGATTTATAGATAATTATTCATTCATTCATTTTCCTTCGGCTTAGTCCCTTTATTAATCAGGGGTTGCCACAGCGGAAAGATCTGCTAACTTATCCAGTATATGTTTTACACAGCAGATGTCCTTCCAGTCACAACCAAGTAAACTCCTACACACTCACATTCACACACATACACTATGGCTGATTTAGACTGTGGCTTCTACAATTCAGTTTCCCCTACCTGTACTGTGGGGGAAACTGGAGCACCTGGAGGAAACCCACATGAACATAGAGAGAACATGCAAACTCCACAAAGAAACGCCAAGTGACCCAGCTTGGTCCCGCTAGGAAGCCAGCGACCACCTTGCTGTGCAGCAACAGTGCTAACCACTGAGCCTCCATGCCACCTTATAAGCAGTTAGATGTTTTTCAAACACACACAAAAACGTTTGTTTTTTTTCCCTTCGCAAGTTGAATAACTGTGCATAGGTCAATTCAAACATAATACATCTAGATATGTTTATATCATGTTTACAGTTTTTGGCCATAAATACTTAAACAATGACAATATGTGGGCTTGAAATTGCTAATTTTAAAATTTTGTTCTAAATTTTTTATTTTCTGTGCAAATACAAAAAACATAAATAAATTTTTAAAAAATGGCAATGCCATGTGAAAGCAAATCCGAGCAGCAAATCCAGATTTCACAATCTCCAGGGCCCGGTTTTTCAAAAGTAATCCACTAGGATTTTGGATAAGGGATTGGATCAAATCTTGAAAATGGGTTTTTCAAAAGAAAAAACGGATTACATAATCAGATTAGATCACGTAATCTAATCTTGGTTTTGATTTGGATAGTTTGGGTTTTTCAGACCTTTTTTGTAGGATCTGGATCATTTTGATCCAAAAAACCTGGATTAAACTGATCCCATCAGAAGGGTGCATTTAGCGTGGATTTCATGCCCAAAATGTAATAAAAACGTAAAAAAATGTATTAAATAAAACTATATTGGATCATGCAGAATCTTACGAGATATACTATTTATTCATAACGTTTTAATTTTATTTGTTCATCTGTCAGGCTATAGTGATTATAGGCTTTAACGTAAACTGTTAACCCTTACTGTAGATTATGCAGTAAATAACTGTAAAATAGCCAGTGTTTTGCTGTAATAAAAGGAAACAGTATTTTACAGTAAAAGGAGCAGGATTTGTATGAAATTTTGTAGTGCAAAGAATAAATTACAGTAATTTATTTTATGTACCCATTACAGATAGTTACTGTGATAATAAATGGTAAATTACTGCTCAACCATTATTACCCCATGTACTCTGATGCTTTATGTTGCTATATATATATATATATATATATATATAGTTCAGTTTTGGTATGTGTATGGTCAGTATTGAGGAGAAAGTGAGGCAATGCATTGATGATAAGATAAATTTCTCTGCAGCCATCTCTGTGTTTTCTTTGGTTCCTTTTATGTTTTTAACATTGAGTATCAGGAGTCAACCAATGTCAATGTCACAGAGCTAATTAAAAGGTAAAGATATCGACCTATATATTACCTATAGTAATATATATTACTATAGGTTTGGAACAACATGAGGATCAGATTATTATTTTTTTTTTTTATTTGTTTGCTTTGGATGAAGTTTTTATATTTTTATTGTTTTTATTCAATGATATGTGCATGATTGTGATAAATGTAGGCAATTCCTTTGAAAATATGCTATGTACCAGGGATGTCAAACTCCTGAAAGGCCACAGCCCAGCAGAATTTAGTTCCAGCCCTGCTTCAACACACTACCTTTAGATTTAGTTTGATCAGGTGTGTTTAATTAGTATAACTGCACTGTTACTCTGGCTATTTTACAGTTATTTACTGCACAATCTACAGTGTTTTGCTGTAATAAAAGGAAACATTTATTACTTATTAACACATTATTTTACTGTAAAAGGAGTAGACTTTGTATGAAATTGTGTAGTGCAAAAAATAAATTACAGTAATTTACTTTATGTACTCATTACAGATAGTAACTGACAATAAATAGCAAATTACTGTTCAACCATTACTGTCCCATCTTCTCTGATGGTTTATGTTGCTATGTATAGAGATGTGCATTTTAAAGGCAGAAATTAATGATTTAGGCATCACCACACACTCCCACGGGCTGTCTGTCTTCTTCTAAACACAAAGGTGTTAGAAAGAGTTTTCAGAAAATGCTGGCCCTTTAAGGGAGCCAGGTGTTTGATTTGTTTACTGCTGAGTGTGCTCTATTCTCTGTCCATCAATTCAGATGTAGAGTCTGATATGTATTAGGCTTTAAATAAGAATCTACAACGAGTAAATAAAATGTGTTCAAATGTTTTTGAGGGTTTCAATAATAAGGCTGTGTTTTAAGTTATATTGTTGTTATCTTGAACTGTGTACTTGAAAGCTACATTGTTAGCTAGTTAGCCTCTCCTCATATAACTTCTTACATTACTTTTGTCTAAGTATATGTATTTATTGGATATTGGATATTGCATACTGCCATAATGTACAGATGCTAACAGTTGTATGTATCTTTCCGGCAACTAAGCCAAAATTAAATTCCATCATCTCTGTAAGGTAACATGTGCACATCATCACAGGGAATCACAAAAACATGATACACATAGCCATCCACACACAAAAGCTCCACTGTCAGGTCACAGGTTGTGAGTTTGTTGCCAAGTATTTTTCAGAGCAGTGTTTCCACCTATGAATTTATATTAGAAACAATAAAAGTTTGTTGTCATGAGATAATTATAACAATAAAAGATTGGATCCTTTGGTTTTTCGATGTTGCCAACTTTATTTTTATTTTTTATAATTATTTTAAACTTTTTATTGAGATTTGACACAGTTTTTAATTACTTAAAACTTTAAAATTTAAAATAATTATGTCGTGTTTTTTGCTGTTCATTTGCTGATCTACCTTCCTGCAGATTCCAGTTGCTATCCATATCAAACACACCTAAACCAATTAATTAGGACCTAAACACCACTTGATAATTACAGGCAGGTGTGTTTGATATGGGTAGCAACTGAAATCTGCAGGAAGGTAGATATCCAGGAACCGGATTGAGCACCCCTGCTATATACCATGGGGGTCAAACTCCAAGTTCCTGGAGAACTGCAGCAGCAGAATTTAGTACCCACCCTGCTTCAACATTACCTGTAGATTTCTAACAAGCCTTAATTAGTTTGATCAGGTGTGTTTAACTAGAGTAACAGCTTAAAGTCCCGGTCACACTGCACTTTTCTCCCAATAGACTTCGATTCATACGCATGTGAGTACTGCAGACCTGGAATAATAGCTCATGCGACAAATTTCATAATTCGCAGCATTGGAAAGTTCAAGCTTGGAGAACGCTGACATGCAAAATCACATCATGTGATTGCTTGATACCAATCAAAGATCAAAACGTGACCTCTCTGGCTTGCTTTTTCAATCTCTAATTATTTTGTTGAATTCCACTTCTCGCGTTGTTTAATTCCACTTCGCAGTGCAGTATGACAGAATTTCGCATGCTCAAACGTTAATGTGACCGCAGCCTTACTGTGCAGACCTGTAATCTGCAAGACAATAATTATATCTGCTGATTTCTTAATTTTGTTCTACTTTTTCTGTTATTTATTTGTTTGGTGCCAAAACAATAAAATAAATTTGTCTGAAAAATGTTATGCCTTCTATTTTTTTAATAACAGCTAAGAATACTGATTAATTTTAGTAACACTACAATAACTATATATTACATACTATTAATGTGTATGCAGTATAATGCTGTGATTTGTAACACTACAATACAGTAATTAACTGTACACAGTTTCCAGTTAGTTACCACTGCTGCTCTATTACAGTAATTAACTGGCAACAAAGTTGCCAGCTACTCACTGTATCGGTTCAGTTACAGTAAATAACTGGCAACACTGTTGCCAGTCACTCACTGTAATGGTTCAGTTACAGTAATTAACTGGCAACACTGTTGCCAGTTACTTACTGTAACTGAACTTTTACAGTGAGTGGCTGGCAACAGTGTTGCCAGTATTCTACTGTAAAATTAACCCGGTAAGGTCTAACAGTGTATTTAGCCTTTCAGTATAGGCCTACAGCAAAATAGAAAGAGTTTGGCCTCATAAAACAATCCCCCAAACAGCTGTCAAAATTTACCAAAAACCATACATTTTATTCTGTTACTAATTGATATATATATATATATATATATATATATATATATATATATATATTCATCACAATGGAAAATATTTTTGTGTTTAGAATATTCATTAGTGATGCATGCAATGATTACAGAATAACAAAAAAAATGCAAAGAATGGCAATGGCAATTTGAAACTTATTATAAATATCCTCAATGTACAGTGTTGTAGATCTCAGATGAGCGGACTGCTGGAAGAGGATGGGGTGGGGTTTTTCTTGCTTTTATTATTTATTATTATAATTATTTTATTATTTATAAAATTTTCTTAGTTTTCATTTCAAATAATAATAAATTTATATTTACCCCACACTGGCTATTCTACTTGTTGCTCTTTACATAGGCCTATCTATCCATCTACATTGTGATTGAACACTGGTAATCCAGATTTAGTGATCCTAAAAAGTTCCTATCTGGATCAGAATGATCCAATCCAATGTTGCTTTGAAAAACTGGCTCAAAAAGTAAGCTGGATTACGTGATCACGGATTGCAAAAACAGGATTACTAAATCCGGATCAATTTTATCCAGATTAAACCTTTTGAAAAACCGGGCCCAGATGCAAAAAGCTCTTAAGTAAAAAATTTTCAGAGCAAACGTATTTCTGCCACGTGTCGCGTGCACTGATCCACACGTGAGTCCAATTGCGCTCTTACAGCTGAAAAATTAAAACAAAACCTTCGTTGCAGCACATTATAAAATCACGACCTGTATCTCCAAAACAAATCTTATTCTTTTCCCACTTCTTTTGGCAACCCAACATGGCGTCTATCTGCCGTCTGAACACTGTTTCAGGTACAAACAGTCTTGTAAGCTAGCTTTCATATTAATGAAGTTGCACGGCATACACAATAGAGCGCACTGATTGGTTTGAACCAAGTCTCTCATGAATGAACGCAGCACACTCAGAGACGTCACAAGGTACTCCCAGGTACAGACATAAAGTCTACACACTAGATTACACGCTAAGATCTCATGACTGTGACGCAGCTTCAAAAAATTAGTTTCTAACTGGAAGTATAAATTTGCTCGAAATTAGGCGAAAACAAACGATTTTCACTTTTTAGTGAAATATTTGTGTCCTAATAGTGTTTTTAGCAGTGTGGGACACATATACGACCGTCAACAGCTCAAAAAAAGGTGTTTTACTGTTTTGTGAGCCTGTAAGTGCAAGTACTTAAATAATTTTATATTTAGTTCATTACTATAACCTTTTAAGCGAATTCTACTTTTTTGTAGACAAAGTTTATTGGATGAATAACTTTAAGTACAACAGAGTTTTTGTCTGATCCTGCACCTGCTCCCAACCTGACTTACTGTTCAGGCTATGGCATTTTCTCGTGGCTGCAGTTGCAGGACACTTCTGGTGAGTATACTGTAAACATTTCACCCAGTTTTTATTTTCGGCTGTTTGTGAATACAGGAAAACACTGTTTTAAGTATGTTTCGCTTAAAATGTATACTAAATAGTTCATGGGAGCTGTTAATGTTGACAAATGAGACACGTGATTATATTTAGAAGGACCAACTGAATTATTCTTTTTCTTTTTTCTCCACACAGATATTGTGAGGTGTTATTTGTTAGCTTGTTAAAGCTACTTGTAGTGTAAGTAAATAGTATGTTTAAATTTTGTTCTAAACTTTATTTTATTTCATTGAATACCAGGGGACTTAAAGACAGTATTAAGAGAAAAGCAATATTCTTATTTTGCAAAAGTCAACAGGCACAATGTATATTTTTACAAGAGACACATTCCAGCGCAGAGGACTCAACCTTCTGGAGAAACCAATGGGGTGATACTATACTGTTTAGTCATGGAACTATAGATCTGCTGGCGTAGTCATATGCTTGAATAAATGAATAAATGTATTGTTTTTGGTAAATTTTGACAGCTGTTTGGGGGATTATTTTATAAGGCCAAACTCTTTCTACTTTGCTGGAGGCCTATACAGAAAGGCTAAATACGTTAAAGCCAATAATCACTATAGCCTGACAGATGAACAAATAAAATTAAAACCTTATTAATAAATAGTATATCTCGTAAGATACTGCATGATCCAAAAATAGTATTGTTTAATAAATTTTTTAAGTTTTCATTACATTTTAGGCATGAAATCCACGCTAAATCTACCCTTCTGATGGGATCAGTTTAATCCATGTTTTTTGGATCACAGTGATCCAGATCCTACAAAAAAGGTCCGACAAACCCAAACTAAAGGTTTGATCCGGATCAAAACCAAGATTGGATTACGTGATCTAATCCAATTATGTAATCCGTTTTTTCTTTTGAAAAACCCATTTTCAAGATTTGATCCAATCCCTTATCCAAAATCCTAGTGGATTACTTTTGAAAAACCGGGCCCAGGGCCCGGGGCCAGGCAAATGTAATAAAGACTTAAAAATTTTATTAAATAATACTATTTTTGGATCACGCAGTATCTTGCGAGATATACTATTTATTCATAAGGTTTTAATTTTATTTGTTCATCCGTCAGGCTATAGTGGTTATTGGCTTTAATGTATTCAGCCTTTCAGTATAGGCCTACAGCAAAATAGAAAGAGTTTGGCCTCATAAAATAATCCCCCAAACAGCTGTCAAAATTTACCAAAAACAATACATTTTATTCTGTCAATAATTGATATATATATATATATTCATCACAATGGAAAATATTTTTCTTTTTAGAATATTTCAAGAGTTCACACTTAGCTGATGATTTACAAAAGCTTGTTTGGCATGCTGTCCATGGAGAGAGCCCGAGCTCAAGGGCTCCTCGAGCCCGGGGCTTCCTCCCGTTGGCAGAGCAAGAGGGGAGCCTGAGCTCGGTGGATCTCAGAACTCCCCTGCCGCTGTAGCTAAGGGAACGCAAGGGATTAGACAAGCTTGATTGTTATGTATGTTGAATGTCTTTGGATGGTGGGAGGAAACCGGAGAACCCGGGGAAAACCCACGCGGACACGGGGAGGACATACAAACTCCTCACAGAAACACCCACCGGTCCTGTGGAACCCGGGCCGGCAGTGTTCTTGCTGTGTGGCTCACAGTGCTAACCACTGGGCCGCCGTGCCGCCCAATCACAGGTAAAGAAGGAGAATAGGGGAGGAGGGGGGCTTCTTCCAAACGAAGATAAAGTGAACTGAAAACTGTGGCTATTTATAGTAGCTTAGGGCTCATATGATTGGAAGATAGTGATTAGCAAATGCGAGACTGGCCGTGATAAATCATAAGCACGTGATCCTCTCGAAATTAGTTTATGAATAAACTTCACTTCAAGAGTTCACACTTAGCTGATTATTTACAAAAGCTTGTTTGGCATGCTGTCCCGGGAGAGAGCCCCGAGCTCAAGGGCTCCTCGAGCCCGGGGCTTCCCCCCGTTGGCAGAGCAAGAGGGGAGCCTGAGCTCGGTGGATCTCAGAACTCCCCAAAATGCAGTAATTAATCGCTCGGGACAGCAGCCGCGTATTCAAGGAAAAAAACCCCAAAAAGCAAGGAAAATAGAGCTATATCCGGCTGCTGGATATAATGGAAGGAAAGAAAGTTTAATGCATGGGCATTAAGTAGATAGGATTATGAAGGGTGAAGAGAGGATTCTAGTAGCTCCTGCTGGAGTTAGAGCTTGAAGAAACCCCTGCGGGGGTCATAATTTTCAGGGTTGTGAATAAAAGGGAGAAGAAGGTGGTTTGAAGCAGAGTGTAAAAGAGGACTCTGGGTAACTCCTGCGGGAGTTGGAGCTCTAAGCGACCCCTGCGGGGGTCAGAGCTTGGGGGTAGAGTGTAGATAGGAGGAGATAGGTAGCAGTGAGTGGAAGAGAGTAACTCTTGCGAGAGTTGGAGCTCGGAGCGACCTCTGCGGAGGTCAGAGTTTGGGGGTAGAGTGTAGATAGGAGGAGATAGGTAGCAGTGAGTGGAAGAGAGTAACTCTTGCGAGAGTTGGAGCTCAAAGCGACCTCTGCGGAGGACAGAGCTTGCAGGTAGAGTGCAGATGGGAAGAGATAGGTAGCAGTGAGTGGAAGAGAGGATTTTAGGGTAACTCTTGCGAGAGTTGGAGCTCGGAGCGACCCCTGCGGGGGTCAGAGCTTGAGGGTAGAGTGTAGATAGGAGGAGATAGGTAGCAGTGAGTGGGAGAGAGGATTTTGGGTAACTCTTGCGAGAGTTGGAGCTCGGAGCGACCTCTACGGAGGTCAGAGCTTGGAGGTAGAGTGTAGATAGGAGGAGATAGGTAGCAGTGAGTGGAAGAGAGTAACTCTTGCGAGAGTTGGAGCTCAAAGCGACCTCTGCGGAGGTCAGAGCTTGGGGGTAGAGTGTAGATAAGAGGAGATAGGTAGCAGTGAGTGGAAGAGAGTAACTCTTGCGAGAGTTGGAGCTCGGAGCGACCTCTGCGGAGGTCAGAGCTTGAGGGTAGAGTGCAGATAGGAGGAGATAGGTAGCAGTGAGTGGGAGAGAGGATTTTGAGTAACTCTTGCGAGAGTTGGAGCACAAAGCGACTTCTGCGGAGGTCAGAGCTTGGGGGTAGAGTGTAGATAAGAGGAGATAGGTAGCAGTGAGTGGAAGAGAGTAACTCTTGCGAGAGTTGGAGCTCGGAGCGACCTCTATGGAGGTCAGAGCTTGGAGGTAGAGTGTAGATAGGAGGAGATAGGTAGCAGTGAGTGGAAGAGAGTAACTCTTGCGAGAGTTGGAGCTCAAAGCGACCTCTGCGGAGGTCAGAGCTTGGGGGTAGAGTGTAGATAAGAGGAGATAGGTAGCAGTGAGTGGAAGAGAGTAACTCTTGCGAGAGTTGGAGCTCGGAGCGACCTCTGCGGAGGTCAGAGCTTGAGGGTAGAGTGCAGATAGGAGGAGATAGGTAGCAGTGAGTGGGAGAGAGGATTTTGGGTAACTCTTGCAAGAGTTGGAGCTCGGAGCGACCTCTGCGGAGGTCAGAGCTTGGAGGTAGAGTGTAGATGGGAGGAGATACGTAGCAGTGTGTAGAAGAGAGGGTTCTGGGTAACTCTTGCGAGAGTTGGGGCTCGGAGCGACCCCTGCGGTGGTCAGAGCTAGAGGGTGAGTCAATAAGGAGAAGAGAGGTAGTTGAAGTAGAGTGAAGAAGTTTTAGCTTGAGCAGACCCCTGCAGGGGTTGGAGCTTGGAGACTAGGCGGAAAAGAATAGGTATCAGCATGAAGAAGAAAGGACTATGGCCGAATCCTGCGAGAGTCGGAGCTCAAGGGGGCCCCTTCAAGGGTCTGAAGAGTCAAGACGGGAGAAAAAAGATTGGTAGAGGTAGAGTGTAGAAAAAATTAGTTGGGAGTGGAGTGTAGAGAAGAAAGGAACGAGAGGCTAAAAAGTAGGGTTATAAGGATAAAAGATTTGGAAAAGTTGGAAGAAGGGAACAAGCACAAATATAATACATATGTACAAACGCAGTAAATGCGCAAAGAACATGTGGATACAAATGTTTGCATCTGTAAATAGCTATTGGTGATTGCAGAAGATGCTAACTGCAATGGCCCTTGAGGGAGTCCTTGGCAAACATGTAAGGGTGCCATGGGTGGACAATTGGGCTTCTGCGGGGTTTGGTTTGGATGACTCTTGCGAGACTCGAGGCTCTGTTAGACATCTTTTTGAGTTGGAGCCGTGTGAGGAGGTGCTTGGGGGTTGGTTAAAGCCTGTTGGGCTTTCTTGAGGTGGTATTTATTGAGGCGTATGTAAGATTTGAAAGCTTCAGAAGACCAGCGACCAAGGGTCTGGATCTGATGGTGTGAGAGCCTGTTAGAGGCTGCTGTAGTGGCTGTGCCAATCCCGAATGAGTGGCTGGAAAAGGGCTCTGGGGGAAAACCTGATAGGCGAAGGATTGTCATTGTCGCTTGTCACTCAATGCGCGTGTTCTGATCAGCTGTGTTGTCGTGCACGTACTCAAGAGCGGTGTTATCGCGCGCCTACTGAAGGGCGGGACCGAGGGTGTTAGGAAGGGCACTTTCTATGCAAGACTAAAAAGGGCATGTGCTCTGCACAGGTTGAGCCCTATGTGTGCACGTGCCTGCCCTGCATCTTATATATATTATCAGCCTGATCTCACGAGAAAACGTAAGTATTTTACGTTTTGCCAGTTTAGTGGCTAATTCGTACGAATTCGTACGAGTTCAGTCGTACGAAATGGTATGATTTTTAAAAGGAGGCGTGGCACCTGACCCCACTCCTAACCCCAACCGTCATTGGGGGATAAGCAAATCGTACTAAATTGTACGAATTAAATCGTACGAATTCATATGAATTAGTCGCTAAATGAAAAAGTTACGAATTGCCGTGAGATTGTGTTGATATTATAGGTAGATACAGACTGGTACAGACTGATGTGACTGGAGTGGGGTGGGGGTGTTTTATTTATACATATATACGCCTTTTTTTTAGGTGAGGGAATGGAAGTTTTGAGTGAGTTCCCCCACTTTTTTCCCTAGGACTTCAATAAGTCAAAGTACAGGTCTAGACTTAATGATGATCCTCTTCAAGCCATACTGAGGGTCTCAACTGCTTCCGCTCTAAAGCCAAATGTGGTTCAGATTTGTGAGAAGAAGCGCTGTCAAGTCTCTGGCAGCAAGAAGTAGGCAAAAGATGCCATGTTCAGAAGAACTGTTCATAATCTTCACTTAATGTTCTATTAATGTTCAGGACACTTCATGTTCAGAAGAAATAATTAAAACTGTTAATAATGACATTTGAGGACTTTTTTTTGTGGAATCCCTTATGCGGTCCAGCCTCACCCAGACTTTGCCTCCTGCGGCCCCCAGGTAAATTGAGTTTGAGACCCCTGGTGTAGATGCATGAAGTAAGGATTTTGAGTGTAATGGGTTGTCTAGCATGGTATGGAATTGTTTGAATGAATTCCATGCTGTGAGGTATGCATTGAGGGTTCACATTGGTCTTTCGGAATGGAAATACAATTGGGGTGGCCATGTTAAGGCAAAGCAGTGTCCTTTGTAGTAGCCACTGTAACCTATTGGAGGGGCAGCGTCTGTGTATAAGTTAATGTCAATAGGGGATGCTATCAAGTCGCTGTAGAAAAAGGAACAGCCGTTCCATTGCTTAAGGAAAGAGATCCATAAGCAGAGTTAATCGCGACTGGGTTTAGAGAGAAAAATTGTTTCTTCTAAGCCATGAACTGTGGTGGATAATTGAAGGAGGTGGGAAATGAAAGGAATGATGCGCATAGCGAAATTTAGATGGCCTAGAATTGGTAGGAGTTCTCGTTGTGTGCACATCTGTTTTTCAAGGAAAATTTGGGATAGAGAAAATATTCGATTGATTTTCTCTTTAGGAAGGGATGCTTGGAATTTATGCGAGTCTAGATTAATACCCAGAAATTCGATTGAAGTACAGGGTCCTTTCTGAGATCAGCGAAAACCTGCTGGGTGATCGCTAGGTGTTTGGCTGGAGGAGATGACGGGGGGGAAATAAGAAAATCGTCTAGAAGGTGAATGAGGTATGGGATTCCGTAAATATTAGACAGAATCCAGCATAAAGCTTCTGACATCATGTCAACTATTTTTTGGGCTGCTTTTGCATCCAAAAAATAAAATTGATTGCGCCAATGAATGCCAAAAAGGTGCTAGAAGTCTGGGTGGATTGGCAGGATTTTAAAGGTAGAGGAAATGTCTACTTTGGCTAGCCAGGTGTTACGACTGGCTATCTTTATGAGAGAGATCGCTTGATCAATGTCGTGGTAGTTAAGCGAATATTCGTCCAATGGGATAGTGCTGTTAATGCTAGGAAAGGAGCAATTGTGTTGGGACGAAAGGTCGACTATAAGGCGTTTTTGCCAGAAAATTTTTGAGTAGCGACACCAATGGGGCTAATGCGCGAGATATTAAATGGAGGAGCCTTGAATGGTTCAATCATGAAGTTGTTGTTGATTTTTTTTTTAATAAGATAATCGACGGTTTCAGGTTCGGAGGTTGCAGACTGCAGGTTAGGACAGATTGGATAAAGTGAAAAATGGAATGTATCCTTTGTGAAGAGGATGTGGAGTGTAATAGGTTGGATGAGGGTCAGCTTCTGGAGCCAGCAGTCATGATCTCTAAAATAGAAAAAACAAAGAGAATCAGAAATTAAATCTTTGCAAAATAATACAAGTATGGCAGACATGAAAATTGTTTTAGTTGATATCCATGCGAGGCATCTTAATAAGGGCATAGGCGGCTGTAAATGGAAGCGCTTTTGTTAATGCATGGTCCGATAGCTTCATTGATACGATGTGCAAGGATGGTAGGGGTGGGTGTTCGTCTCCCCACGGGATGACAGATGGATGGAGAGCTGAGGATATGGCTTGTCTGGTGGTCCTGGAAAACTGGTACCTCTTGAAGACTGAGCATGTGAAGTGATAGTGAAGTTTAAATTTCTATTTATAACAGTCAAGTGGGAAGTTTGTTTCTTTGCCGTTTTCACATCCGACTGACTTGCTATATAATCTTATATGACGCTTTGTAAATCAACACATGAGTCACTGGCGTATTACAATTAGACTTCTGTGCTTGATGGCATAATGTTTTTCAATAGCTTGCTAATATTTACTGGTTGAGTAATAATCTTTTCAGAAGTTAAATGTCTAATGGAATTTATTATTATTATTTTTTTTAATCTTAACTAAATTTACAAGCGTGTCTGGCCTATTCATTCATAAGGTCTTTGCAACAGAGTCAAGAGAGAGGGCGGGACCATCTCCAGTCTTTTAGCTCATTGGATGGTGACGCTTCTCTTTACAGCTATTAGCTTAAGGAGTTTCAGTCAGGCCATGCAAAAGGTGCAAAAAGCCTGGCGGCCATTTTGTTGATTAAATTCAACATTGTTTATGGCTGGAGCTGCTGCTCTGCTGAACACATTCCAGCAAACAATCTGTTAAACGATGGATCGCATGTGTACTGCTAGGAGAAGGTGAGGGTTCAGTTTTATTGCAATAGCTTTGGAGTTTTGGCTTATATCTTGCTGGGAAATAAGGTTGAAGACACAGCAGATGCGTTGTGGAGGCTCTTTGAAGTGGAAGGTTTTGGTGTTGTTGTTTAAGCTGTTGATGAAATTGTTGGAGTTGTAGTTGTTTGAAATGGTAGTAATAGTAGTAGTTGTTGTTGTTGCTGTAGCTTGTATATTGTAGCTTGTAGATTGAAGCTTTTAGATTGTATATTGTAGATAGTAGCTTGAAGCTTGTATAGTTGATGAGCGGAGCAGAGCGTTCTTCCAAACGAAGATCCTGAAGATTGTAGCTTGTTGCTGCACAGCTTCATCTGGCAGAGGAACAACTGACTCTGACCAAACTGCAGCAAACCAAGACCAGACTCGAGATCCGCCTCCTAAAGGCTGCGCTCAGACAAGCTGCTCTCTCTTATTTACATCTATATTTGAAACTTATTATAAATATCCTCAATGTACAGTGTTGTAGGTCTCAGATGAGTGGACTGCTGGAAGAGGATGGGGTGGGGTTTTTCTTGTTTTTATTGTTTATTATTTTATTATTTATAAAATTTTCTTAGTTTTCATTTCAAATAAAAATAAATTTATATTTACCCCGCACTGGCTATTCTACTTGTTGCTCTTTACATAGGCCTATCTATCCATCTACATTGTGATTGAACACTGGTAATCCAGATTTAGTGATCCTGAAAAGTTCCTATCTGGATCAGAATGATCCAATCCAATGTTATTTTGAAAAACTGGCTCAAAAAGTAAGCTGGATTACGTGATCACGGATTGCAAAAACAGGATTACTAAATCCGGATCAATTTTATCCAGATTAATCCTTTTGAAAAACCGGGCCCAGATGCAAAAAGCTCTCGAGTAAAAAATTTTCAGAGCAAACGTATTTCTGCCGCGTGTCGCGTGCACTGATCCACACGTGAGTCCAATTGCGCTCTTACAGCTGGAAAATTAAAACAAAACCTTCGTTGCAGCACATTATAAAATCACGACCCGTATCTCCAAAACAAATCTTATTCTTTTCCCACTTCTTCTGGCAACCCAACATGGCGTCTATCTGCCGTCTGCCAACACTGTTTCAGGTACAAACAGTCTTGTAAACTAGCTTTCATATTAATGAAGTTGCACGGCATACACAATAAAGCGCTGATTGGTTTGAACCAAGTCTCTCATGAATGAATGCAGCACACTCAGAGACGTCACAAGGTACTCCCAGGTACAGACATAAAGTCTACACACTAGATTACACGCTAAGATCTCATGACTGTGACGCAGCTTCAAAAATTAGTTTCTAACTGGAAGTATAAATTTGCTCGAAATTAGGCGAAAACAAACAATTTTCACTTTTTGGTGAAATATTTGTGTCCTAATAGTGTTTTTAGCAGTGTGGGACACATATACGACCGTCAACTGCTCAAAAAAAGGTGTTTTACTGTTTTGTGAGCCTGTAAGTGCAAGTACTGCAATAATTTTACATTTAGTCATTACTATAACCTTTTAAGCGAATTCTACTTTTTTGTAGACAAAGTTTTATTGGATGAATAACTTTAAGTACAATAGAGTTTTTGTCTGATCCTGCACCTGCTCCCAACCTGACTTACTGTTCAGGCTATGGCATTTTCTTGTGGCTGCAGTTGCAGGACACTTCTGGTGAGTATACTGTAAACATTTCACCCAGTTTTTATTTTCTTCTTTTTGTAAATACAGGAAAACACTGTTTTATTTATGTTTCGCTTAAAATGTATACTAAATAGTTCATGGGAGCTGTTAATGTAGACAAATGAGACACGTGATTATATTTAGAAGGACCAACTGAATTATTCTTTTTCTTTTTTCTCCACACAGATATTGTGAGGTGTTATTTGTTAGCTTGTTAAAGCTACTTGTAGTGTAAGTAAATAGTATGTTTAAATTTAGTTCTAAAATTTTATTTTATATCATTGAATACCAGGGGACTTAAAGACAGTATTAAGAGAAAAGCAATATTCTTATTTTGCAAAAGTCAACAGTTCAATTCAATTCAATTCAATTCAGCTTTATTTGTATAGCGCTTTTACAATGTAGATTGTGTCAAAGCAGCTTCACATAAATGGTTATAGTAACTGGAACAGTGTGGTTCAGGTTTTAGTGTTTAAGTTCAGTTCAGTTCAGTTTAGCTCAGTTCAGTGTGATTTAATCATTACTGAGAGTTCAAACACTGAAGAGCAAATTCATCGATGCGTAGCTCTACCAATCCTGAACCATGCGAGGCAGTGGCGACAGCGGAGAGGGAAAAAAAACTTCACCTGATGGGAGTGAAGAAAAAAAACCTTGAGAGAACCAGACTCAGTTGGGCACGACCATTTTAATTTCTCCGCTGGCCAAAAGTCTTGTGCAGAACTTCATTCGCCGTGGTTTATGCTGGAGATGGCCTCAATGAAGACTCGTCTGTCCCTGGAGCGTCGCTGGAATCAGACACATGTTCTCCACTCCCCACGACCATCAGCGCAGCAGCAGCTCAGGATATGGCCTGGTCCCGGATATGGAATCCTTGGGATCATCTTGGATCTGGTCTTGGATCTGGTCTTGGATCCAATCAGTGACTCCGCCTAATCTGAGGACCTCGGGATGAGTATCCCCAGGTGAAAATAGAGAATAAAGAGAATAATTAGCGTAGCTGCTGTTCATAGTGTATAAGCAAGATGCAGAAGCCAGTGTGGAACCCGCTAGGTGATGCATTGAGTGTATGCTTTACTAAACAGATAGGTCTTTAATCTAGTTTTGAACTGGGAGAGTGTGTCTGAGCCTCGGACGTTATCAGGAAGGCTATTCCAGAGTGTAGGAGCCATGAAAGAGAAGGCTCGACCTCCTTTACTTGATTTTGCTATTCTAGGTACTACCAGAAGCCCTGAATTTTGAGATCTTAAAGAGCGAGTTGGTTCGTAGCAAGACAGAAGGTTGGTTAGATAAACAGGAGCTAGATTATTTAGAGCTTTATAGGTGAGAAGTAATATTTTAAATTCAATACGAAACTTAACAGGCAGCCAGTGTAAGCAGGATAAAATTGGGGTTATATGATCATATTTTCTAGACCTGGTCAGAACTCTGGCTGCTGCATTTTGTACTAATTGAAGTCTGTTAATAGAGGATGCTGGGCAGCCAGCAAATAGAGCATTACAGTAATCCAGTCTCGAAGTCATAAAAGCATGGACTAGCTTTTCTGCATCTGAGATGGATAGCATGTTACGTAATTTAGCGATATTTCTCAGATGAAAGAAGGCCGTTTTTGTGACATGGGATATATGGTTTTTAAAAGTTAGATTGCTGTCTAATATGACACCCAAATCTTTTATAGTAGAGCTAAAGCTAACTTTGTATCCCTCTAATTGTTAATTGAGTTGCGAGATCTGCTGTGTGCAAGATATAGGCACAATAAGTAATAATTCTGTTTTGTCGGAGTTTAAGAGAAGAAAATTGTTGGTCATCCAGTCTTTGATGTCAGTTAGTTTAGTTTAGAAAGTTCAGACGTCTTGTCAGGTTTAGTTGAAATATATAATTGAGTATCATCTGCATAGCAGTGAAAGCTGATCCCATGTCTTCTAATAATGTCTCCCAGAGGTAGCATGTAAATTGTAAACAGTAAAGGGCCTAAAACTGATCCTTGAGGCACCCCATACTTTACTGGGCAGATTTGTGAAGGCTGTCCATTAAGATTCACAAACTGGTAGCGGTCAGTTAAGTATGACTTAAACCATTGTAGAGCCTGTCCCTGGACACCTGTAGACTTTAAGCGATTTATGAGGATATTGTGGTCAATGGTATCAAATGCCGCACTAAGATCGAGTAAAACTAATAGCGAGACGCACCCTCGGTCAGCAGCTAAGAGTAAATCGTTGGTTATTGTCACTAAGGCGGTTTCTGTACTGTGGTGAGCCCTGAAACCTGACTGAAACACTTCAAAAATATTGTTCATCTGCAGAAAAGAGCATAATTGAGTGGAAACAACTTTTTCTAGTATTTTAGACATAAATGGAAGATTTGAAATAGGTCTATAGTTAGCTAAGTTGTTGGTGTCTAGTTGCGGTTTCTTAATAATAGGCTTATTAACAGCTAGCTTGTAAGAGTTTGGAACATGGCCTATAGATAAAGAAGAGTTATTTGCTAATTTAGAGATGGTGTTAAATAAAAATCTAGGATTGTTATGATTATTTTCTATCAGTTTGCGCAGGTGCTCGGTCCTGGCAGATTTTAGAGCCCTCCTATAGCTGGACATACTGTCTTTGTACGCAATTCTAAAGACCTCTAAATTAGTTTTTTTCTATTTACGTTCCAGGGCGCGGGTTGCTGTTTTGAGCGCACGAGTATGACTATTATACCATGGTACAGTTTTAATCTCTCTAGCCTTTTTTAATTTGATGGGTGCCACAGTATTTAGTGTGCTAGTAAAGATGGCATCCATACTGCTGGTTTCTACATCAAGATCATTTCAGTTTGCGGGTGCATTACGAAATAGAGAGAGATCAGGTAAGTTATTGATAAATTCATCTTTAGTTGACGGAACAATAGTTCTACTAGGGCGGAGTATTGGAGCGGGTTTGCTGATTTCAGGTAAACATAGCTTATATAGTAAGAGGTAGTGATCTGTAATATCATCACTTTGTGGTATAATGTCTACGTCAATAACCTCGATTCCATAAGACAGAATTAGATCTAATGTATGCTTTAAGCGATGGGTTGGACCCACAACGTTTTGCTTTATCCCAAGTGAGTGTATTAAATCCATAAACGCGAGCCCTAATGTATCATTAGCGTCATCTATGTGGATGTTAAAGTCACCTACAATTAGCATTTTATCAGTTTTGACTAGTAAGTCAGAAATAAAATCAGAAAATTCTTTTAGAAATTTGACATAGGGTCCTGGTGGTCTATATATGGTGATTAAAGCGAGAGATAACATAGGTTTTTGTATAGTATCTGGAAGCTGAACATTAAGCAATAATACTTCAAAGGAGCTAAACATAAGTCCGTTTCTCTGTTTAATATTAAGGAAATCACTAAAGATTGATGCAACTCCACTACCACGACCAGTTTGACGAGCCTCATGTTTATATAAGAATCCTGGAGGAGTTGCTTCATTTAAGCTAATATAGTCATTTTGTTTCAGCCAGGTTTCAGTGAGACAGAGTGCATTAAGATTGTTTTCTGTTATTATTTCATTTATGATAAGTGCTTTAGGTGCAAGTGACCTGATGTTTAGGAGACCAAGTTTTACGAAATTTGTATTTTCACTTTCTACTGGTTTTTCTGGTTTGATTCTTACTAGATTTTTTCTGGAGCACACAGTACGTTTATTTCTTAATCTAATAATACGAGGAACAGACACAGTCTCTATAGGATTCGCCAGATATGTGTTACTGATGTTTAAGTGGAGTGAACAAGAGTCTAGGTGGCTATAATGTGAGTTCTGTGAATTTTTACCTGCTAGTCAGATGGTGCGAAGTAATCTGGAGATGTTGTCCGACAGGAGTTCAGCTCCGGCTCGACTGGGGTACCGGAGCTGAACTCCTGTCAGACTCACAACAGGCACAATGTATATTTTTACAAGAGACACATTCCAGCGCAGAGGACTCAACCTTCTGGAGAAACCAATGGGGTGATACTATACTGTTTAGTCATGGAACTATAGATCTGCTGGCGTAGTCATATGCTTGAATAACTGTCCTGGTAAAGTAGTTAAAGTGAAAGAAGATAAGGATGGACACTGGATTGCTGCAGTTTTGATGATTGAAGGTACTCCACTGATTCTTCTAAATGTTTACGGATATAATGGTCAATATAAAAACAAAATGTTGCTGAATGCATTTCAGAAACTATTAGAGAGTTGAAAACATTTTTCCCAACTGAAAATATGTTGGTGACTTTATTTGTGTCCCTGATGAATGGATGGATAGATTTCCAACAAATATGGTCATTATGAAATGAATGTATTACAAATTTTTGTATTAATACTTCCCTAATAGATGTTTGGAATCATGTTAATCCTGAAAAAAGGCAATATTCATGGATTAGACCCAATGGAAATTGTAAATCAAGAATAGATTTTTGGTTGGTAACCCAAGAAATTTTTTAAATATGTTTTGCAAGCTAAAATCTCTGCAGCTCCTACAACTGATCATTGTGTAATTACTGTCACACTGATCCCAGGCTCTGAAAGAACATGTAGGCAAAAATATTGGAACTTTAATGCAAACTTGTTAAAAGAAGAATATTTTTGTGACATGGTTAAAAAAATCTTATATTCAATTATGACAAATGATGAGATAAAGTGAGAATGTACTCAATTAATTATGGTAAAATATTGTGTAATAAGCAAAAATAATTAGAAAAACAGCTGATAAAAGACATTAATGATTGTTGTAAAAAGGATCTATCATTAGAACCTAATAAAGAGGAAATGATTAGATTACAAACTAAATTAGACGATTTCTACTTAAATAGGGCACAAGGGGCATTTATACGATCTAGAGCAAAATGGAAGGAAGTTGGTGTAAAAAACAGCTCTTATTTTAGTAGATTAGAAAAAAGTAGACAGAAATGCAATTACCACCTTAAATCCAATTAATAAAATTGTAACTGATCCAAAATAAATAAGTAATGAGATTTTTAAATTTTATCAAAGCCTATATTCATCATCATTTTCCATGAAAGATTCTGAGAATTTCTTCAAAAATTCTATAATTTTATTCCTAAAATTGATGAAGATTTTAAAATGATATGTGACTCTGATTTAAAAATTGAAGAACTTGATGCTGCTATTAAAAAAATGGCTTTAGGTAAATCACCAGGTCAAGATGGACTTGCAACTAACTTTTATCTTTTTTCTGGAATGATATGAGAGAAATGCTCTTTAAAGCACTAATAGAATGTTTAGAAAGTCATACACTACTAACTACAATGAAACAGGCTATAATTGTTTTAATACCTAAACAAAAAAAGACAACTCTCTTATTGATAATTTAAGACCAATTACTTTACTTAACATTGATTACAAAATATTCACTCATGCATTAGCTAGTAGACTTAAAGGTGGTATAGGTAAAATTATTAGTGATACACAATCTGGGTTTCTTCTAAATCGACTAATACATAATAACATTTGCATGGTGTTAGATTTATTAGACTATTCACATTTGATAGAGGATGATGGTATAATCATATTTCTGGATTTTCTAAAAGCTTTTGATAAACTTGAACACCCTTTTGTTTTTCAGTCTCAACAATATTTTGGGTTTGGGACAAAATTTATTAATATTCTTTCAATGTTGACAATATAACAAATAACAAGTGCTGTGTTACTTCAATCGGGTACTACAAAGAGATTTGATATCAGAAGGGAAATACGACAGGGAGATCCAGTCAGCCCCCTTCTTTCTTACTTGCTGCTGAATTATTAGCACTGTATATTAAAAATAACGACAATATTAAGCCATTAAATGTTCTGAGTAGATCCTTGTTAATTACACAACTAGCTGATGATACAACTTGATTTCTGAAGGACTCTAATCAAATACCGATTGCCTTAAAGTCTATATCATTGTTTTCTAATGCTTCAGGGTTACATTTAAATTTGAAAAAATGTGAGATTCTAATTCTTCACAATAATACATAAAATTCATTGTATAATATCCCAATTAAAAGCTAAATAACATACTTGGAAATAACTATTACAAAAAAATTTAGGGACAGGGAAAATAATAATATTCATACTGTTGTACAGAAAAATAAAAAAAAAACATTAAGTAGCTGGTTACAAAGAAATATTTAATTTTTTGGGAGAATATTATTAACAAAAATGGAAGCAATATCAAGATTAATCTATCCAGCATATTGCTTAGGTGTAACAGAAAGATGTATTAAACAAATTAACAAAGTTCATTATGAGTTTATTTTGGAACAATAAGCAACATTTATTTTGAAAAATGATTTGGTGAAGTTATCAGAGGAAGGGGGGTTGAATGTTATTGATTTTGGCGTTATAAATGGAGTAATGAAGTTAAAATGGTTACAAAGCTTTGTTAAAGATGAACCGTCTTTATGGTTTAGCATCCCTTTTCATATTTTTCAAAGGATGGGAGGAATTTCTTTTTTTCTAAAATGTGATTTTGACTTACTAAAATTGCCATTTAAATTGTCTGGTTTTCATGCAGAAGTGTAACTATATTGGAAGATGTTGTACAAGCACAATTTTACTCCACATAATGTTATCATTTGGAATAACAGGTGTGTTTTTCTACATGACAGGAAATCTTTATTTTTTAAAGACTGGTTTGACAAAGGAATTTGGAATGTAATTCATTTAATGGATGATGATGGTAATATGTTGAGCTATGATCATTTTAAGTTAAAATTCAATTGTAATTGTGCACATAGAGAATTCTCTTTGGTTGTCAAAGCTATTCCTGTAGCTTTGAGAAATTTAGTTAAAGGTATAGTGCAATACTCCTCTGTAATACCTACACTAGTTGATTTGTTTATAAATAATTATTCATTTTGGGATATTAAATGTAACAACAAAGTCTTGAGATCACTACTGACAAAAGAATATTTTCCTCTTCCTGTTAAAAGAAAAGTTTTATCTGAGAGATTTTCTAAAGCGGACACTATTGATATTAGAAAAAGATACCTGTCATTTCCCTTGTTACCTAAAATGAAAGAAGTACATTTCAAAACAATTGATGACATCTATCCATGTAACAAATTTCTTAGAATAAGATTTCATTTAGACAGTAATGTTTGTATTTTTTTGCTTGAAAGATATAGAATCACAGGAACATCTTTTTTTATAGTTGTTCCAGTGTCAAATCCTTTTGGGACAGATTGTATAAGTGGTTGATAACTAAAAATGTAACACCTGCGTTTGACTATCACATTGTGAAATTTGGCATTTTTATGAAAAACAAGGAAGTTGAATTTCTATGTAATAATATGTCGATTGTAGCAAAATTTTATGTACACAAATGTAGATTTGTTAAAGTTTCTTCTTGTTTCAAAGCATTTAAAAATGATTTCAATATGTCATATAAATCTATAAAACAAGTAAAAACAAAAGGTGCCTTAAAGCTCTCTAAGCTTTTGTCAACATATATGGACTGACCCCTCTGAATGTAATGTATTTTCTTTTGTATTATTTAAGGTTTATTTTTATGTTATTATTAATTTGTACTGTTTTGTTTATTATATGCTGCTTGGTTATAATGTTATATATGTTTAACAATGGAAGTTGAAAATGCCTGTTTGTTATTTGAAGTTTAAATAAAAAAATAAATTTAAAAAAAAGTTTGTCTAGACAATAGTAAAATACGAGATTGCTAGAATATAAATGTGTCAATGTGGGATTGGATATAAACAATTTAGCAATATACTGTATATAAACATGTAGCCTATCAAAAAATAGAAGTGAAAGTCACTGATGATATTTTAAGCATGAGGATTAAAATATCAGCCATACTTATTAGGGTCGAGTCAAACCATTCATTTATACATTCATTAAAGAATTTACCCATACAAAATGTCAACCTCAACACTACCAGTGAAACATATACACACGCACGCAGTACAATAAAGAATGAATGAATAAAAAGGGAGCAACATTATTATGTCAATAGAAAAAAAAACATGCATCCAAAATCAAAAGAATGCTGAGTTTATACGAAGGACGAAACCGGCAAAAATAAATAAATAAATGAATAAATGCGCAAATAAATAAAAGACAGAGTAAATAAATGCATAAATTCATGCATAAATAAAAAATGAATAAATGCGCAAGTATATAAAGAAATTGGAGAATACATTTACATTTCTGCAAAAATAAAACAAAATAAAAAAAGAATAACTAAATACGCGCATATATACATAAATAAGCATTGAAATCTATAAATTCCTGTATAAATAAAATAATTAATAAATAAATACGCAAATAAATAAATGAGTAAATAAATCCATGAATGCAGGCATAAAATAAATAAATACGCAAATAAACAAATAAATAAATAAATGTCTGCATAAATAAAAATGGATAAAAACGAAAATATATAAATAAATAAGTAAATAAATTCTGCATAAATAAAACAAAGCATAAATAAATAAAAATATAAAAATTAATGCATAAATAAAACTATAAATAAATAAAACAGCTAATATAACAATAAATGAGTAAATAAATCCACAAATTCCTGCATAAATAAAGCAAATAAATATGCAATTTATTTATTTATTGTTTTATTTATGCAGGAATTTACGAATTTATTTATGAACTTATTTATTTATTTGTTTTTACCTATTTTTGTATAGTTTTTGAAGGTTTCGTCTTCTATAGGTTTTTAGTAAAATAGTAAAAAAGTAAAATAGTGAAAAACAAATGTTTTTCAATGATTTTTATTGTTACAACTGTTTATTTTAATTAATTTCGATTTTTAGTTCGTTGTAAAACTGACGCAGAATTCATTTCATTAAGGCGTAACGCTGGTGTTTTACAAGTTTAGCCTGTTTACCGCGCAGCCGCTTGCATACAGGCTATGAGTATGTGTGATCAGTTATTGATTGATTATAAGGCATATACTTTATGCAAAAACAATATGGCACTTTCAAATGGCCACAGAAACGCTCCACAGAAACGGCCCAGCCTGCGTCACATTTAGAATTGAATGTGAATGTTCGAAACGGTGACATCATAGCTAAGAGAATGCGAATGCAACTCTGACTTTGGCATTCTGCGGTTAAACTAGTTGAGCGATGGGTCAACGTAATTGTCGTTGCAAAAAGGCAAACAATGATTTTGAGCGTGTGCACGTTTACCATCACGATGCACCGCCACAGCTCACCAATTTGGTGGAAGCTCATAAACATCCTGTTGGCGTAGGTGAAGATGCGAGTGAGGGGAAAAATAAAAAGAGAAAGGAGGCCAACCGTAAAAAGAAAAGAAGGTTCAAGTTGTGGCGGTGGTTCTCCTGTCTGAGAGCTGCTGAAAAAAATAGTACACTTCAGGTTGATGGAGAGGCTCAGGACACTGGGGCAACTGCAGCACCACCTGAAGTACAACCTTCCTCCTTCTCAGGTGACGGATCTCTACAGCAGGTCATTCATACTGTAGACCTCAATCTTCAGGAACCTTCAGCCAGTGACCCTGAAGTCTATCCAACAGTAAAGACACATCTTACTGTTCAACCTGATGTCCTCCGTTCTCCAGTTCTGAGCAGCAATACTGCTCAGACTTCATTCAACTGGAACTTTGACATCAGCCAGACTCCATTGCTTAGTCCTGACTATTGTGATGAAGCCGAAAGCTTAGCTCACACCTTATCTGACTGGAGCATTGATTCTGGCCTGGCTCTAGCACGCACCACATCAAGGTGGAGCAATGATTTCACTAAGACTTCAGCACACACCATGTCAGATTGGAGCATTGATAAGATCAAAACTCCAACACGCACCACATCAGATTGGAGTACTGACGCTACCCGGACTCCGGTACACAAAGTGTCAGTCTGGAGTATTGATGTCACCCAGCCTCCATTTCACTCATCCACTTCTGATTGTTGTAACAATGCTACTGAGATTCCAGTCCCCGATGCTTCCGAGGGGAGTGCCAATTTCCCTCAGATTTCACAGCACACAACGTCAGACTGGAGCATCAATGGTGGTCAAACTCCAGTCTGCACACAGGCCTCTGTTTCAAAACAAATAGAGAATAATGGAAAGATGACAAGTCAGGGTAAGTTGACTGTCCCTTAAACACACACACACACACAAACACACACACACACACACACACACACACACACACACACACACACACACACACACACACACACACACACACACACACCTGCAATACTATATCAGGCCATTTTAATGTTTCCATTTGTGACCCTGGACCACAAAACCAGTCTTAAGTTATACATTTTTGGCAATAGGTAAAACTAAAGCTTATTTATTCAACATTCAGACCTCATTTTCAAAAAATGTACACTGATTAAGTAAAACATTTTGTCCTGTTTTACACTGGTTGATATTTCATATTACTTAACCTTGGTTTTGTTTTAATAGTCATCAATTCTTGCCACTATCTGATCGATGACATGCTGGGTGAAGGATCCTTTGGAACTGTGTACAAGGGGCGACGTCTACACGATGACTTAAAGGTGCCTTTCATTTTTCTGGATAGGATAAATAGTAACAAATACAATATGTTAGCTGTACAATCATTCTTACATACACTTTGCTTATTTCTTGTTTATTAGGTGGCAGTGAAATTTGTCACAAAGACGGAAGATGTGGAATACATACGTATCGTAAGTGATTTCTCATAAGACAAGCTACTGTTGTCGAAATTTTGTGAAATTATGATTCAATTCATAATCTATAAAAGATATATCTATCTAAACATCATAAAAAATGTATTTCCTGTAGTCGGGTCATTCAGAGCCCTTTCCTCTTGAAGTTGCACTTCTCATCCTCGCCCATGGAGTATCCAGCGTTCCAGAAATAATCCAGCTTCTGGACTGGCAGGACCAGGAGGACCATTATATAATGGTGTTGGAATACCCTTCACCCTGTGAGGACCTATATGCTTTCACAGAAAGCTATGGAGGATCCATAAGTGAAGGTTTAGCGCGTGTTGTTATGCAGCAGGCAACTCAAGCTGCATACATGTGCTGCCGCAATGGTGTTCTACATCGCGATATCAAACTTGAAAATCTACTAATCAACAAGGAGACTCATAAAGTCAAATTAATAGACTTTGGGTGTGGAGACCTTCTCAAGAAATTACCCTACGATACATTTGCCGGTATGTATTAACCCTTAAGCTGTGAAAAACGATATTCTGAATTTATAGCAACAAATGCTAATTGATGCAAAAATCTTTTACCTTTAGGCACCCTTGAGTACTGCCCCCCAGAGTTTGAGGAAACGGGTGAATACAATGGGAAGCCGGCAACAGTCTGGTCCCTTGGCATCCTCTTGTTTGTATTGGTGTGTGAGGACTTTCCCAACCCTCAAGAACTGCACATGATCAATGAGAACAACTTCTCCAAAGCTGGCTTGTCCGATGGTAAGCTCTTTATTTCAAAGACTCTTACATGCAACATCAAAGGAGGTGTGAAGTTCAAGGTAAACAGATGTTTCAACTGTTTTTCACAGAATGCTGTCAGTTGATTAGTTGCTGTCTCCAGCAAAAGCCAGAGCAGCGGATTCAATTAAAAGAGATTCTTCTCCACGAATGGTTCAAGGTATGAAGCCTAAGCAGAGTATTTTGGGAGGGTTAATTCAAACACAAGACTATGGATGTTAGCTTAGAGAATATTAGATTTGGATTCACTTTTGATAAACTAATTGCTGTTTTTATTTTAGGACACCAACCTGGAGAACTGAAGAACAGCCACCCTACATGTTATTGTCTTGAGAGGAACGTTTCAGGCTGTTTGAGGCAGGAAATCTTGAGCAGGAGGTGGCTCCTCTCAAAACAAACAATAAAACATATGCATTAATTGAACTCTTGTGAAGAGTATTATTTGACAAAAACAATTCTAGGAGAGCACATATTTACATAGTACTGTGAATCTTGTTTCTGTCATGTATGATAAGTATGCAATGCATTTCTTGTGTCATGCTATTCTTACAGTTAAAAAGATGACTAGAGGCTGCATATTGACACAATAAACGTGTCAAAAAAGTCACCAACACAAAACAGCTGATGATAAACATCATTTTAAGCTGTAAAATGACATCACATTTCCACTCTGAAAATGAATATTTAAAATAACAGACACTTCCCTGCCACATGTATTTGTTCTTCAGACATCTCACCAAGCAATGAGACGTTTAAATGCTGTCTAATAGACTCTAAACGTCTGGCCAAAAGAAGGCTAAATTTGGGTAGGCAGTGCAAATCTATATGGCTACTTGATGACTTGATTTATAGATAATTATTCATTCATTCGTTTTCCTTCGGCTTAGTCCCTTTATTAATCAGGGGTTGCCACAGCGGAAAGATCTGCTAACTTATCCAGTATATGTTTTACACAGCAGATGTCCTTCCAGTCACAACCAAGTAAACTCCTATACACTCACATTCACACACATACACTATGGCTAATTTAGACTGTGGCTTCTTCAATTCAGTTTCCCCTACCTGTACTGTGGGGGAAACTGGAGCACCCGGAGGAAACCCACATGAACATAGAGAGAACATGCAAACTCCACAAAGAAACGCCAAGTGACCCAGCTTGGTCCCGCTAGGAAGCCAGCGACCACCTTGCTGTGCAGCAACAGTGCTAACCACTGAGCCTCCATGCCACCTTATAAGCAGTTAGATGTTTTTCAAACACACACAAAAACGTTTGTTTTTTTTCCCTTCGCAAGTTGAATAACTGTGCATAGGTCAATTCAAACATAATACATCTAGATATGTTTATATCATGTTTACAGTTTTTGGCCATGAATACTTAAACAATGACAATATGTGGGCTTGAAATTGCAAATTTTAAAAATTTGTTTTAAATTTTTTATTTTCTGTGCAAATACAAAAAAATAAATAAATAAATTTTAAAAAAAAATGTGAAAATGGCAATGCCATGTGAAAGCAAATCCGAGCAGCAAATCCGGATTTCACAATCTCCAGGGCCCGGTTTTTCAAAAGTAATCCACTAGGATTTTGGATAAGGGATTGGATCAAATCTTGAAAATGGGTTTTTCAAAAGAAAAAACGGATTACCTAATCGGATTAGATCACGTAATCTAATCTTGGTTTTGATCCGGATCAAACCTTTACTTTGGGTTTTTCAGACCTTTTTTGTAGGATTTGGATCACTTTGATCCAAAAAACCTGGATTAAACTGATCCCATCAGAAAGTGTGGATTTCATGCCCAAAATGTAATAAAAACTTAAAAATGTTATTAAATAATACTATTTTTGGATCACACAGTATCTTGCGAGATATACTATTTATTCATAAGGTTTTAATTTTATTTGTTCATCCATCAGCCTGTAGTGATTATTGGCTTTAACGTATTCAGCCATTCAGTATAGGCCTACAGCAAAGTAGAAATAGCTTGGCCTCATAAAATAATCCCCCAAACATCTGTCAAAATTGACCAAAAACAATACATTTTATTGTCAATAATTGATATCTATATTCATCACAATGGAAAATATTTTTGTTTTTAGGATATTTATTAGTGATGCATGCAATAATTACAGAATAACCAAAAAAAAAAAAAAAGTGCAAAGAATGGCAATGACTGATTTTAGAAATCTCTTTTTTAACAATTGCAAAAAGAGACTGAAAGGGCGGAAGCACAGCTTCATCTGGCAGAGGAACAACTGACTCTTACCAAACTGCAGCAAACCAAGGCCAGACTTCAGATCCGCCTCCTAAAGGCTATGCTCAGACAAGCTGCTCTGAAATTCTGAAATTATTGTGGAGTTTTTGACATTAAGTCTTTTTTTTATTTACATCTATATTTGAAACTCATTATAAATATCCTCAATGTACAGTGTTGTAAGTCTCAGATGAGCGGACTGCTGGAAGAGGATGGGGTGGGGTTTTTCTTGTTTTTATCATTTATTATTATTATTTTATTATTTATTAAATTTTCTTAGTTTTCATTTCAAATAAAAATAAAGTTATATTGACCCCACACTGGCTATTCTACTTGTTGCTCTTTACACAGGCCTATCTATTTATCTACATTGTGATTGAGCACTGGTAATCCAGATTTAGTGATCCTGAAAAGTTCCTATCCGGATCACATTGATCCAATCCGATGTTGCTTTGAAAAACTGGCTCAAAAAGTAAGCTGGATTACGTGATCACGGATTGCAAAAACAGGATTACTAAATCCGGATCAATTTTATCCAGATTAATCCTTTTGAAAAACCGGGCCCAGATGCAAAAAGCTCTCGAGTAAAAAATTTTCAGAGCAAACGTATTTCTGCCGCGTGTCGCGTGCACTGATCCACACGTGAGTCCAATTGCGCTCTTACAGCTGGAAAATTAAAACAAAACCTTCGTTGCAGCACATTATAAAATCACGACCCGTATCTCCAAAACAAATCTTATTCTTTTCCCACTTCTTCTGGCAACCCAACATGGCGTCTATCTGCCGTCTGAACACTGTTTCAGGTACAAACAGTCTTGTAAGCTAGCTTTCATATTAATGAAGTTGCACGGCATACACAATAGAGCGCGCTGATTGGTTTGAACCAAGTCTCTCATGAATGAACGCAGCACACTCAGAGACGTCACAAGGTACTCCCAGGTACAGACATAAAGTCTACACACTAGATTACACGCTAAGATCTCATGACTGTGACGCAGCTTCAAAAATTAGTTTCTAACTGGAAGTATAAATTTGCTCGAAATTAGGCGAAAACAAACAATTTTCACTTTTTAGTGAAATATTTGTGTCCTAATAGTGTTTTTAGCAGTGTGGGACACATATATGACCGTCAACTGCTCAAAAAAAGGTGTTTTACTGTTTTGTGAGCCTGTAAGTGCAAGTACTGAAATAATTTTACATTTAGTTCATTACTATAACCTTTTAAGCGAATTCTACTTTTTTGTAGACAAAGTTTATTGGATGAATAACTTTAAGTACAATAGAGTTTTTGTCTGATCCTGCACCTGCTCCCAACCTGACTTACTGTTCAGGCTATGGCATTTTCTCGTGGCTGCAGTTGCAGGACACTTCTGGTGAGTATACTGTAAACATTTCACCCAGTTTTTATTTTCTTCTGTTTGTAAATACAGGAAAACACTGTTTTATTTATGTTTCGCTTAAAATGTATACTAAATAGTTCATGGGAGCTGTTAATGTAGACAAATGAGACACGTGATTATATTTAGAAGGACCAACTGAATTATTCTTTTTCTTTTTTCTCCACACAGATATTGTGAGGTGTTATTTGTTAGCTTGTTAAAGCTACTTGTAGTGTAAGTAAATAGTATGTTTAAATTTTGTTCTAAAATTTATTTTATATCATTGAATACCAGGGGACTTAAAGACAGTATTAAGAGAAAAGCAATATTCTTATTTTGCAAAAGTCAACAGTTCAATTCAATTCAATTCAATTCAGCTTTATTTGTATAGCGCTTTTACAATGTAGATTGTGTCAAAGTAGCTTCACATAAATGGTCATAGTAACTGGAACAGTGTGGTTCAGGTTTTAGTGTTTAAGTTCAGTTCAGTTCAGTTTAGCTCAGTTCAGTGTGATTTAATCATTACTCTTCATCGTTCAAACACTGAAGAGCAAATTCATCGATGCGTAGCTCTACCAATCCTGAACCATGCGAGGCAGTGGCGACAGCGGAGAGGGAAAAAAAACTTCACCTGATGGGAGTGAAGAAAAAAAACCTTGAGAGAACCAGACTCAGTTGGGCACGACCATTTTAATTTCTCCGCTGGCCAAAAGTCTTGTGCAGAACTTCATTCGCCGTGGTTTATGCTGGAGATGGCCTCAATGAAGACTCGTCTGTCCCTGGAGCGTCGCTGGAATCAGACACATGTTCTCCACTCCCCACGACCATCAGCGCAGCAGCAGCTCAGGATATGGCCTGGTCCCGGATATGGAATCCTTGGGATCATCTTGGATCTGGTCTTGGATCTGGTCTTGGATCCAATCAGTGACTCCGCCTAATCTGAGGACCTCGGGATGAGTATCCCCAGGTGAAAATAGAGAATAAAGAGAATAATTAGCGTAGCTGCTGTTCATAGTGTATAAGCAAGATGCAGAAGCCAGTGTGGAACCCGCTAGGTGATGCATTGAGTGTATGCTTTACTAAACAGATAGGTCTTTAATCTAGTTTTGAACTGGGAGAGTGTGTCTGAGCCTCGGACGTTATCAGGAAGGCTATTCCAGAGTGTAGGAGCCATGAAAGAGAAGGCTCGACCTCCTTTACTTGATTTTGCTATTCTAGGTACTACCAGAAGCCCTGAATTTTGAGATCTTAAAGAGCGAGTTGGTTCGTAGCAAGACAGAAGGTTGGTTAGATAAACAGGAGCTAGATTATTTAGAGCTTTATAGGTGAGAAGTAATATTTTAAATTCAATACGAAACTTAACAGGCAGCCAGTGTAAGCAGGATAAAATTGGGGTTATATGATCATATTTTCTAGACCTGGTCAGAACTCTGGCTGCTGCATTTTGTACTAATTGAAGTCTGTTAATAGAGGATGCTGGGCAGCCAGCAAATAGAGCATTACAGTAATCCAGTCTCGAAGTCATAAAAGCATGGACTAGCTTTTCTGCATCTGAGATGGATAGCATGTTACGTAATTTAGCGATATTTCTCAGATGAAAGAAGGCCGTTTTTGTGACATGGGATATATGGTTTTTAAAAGTTAGATTGCTGTCTAATATGACACCCAAATCTTTTATAGTAGAGCTAAAGCTAACTTTGTATCCCTCTAATTGTTAATTGAGTTGCGAGATCTGCTGTGTGCAAGATATAGGCACAATAAGTAATAATTCTGTTTTGTCGGAGTTTAAGAGAAGAAAATTGTTGGTCATCCAGTCTTTGATGTCAGTTAGTTTAGTTTAGAAAGTTCAGACGTCTTGTCAGGTTTAGTTGAAATATATAATTGAGTATCATCTGCATAGCAGTGAAAGCTGATCCCATGTCTTCTAATAATGTCTCCCAGAGGTAGCATGTAAATTGTAAACAGTAAAGGGCCTAAAACTGATCCTTGAGGCACCCCATACTTTACTGGGCAGATTTGTGAAGGCTGTCCATTAAGATTCACAAACTGGTAGCGGTCAGTTAAGTATGACTTAAACCATTGTAGAGCCTGTCCCTGGACACCTGTAGACTTTAAGCGATTTATGAGGATATTGTGGTCAATGGTATCAAATGCCGCACTAAGATCGAGTAAAACTAATAGCGAGACGCACCCTCGGTCAGCAGCTAAGAGTAAATCGTTGGTTATTGTCACTAAGGCGGTTTCTGTACTGTGGTGAGCCCTGAAACCTGACTGAAACACTTCAAAAATATTGTTCATCTGCAGAAAAGAGCATAATTGAGTGGAAACAACTTTTTCTAGTATTTTAGACATAAATGGAAGATTTGAAATAGGTCTATAGTTAGCTAAGTTGTTGGTGTCTAGTTGCGGTTTCTTAATAATAGGCTTATTAACAGCTAGCTTGTAAGAGTTTGGAACATGGCCTATAGATAAAGAAGAGTTATTTGCTAATTTAGAGATGGTGTTAAATAAAAATCTAGGATTGTTATGATTATTTTCTATCAGTTTGCGCAGGTGCTCGGTCCTGGCAGATTTTAGAGCCCTCCTATAGCTGGACATACTGTCTTTGTACGCAATTCTAAAGACCTCTAAATTAGTTTTTTTCTATTTACGTTCCAGGGCGCGGGTTGCTGTTTTGAGCGCACGAGTATGACTATTATACCATGGTACAGTTTTAATCTCTCTAGCCTTTTTTAATTTGATGGGTGCCACAGTATTTAGTGTGCTAGTAAAGATGGCATCCATACTGCTGGTTTCTACATCAAGATCATTTCAGTTTGCGGGTGCATTACGAAATAGAGAGAGATCAGGTAAGTTATTGATAAATTCATCTTTAGTTGACGGAACAATAGTTCTACTAGGGCGGAGTATTGGAGCGGGTTTGCTGATTTCAGGTAAACATAGCTTATATAGTAAGAGGTAGTGATCTGTAATATCATCACTTTGTGGTATAATGTCTACGTCAATAACCTCGATTCCATAAGACAGAATTAGATCTAATGTATGCTTTAAGCGATGGGTTGGACCCACAACGTTTTGCTTTATCCCAAGTGAGTGTATTAAATCCATAAACGCGAGCCCTAATGTATCATTAGCGTCATCTATGTGGATGTTAAAGTCACCTACAATTAGCATTTTATCAGTTTTGACTAGTAAGTCAGAAATAAAATCAGAAAATTCTTTTAGAAATTTGACATAGGGTCCTGGTGGTCTATATATGGTGATTAAAGCGAGAGATAACATAGGTTTTTGTATAGTATCTGGAAGCTGAACATTAAGCAATAATACTTCAAAGGAGCTAAACATAAGTCCGTTTCTCTGTTTAATATTAAGGAAATCACTAAAGATTGATGCAACTCCACTACCACGACCAGTTTGACGAGCCTCATGTTTATATAAGAATCCTGGAGGAGTTGCTTCATTTAAGCTAATATAGTCATTTTGTTTCAGCCAGGTTTCAGTGAGACAGAGTGCATTAAGATTGTTTTCTGTTATTATTTCATTTATGATAAGTGCTTTAGGTGCAAGTGACCTGATGTTTAGGAGACCAAGTTTTACGAAATTTGTATTTTCACTTTCTACTGGTTTTTCTGGTTTGATTCTTACTAGATTTTTTCTGGAGCACACAGTACGTTTATTTCTTAATCTAATAATACGAGGAACAGACACAGTCTCTATAGGATTCGCCAGATATGCGTTACTGATGTTTAAGTGGAGTGAACAAGAGTCTAGGTGGCTATAATGTGAGTTCTGTGAATTTTTACCTGCTAGTCAGATGGTGCGAAGTAATCTGGAGATGTTGTCCGACAGGAGTTCAGCTCCGGCTCGACTGGGGTACCGGAGCTGAACTCCTGTCAGACTCACAACAGGCACAATGTATATTTTTACAAGAGACACATTCCAGCGCAGAGGACTCAACCTTCTGGAGAAACCAATGGGGTGATACTATACTGTTTAGTCATGGAACTATAGATCTGCTGGCGTAGTCATATGCTTGAATAACTGTCCTGGTAAAGTAGTTAAAGTGAAAGAAGATAAGGATGGACACTGGATTGCTGCAGTTTTGATGATTGAAGGTACTCCACTGATTCTTCTAAATGTTTACGGATATAATGGTCAATATAAAAACAAAATGTTGCTGAATGCATTTCAGAAACTATTAGAGAGTTGAAAACATTTTTCCCAACTGAAAATATGTTGGTGACTTTATTTGTGTCCCTGATGAATGGATGGATAGATTTCCAACAAATATGGTCATTATGAAATGAATGTATTACAAATTTTTGTATTAATACTTCCCTAATAGATGTTTGGAATCATGTTAATCCTGAAAAAAGGCAATATTCATGGATTAGACCCAATGGAAATTGTAAATCAAGAATAGATTTTTGGTTGGTAACCCAAGAAATTTTTTAAATATGTTTTGCAAGCTAAAATCTCTGCAGCTCCTACAACTGATCATTGTGTAATTACTGTCACACTGATCCCAGGCTCTGAAAGAACATGTAGGCAAAAATATTGGAACTTTAATGCAAACTTGTTAAAAGAAGAATATTTTTGTGACATGGTTAAAAAAATCTTATATTCAATTATGACAAATGATGAGATAAAGTGAGAATGTACTCAATTAATTATGGTAAAATATTGTGTAATAAGCAAAAATAATTAGAAAAACAGCTGATAAAAGACATTAATGATTGTTGTAAAAAGGATCTATCATTAGAACCTAATAAAGAGGAAATGATTAGATTACAAACTAAATTAGACGATTTCTACTTAAATAGGGCACAAGGGGCATTTATACGATCTAGAGCAAAATGGAAGGAAGTTGGTGTAAAAAACAGCTCTTATTTTAGTAGATTAGAAAAAAGTAGACAGAAATGCAATTACCACCTTAAATCCAATTAATAAAATTGTAACTGATCCAAAATAAATAAGTAATGAGATTTTTAAATTTTATCAAAGCCTATATTCATCATCATTTTCCATGAAAGATTCTGAGAATTTCTTCAAAAATTCTATAATTTTATTCCTAAAATTGATGAAGATTTTAAAATGATATGTGACTCTGATTTAAAAATTGAAGAACTTGATGCTGCTATTAAAAAAATGGCTTTAGGTAAATCACCAGGTCAAGATGGACTTGCAACTAACTTTTATCTTTTTTCTGGAATGATATGAGAGAAATGCTCTTTAAAGCACTAATAGAATGTTTAGAAAGTCATACACTACTAACTACAATGAAACAGGCTATAATTGTTTTAATACCTAAACAAAAAAAGACAACTCTCTTATTGATAATTTAAGACCAATTACTTTACTTAACATTGATTACAAAATATTCACTCATGCATTAGCTAGTAGACTTAAAGGTGGTATAGGTAAAATTATTAGTGATACACAATCTGGGTTTCTTCTAAATCGACTAATACATAATAACATTTGCATGGTGTTAGATTTATTAGACTATTCACATTTGATAGAGGATGATGGTATAATCATATTTCTGGATTTTCTAAAAGCTTTTGATAAACTTGAACACCCTTTTGTTTTTCAGTCTCAACAATATTTTGGGTTTGGGACAAAATTTATTAATATTCTTTCAATGTTGACAATATAACAAATAACAAGTGCTGTGTTACTTCAATCGGGTACTACAAAGAGATTTGATATCAGAAGGGAAATACGACAGGGAGATCCAGTCAGCCCCCTTCTTTCTTACTTGCTGCTGAATTATTAGCACTGTATATTAAAAATAACGACAATATTAAGCCATTAAATGTTCTGAGTAGATCCTTGTTAATTACACAACTAGCTGATGATACAACTTGATTTCTGAAGGACTCTAATCAAATACCGATTGCCTTAAAGTCTATATCATTGTTTTCTAATGCTTCAGGGTTACATTTAAATTTGAAAAAATGTGAGATTCTAATTCTTCACAATAATACATAAAATTCATTGTATAATATCCCAATTAAAAGCTAAATAACATACTTGGAAATAACTATTACAAAAAAATTTAGGGACAGGGAAAATAATAATATTCATACTGTTGTACAGAAAAATAAAAAAAAAACATTAAGTAGCTGGTTACAAAGAAATATTTAATTTTTTGGGAGAATATTATTAACAAAAATGGAAGCAATATCAAGATTAATCTATCCAGCATATTGCTTAGGTGTAACAGAAAGATGTATTAAACAAATTAACAAAGTTCATTATGAGTTTATTTTGGAACAATAAGCAACATTTATTTTGAAAAATGATTTGGTGAAGTTATCAGAGGAAGGGGGGTTGAATGTTATTGATTTTGGCGTTATAAATGGAGTAATGAAGTTAAAATGGTTACAAAGCTTTGTTAAAGATGAACCGTCTTTATGGTTTAGCATCCCTTTTCATATTTTTCAAAGGATGGGAGGAATTTCTTTTTTTCTAAAATGTGATTTTGACTTACTAAAATTGCCATTTAAATTGTCTGGTTTTCATGCAGAAGTGTAACTATATTGGAAGATGTTGTACAAGCACAATTTTACTCCACATAATGTTATCATTTGGAATAACAGGTGTGTTTTTCTACATGACAGGAAATCTTTATTTTTTAAAGACTGGTTTGACAAAGGAATTTGGAATGTAATTCATTTAATGGATGATGATGGTAATATGTTGAGCTATGATCATTTTAAGTTAAAATTCAATTGTAATTGTGCACATAGAGAATTCTCTTTGGTTGTCAAAGCTATTCCTGTAGCTTTGAGAAATTTAGTTAAAGGTATAGTGCAATACTCCTCTGTAATACCTACACTAGTTGATTTGTTTATAAATAATTATTCATTTTGGGATATTAAATGTAACAACAAAGTCTTGAGATCACTACTGACAAAAGAATATTTTCCTCTTCCTGTTAAAAGAAAAGTTTTATCTGAGAGATTTTCTAAAGCGGACACTATTGATATTAGAAAAAGATACCTGTCATTTCCCTTGTTACCTAAAATGAAAGAAGTACATTTCAAAACAATTGATGACATCTATCCATGTAACAAATTTCTTAGAATAAGATTTCATTTAGACAGTAATGTTTGTATTTTTTTGCTTGAAAGATATAGAATCACAGGAACATCTTTTTTTATAGTTGTTCCAGTGTCAAATCCTTTTGGGACAGATTGTATAAGTGGTTGATAACTAAAAATGTAACACCTGCGTTTGACTATCACATTGTGAAATTTGGCATTTTTATGAAAAACAAGGAAGTTGAATTTCTATGTAATAATATGTCGATTGTAGCAAAATTTTATGTACACAAATGTAGATTTGTTAAAGTTTCTTCTTGTTTCAAAGCATTTAAAAATGATTTCAATATGTCATATAAATCTATAAAACAAGTAAAAACAAAAGGTGCCTTAAAGCTCTCTAAGCTTTTGTCAACATATATGGACTGACCCCTCTGAATGTAATGTATTTTCTTTTGTATTATTTAAGGTTTATTTTTATGTTATTATTAATTTGTACTGTTTTGTTTATTATATGCTGCTTGGTTATAATGTTATATATGTTTAACAATGGAAGTTGAAAATGCCTGTTTGTTATTTGAAGTTTAAATAAAAAAATAAATTTAAAAAAAAGTTTGTCTAGACAATAGTAAAATACGAGATTGCTAGAATATAAATGTGTCAATGTGGGATTGGATATAAACAATTTAGCAATATACTGTATATAAACATGTAGCCTATCAAAAAATAGAAGTGAAAGTCACTGATGATATTTTAAGCATGAGGATTAAAATATCAGCCATACTTATTAGGGTCGAGTCAAACCATTCATTTATACATTCATTAAAGAATTTACCCATACAAAATGTCAACCTCAACACTACCAGTGAAACATATACACACGCACGCAGTACAATAAAGAATGAATGAATAAAAAGGGAGCAACATTATTATGTCAATAGAAAAAAAAACATGCATCCAAAATCAAAAGAATGCTGAGTTTATACGAAGGACGAAACCGGCAAAATTAAATAAATAAATGAATAAATGCGCAAATAAATAAAAGACAGAGTAAATAAATGCATAAATTCATGCATAAATAAAAAATGAATAAATGCGCAAATATATAAAGAAATTGGAGAATACATTTACATTTCTGCAAAAATAAAACAAAATAAAAAAAGAATAACTAAATACGCGCATATATACATAAATAAGCATTGAAATCTATAAATTCCTGTATAAATAAAATAATTAATAAATAAATACGCAAATAAATAAATGAGTAAATAAATCCATGAATGCAGGCATAAAATAAATAAATACGCAAATAAACAAATAAATAAATAAATGTCTGCATAAATAAAAATGGATAAAAACGAAAATATATAAATAAATAAGTAAATAAATTCTGCATAAATAAAACAAAGCATAAATAAATAGGAAAATATAAATTAATGCATAAATAAAACCATAAATAAATAAAAAAGCTAATATAACAATAAATGAGTAAATAAATCCACAAATTCCTGCATAAATAAAGCAAATAAATATGCAATTTATTTATTTATTGTTTTATTTATGCAGGAATTTACGAATTTATTTATGAACTTATTTATTTATTTGTTTTTACCTATTTTTGTATAGTTTTTGAAGGTTTCGTCTTCTATAGGTTTTTAGTAAAATAGTAAAAAAGTAAAATAGTGAAAAACAAATGTTTTTCAATGATTTTTATTGTTACCACTGTTTATTTTAATTAATTTCGATTTTTAGTTCGTTGTAAAACTGACGCAGAATTCATTTCATTAAGGCGTAACGCTGGTGTTTTACAAGTTTAGCCTGTTTACCGCGCAGCCGCTTGCATACAGGCTATGAGTATGTGTGATCAGTTATTGATTGATTATAAGGCATATACTTTATGCAAAAACAATATGGCACTTTCAAATGGCCACAGAAACGCTCCACAGAAACGGCCCAGCCTGCGTCACATTTAGAATTGAATGTGAATGTTCGAAACGGTGACATCATAGCTAAGAGAATGCGAATGCAACTCTGACTTTGGCATTCTGCGGTTAAACTAGTTGAGCGATGGGTCAACGTAATTGTCGTTGCAAAAAGGCAAACAATGATTTTGAGCGTGTGCACGTTTACCATCACGATGCACCGCCACAGCTCACCAATTTGGTGGAAGCTCATAAACATCCTGTTGGCGTAGGTGAAGATGCGAGTGAGGGGAAAAATAAAAAGAGAAAGGAGGCCAACCGTAAAAAGAAAAGAAGGTTCAAGTTGTGGCGGTGGTTCTCCTGTCTGAGAGCTGCTGAAAAAAATAGTACACTTCAGGTTGATGGAGAGGCTCAGGACACTGGGGCAACTGCAGCACCACCTGAAGTACAACCTTCCTCCTTCTCAGGTGACGGATCTCTACAGCAGGTCATTCATACTGTAGACCTCAATCTTCAGGAACCTTCAGCCAGTGACCCTGAAGTCTATCCAACAGTAAAGACACATCTTACTGTTCAACCTGATGTCCTCCGTTCTCCAGTTCTGAGCAGCAATACTGCTCAGACTTCATTCAACTGGAACTTTGACATCAGCCAGACTCCATTGCTTAGTCCTGACTATTGTGATGAAGCCGAAAGCTTAGCTCACACCTTATCTGACTGGAGCATTGATTCTGGCCTGGCTCTAGCACGCACCACATCAAGGTGGAGCAATGATTTCACTAAGACTTCAGCACACACCATGTCAGATTGGAGCATTGATAAGATCAAAACTCCAACACGCACCACATCAGATTGGAGTACTGACGCTACCCGGACTCCGGTACACAAAGTGTCAGTCTGGAGTATTGATGTCACCCAGCCTCCATTTCACTCATCCACTTCTGATTGTTGTAACAATGCTACTGAGATTCCAGTCCCCGATGCTTCCGAGGGGAGTGCCAATTTCCCTCAGATTTCACAGCACACAACGTCAGACTGGAGCATCAATGGTGGTCAAACTCCAGTCTGCACACAGGCCTCTGTTTCAAAACAAATAGAGAATAATGGAAAGATGACAAGTCAGGGTAAGTTGACTGTCCCTTAAACACACACACACACACAAACACACACACACACACACACACACACACACACACACACACACACACACACCTGCAATACTATATCAGGCCATTTTAATGTTTCCATTTGTGACCCTGGACCACAAAACCAGTCTTAAGTTATACATTTTTGGCAATAGGTAAAACTAAAGCTTATTTATTCAACATTCAGACCTCATTTTCAAAAAATGTACACTGATTAAGTAAAACATTTTGTCCTGTTTTACACTGGTTGATATTTCATATTACTTAACCTTGGTTTTGTTTTAATAGTCATCAATTCTTGCCACTATCTGATCGATGACATGCTGGGTGAAGGATCCTTTGGAACTGTGTACAAGGGGCGACGTCTACACGATGACTTAAAGGTGCCTTTCATTTTTCTGGATAGGATAAATAGTAACAAATACAATATGTTAGCTGTACAATCATTCTTACATACACTTTGCTTATTTCTTGTTTATTAGGTGGCAGTGAAATTTGTCACAAAGACGGAAGATGTGGAATACATACGTATCGTAAGTGATTTCTCATAAGACAAGCTACTGTTGTCGAAATTTTGTGAAATTATGATTCAATTCATAATCTATAAAAGATATATCTATCTAAACATCATAAAAAATGTATTTCCTGTAGTCGGGTCATTCAGAGCCCTTTCCTCTTGAAGTTGCACTTCTCATCCTCGCCCATGGAGTATCCAGCGTTCCAGAAATAATCCAGCTTCTGGACTGGCAGGACCAGGAGGACCATTATATAATGGTGTTGGAATACCCTTCACCCTGTGAGGACCTATATGCTTTCACAGAAAGCTATGGAGGATCCATAAGTGAAGGTTTAGCGCGTGTTGTTATGCAGCAGGCAACTCAAGCTGCATACATGTGCTGCCGCAATGGTGTTCTACATCGCGATATCAAACTTGAAAATCTACTAATCAACAAGGAGACTCATAAAGTCAAATTAATAGACTTTGGGTGTGGAGACCTTCTCAAGAAATTACCCTACGATACATTTGCCGGTATGTATTAACCCTTAAGCTGTGAAAAACGATATTCTGAATTTATAGCAACAAATGCTAATTGATGCAAAAATCTTTTACCTTTAGGCACCCTTGAGTACTGCCCCCCAGAGTTTGAGGAAACGGGTGAATACAATGGGAAGCCGGCAACAGTCTGGTCCCTTGGCATCCTCTTGTTTGTATTGGTGTGTGAGGACTTTCCCAACCCTCAAGAACTGCACATGATCAATGAGAACAACTTCTCCAAAGCTGGCTTGTCCGATGGTAAGCTCTTTATTTCAAAGACTCTTACATGCAACATCAAAGGAGGTGTGAAGTTCAAGGTAAACAGATGTTTCAACTGTTTTTCACAGAATGCTGTCAGTTGATTAGTTGCTGTCTCCAGCAAAAGCCAGAGCAGCGGATTCAATTAAAAGAGATTCTTCTCCACGAATGGTTCAAGGTATGAAGCCTAAGCAGAGTATTTTGGGAGGGTTAATTCAAACACAAGACTATGGATGTTAGCTTAGAGAATATTAGATTTGGATTCACTTTTGATAAACTAATTGCTGTTTTTATTTTAGGACACCAACCTGGAGAACTGAAGAACAGCCACCCTACATGTTATTGTCTTGAGAGGAACGTTTCAGGCTGTTTGAGGCAGGAAATCTTGAGCAGGAGGTGGCTCCTCTCAAAACAAACAATAAAACATATGCATTAATTGAACTCTTGTGAAGAGTATTATTTGACAAAAACAATTCTAGGAGAGCACATATTTACATAGTACTGTGAATCTTGTTTCTGTCATGTATGATAAGTATGCAATGCATTTCTTGTGTCATGCTATTCTTACAGTTAAAAAGATGACTAGAGGCTGCATATTGACACAATAAACGTGTCAAAAAAGTCACCAACACAAAACAGCTGATGATAAACATCATTTTAAGCTGTAAAATGACATCACATTTCCACTCTGAAAATGAATATTTAAAATAACAGACACTTCCCTGCCACATGTATTTGTTCTTCAGACATCTCACCAAGCAATGAGACGTTTAAATGCTGTCTAATAGACTCTAAACGTCTGGCCAAAAGAAGGCTAAATTTGGGTAGGCAGTGCAAATCTATATGGCTACTTGATGACTTGATTTATAGATAATTATTCATTCATTCATTTTCCTTCGGCTTAGTCCCTTTATTAATCAGGGGTTGCCACAGCGGAAAGATCTGCTAACTTATCCAGTATATGTTTTACACAGCAGATGTCCTTCCAGTCACAACCAAGTAAACTCCTATACACTCACATTCACACACATACACTATGGCTAATTTAGACTGTGGCTTCTTCAATTCAGTTTCCCCTACCTGTACTGTGGGGGAAACTGGAGCACCCGGAGGAAACCCACATGAACATAGAGAGAACATGCAAACTCCACAAAGAAACGCCAAGTGACCCAGCTTGGTCCCGCTAGGAAGCCAGCGACCACCTTGCTGTGCAGCAACAGTGCTAACCACTGAGCCTCCATGCCACCTTATAAGCAGTTAGATGTTTTTCAAACACACACAAAAACGTTTGTTTTTTTTCCCTTCGCAAGTTGAATAACTGTGCATAGGTCAATTCAAACATAATACATCTAGATATGTTTATATCATGTTTACAGTTTTTGGCCATGAATACTTAAACAATGACAATATGTGGGCTTGAAATTGCAAATTTTAAAAATTTGTTTTAAATTTTTTATTTTCTGTGCAAATACAAAAAAATAAATAAATAAATTTTTAAAAAAATTGTGAAAATGGCAATGCCATGTGAAAGCAAATCCGAGCAGCAAATCCGGATTTCACAATCTCCAGGGCCCGGTTTTTCAAAAGTAATCCACTAGGATTTTGGATAAGGGATTGGATCAAATCTTGAAAATGGGTTTTTCAAAAGAAAAAACGGATTACCTAATCGGATTAGATCACGTAATCTAATCTTGGTTTTGATCCGGATCAAACCTTTACTTTGGGTTTTTCAGACCTTTTTTGTAGGATTTGGATCACTTTGATCCAAAAAACCTGGATTAAACTGATCCCATCAGAAAGTGTGGATTTCATGCCCAAAATGTAATAAAAACTTAAAAATGTTATTAAATAATACTATTTTTGGATCACACAGTATCTTGCGAGATATACTATTTATTCATAAGGTTTTAATTTTATTTGTTCATCCATCAGCCTGTAGTGATTATTGGCTTTAACGTATTCAGCCATTCAGTATAGGCCTACAGCAAAGTAGAAATAGCTTGGCCTCATAAAATAATCCCCCAAACATCTGTCAAAATTGACCAAAAACAATACATTTTATTGTCAATAATTGATATCTATATTCATCACAATGGAAAATATTTTTGTTTTTAGGATATTTATTAGTGATGCATGCAATAATTACAGAATAACCAAAAAAAAAAAAAAAAGTGCAAAGAATGGCAATGACTGATTTTAGAAATCTCTTTTTTAACAATTGCAAAAAGAGACTGAAAGGGCGGAAGCACAGCTTCATCTGGCAGAGGAACAACTGACTCTTACCAAACTGCAGCAAACCAAGGCCAGACTTCAGATCCGCCTCCTAAAGGCTATGCTCAGACAAGCTGCTCTCTCCACATCAGATGAGGAAGTCTGAAATTATTGTGGAGTTTTTGACATTAAGTCTTTTTTTTATTTACATCTATATTTGAAACTCATTATAAATATCCTCAATGTACAGTGTTGTAGGTCTCAGATGAGCGGACTGCTGGAAGAGGATGGGGTGGGGTTTTTCTTGTTTTTATCATTTATTATTATTATTTTATTATTTATTAAATTTTCTTAGTTTTCATTTCAAATAAAAATAAAGTTATATTGACCCCACACTGGCTATTCTACTTGTTGCTCTTTACACAGGCCTATCTATTTATCTACATTGTGATTGAGCACTGGTAATCCAGATTTAGTGATCCTGAAAAGTTCCTATCCGGATCACATTGATCCAATCCGATGTTGCTTTGAAAAACTGGCTCAAAAAGTAAGCTGGATTACGTGATCACGGATTGCAAAAACAGGATTACTAAATCCGGATCAATTTTATCCAGATTAATCCTTTTGAAAAACCGGGCCCAGATGCAAAAAGCTCTCGAGTAAAAAATTTTCAGAGCAAACGTATTTCTGCCGCGTGTCGCGTGCACTGATCCACACGTGAGTCCAATTGCGCTCTTACAGCTGGAAAATTAAAACAAAACCTTCGTTGCAGCACATTATAAAATCACGACCCGTATCTCCAAAACAAATCTTATTCTTTTCCCACTTCTTCTGGCAACCCAACATGGCGTCTATCTGCCGTCTGAACACTGTTTCAGGTACAAACAGTCTTGTAAGCTAGCTTTCATATTAATGAAGTTGCACGGCATACACAATAGAGCGCGCTGATTGGTTTGAACCAAGTCTCTCATGAATGAACGCAGCACACTCAGAGACGTCACAAGGTACTCCCAGGTACAGACATAAAGTCTACACACTAGATTACACGCTAAGATCTCATGACTGTGACGCAGCTTCAAAAATTAGTTTCTAACTGGAAGTATAAATTTGCTCGAAATTAGGCGAAAACAAACAATTTTCACTTTTTAGTGAAATATTTGTGTCCTAATAGTGTTTTTAGCAGTGTGGGACACATATACGACCGTCAACTGCTCAAAAAAAGGTGTTTTACTGTTTTGTGAGCCTGTAAGTGCAAGTACTGAAATAATTTTACATTTAGTTCATTACTATAACCTTTTAAGCGAATTCTACTTTTTTGTAGACAAAGTTTATTGGATGAATAACTTTAAGTACAATAGAGTTTTTGTCTGATCCTGCACCTGCTCCCAACCTGACTTACTGTTCAGGCTATGGCATTTTCTCGTGGCTGCAGTTGCAGGACACTTCTGGTGAGTATACTGTAAACATTTCACCCAGTTTTTATTTTCTTCTGTTTGTAAATACAGGAAAACACTGTTTTATTTATGTTTCGCTTAAAATGTATACTAAATAGTTCATGGGAGCTGTTAATGTAGACAAATGAGACACGTGATTATATTTAGAAGGACCAACTGAATTATTCTTTTTCTTTTTTCTCCACACAGATATTGTGAGGTGTTATTTGTTAGCTTGTTAAAGCTACTTGTAGTGTAAGTAAATAGTATGTTTAAATTTTGTTCTAAAATTAATTTTATATCATTGAATACCAGGGGACTTAAAGACAGTATTAAGAGAAAAGCAATATTCTTATTTTGCAAAAGTCAACAGTTCAATTCAATTCAATTCAATTCAGCTTTATTTGTATAGCGCTTTTACAATGTAGATTGTGTCAAAGTAGCTTCACATAAATGGTCATAGTAACTGGAACAGTGTGGTTCAGGTTTTAGTGTTTAAGTTCAGTTCAGTTCAGTTTAGCTCAGTTCAGTGTGATTTAATCATTACTCTTCATCGTTCAAACACTGAAGAGCAAATTCATCGATGCGTAGCTCTACCAATCCTGAACCATGCGAGGCAGTGGCGACAGCGGAGAGGGAAAAAAAACTTCACCTGATGGGAGTGAAGAAAAAAAACCTTGAGAGAACCAGACTCAGTTGGGCACGACCATTTTAATTTCTCCGCTGGCCAAAAGTCTTGTGCAGAACTTCATTCGCCGTGGTTTATGCTGGAGATGGCCTCAATGAAGACTCGTCTGTCCCTGGAGCGTCGCTGGAATCAGACACATGTTCTCCACTCCCCACGACCATCAGCGCAGCAGCAGCTCAGGATATGGCCTGGTCCCGGATATGGAATCCTTGGGATCATCTTGGATCTGGTCTTGGATCCAATCAGTGACTCCGCCTAATCTGAGGACCTCGGGATGAGTATCCCCAGGTGAAAATAGAGAATAAAGAGAATAATTAGCGTAGCTGCTGTTCATAGTGTATAAGCAAGATGCAGAAGCCAGTGTGGAACCCGCTAGGTGATGCATTGAGTGTATGCTTTACTAAACAGATAGGTCTTTAATCTAGTTTTGAACTGAGAGAGTGTGTCTGAGCCTCGGACGTTATCAGGAAGGCTATTCCAGAGTGTAGGAGCCATGAAAGAGAAGGCTCGACCTCCTTTACTTGATTTTGCTATTCTAGGTACTACCAGAAGCCCTGAATTTTGAGATCTTAAAGAGCGAGTTGGTTCGTAGCGAGACAGAAGGTTGGTTAGATAAACAGGAGCTAGATTATTTAGAGCTTTATAGGTGAGAAGTAATATTTTAAATTCAATACGAAACTTAACAGGCAGCCAGTGTAAGGAGGATAAAATTGGGGTTATATGATCATATTTTCTAGACCTGGTCAGAACTCTGGCTGCTGCATTTTGTACTAATTGAAGTCTGTTAATAGAGGATGCTGGGCAGCCAGCAAATAGAGCATTACAGTAATCCAGTCTCGAAGTCATAAAAGCATGGACTAGCTTTTCTGCATCTGAGATGGATAGCATGTTACGTAATTTAGCGATATTTCTCAGATGAAAGAAGGCCGTTTTTGTGACATGGGATATATGGTTTTTAAAAGTTAGATTGCTGTCTAATATGACACCCAAATCTTTTATAGTAGAGCTAAAGCTAACTTTGTATCCCTCTAATTGTTAATTGAGTTGCGAGATCTGCTGTGTGCAAGATATAGGCACAATAAGTAATAATTCTGTTTTGTCGGAGTTTAAGAGAAGAAAATTGTTGGTCATCCAGTCTTTGATGTCAGTTAGTTTAGTTTAGAAAGTTCAGACGTCTTGTCAGGTTTAGTTGAAATATATAATTGAGTATCATCTGCATAGCAGTGAAAGCTGATCCCATGTCTTCTAATAATGTCTCCCAGAGGTAGCATGTAAATTGTAAACAGTAAAGGGCCTAAAACTGATCCTTGAGGCACCCCATACTTTACTGGGCAGATTTGTGAAGGCTGTCCATTAAGATTCACAAACTGGTAGCGGTCAGTTAAGTATGACTTAAACCATTGTAGAGCCTGTCCCTGGACACCTGTAGACTTTAAGCGATTTATGAGGATATTGTGGTCAATGGTATCAAATGCCGCACTAAGATCGAGTAAAACTAATAGCGAGACGCACCCTCGGTCAGCAGCTAAGAGTAAATCGTTGGTTATTGTCACTAAGGCGGTTTCTGTACTGTGGTGAGCCCTGAAACCTGACTGAAACACTTCAAAAATATTGTTCATCTGCAGAAAAGAGCATAATTGAGTGGAAACAACTTTTTCTAGTATTTTAGACATAAATGGAAGATTTGAAATAGGTCTATAGTTAGCTAAGTTGTTGGTGTCTAGTTGCGGTTTCTTAATAATAGGCTTATTAACAGCTAGCTTGTAAGAGTTTGGAACATGGCCTATAGATAAAGAAGAGTTATTTGCTAATTTAGAGATGGTGTTAAATAAAAATCTAGGATTGTTATGATTATTTTCTATCAGTTTGCGCAGGTGCTCGGTCCTGGCAGATTTTAGAGCCCTCCTATAGCTGGACATACTGTCTTTGTACGCAATTCTAAAGATCTCTAAATTAGTTTTTTTCTATTTACGTTCCAGGGCGCGGGTTGCTGTTTTGAGCGCACGAGTATGACTATTATACCATGGTACAGTTTTAATCTCTCTAGCCTTTTTTAATTTGATGGGTGCCACAGTATTTAGTGTGCTAGTAAAGATGGCATCCATACTGCTGGTTTCTACATCAAGATCATTTGAGTTTGCGGGTGCATTACGAAATAGAGAGAGATCAGGTAAGTTATTGATAAATTCATCTTTAGTTGACGGAACAATAGTTCTACTAGGGCGGAGTATTGGAGCGGGTTTGCTGATTTCAGGTAAACATAGCTTATATAGTAAGAGGTAGTGATCTGTAATATCATCACTTTGTGGTATAATGTCTACGTCAATAACCTCGATTCCATAAGACAGAATTAGATCTAATGTATGCTTTAAGCGATGGGTTGGACCCACAACGTTTTGCTTTATCCCAAGTGAGTGTATTAAATCCATAAACGCGAGCCCTAATGTATCATTAGCGTCATCTATGTGGATGTTAAAGTCACCTACAATTAGCATTTTATCAGTTTTGACTAGTAAGTCAGAAATAAAATCAGAAAATTCTTTTAGAAATTTGACATAGGGTCCTGGTGGTCTATATATGGTGATTAAAGCGAGAGATAACATAGGTTTTTGTATAGTATCTGGAAGCTGAACATTAAGCAATAATACTTCAAAGGAGCTAAACATAAGTCCGTTTCTCTGTTTAATATTAAGGAAATCACTAAAGATTGATGCAACTCCACTACCACGACCAGTTTGACGAGCCTCATGTTTATATAAGAATCCTGGAGGAGTTGCTTCATTTAAGCTAATATAGTCATTTTGTTTCAGCCAGGTTTCAGTGAGACAGAGTGCATTAAGATTGTTTTCTGTTATTATTTCATTTATGATAAGTGCTTTAGGTGCAAGTGACCTGATGTTTAGGAGACCAAGTTTTACGAAATTTGTATTTTCACTTTCTACTGGTTTTTCTGGTTTGATTCTTACTAGATTTTTTCTGGAGCACACAGTACGTTTATTTCTTAATCTAATAATACGAGGAACAGACACAGTCTCTATAGGATTCGCCAGATATGCGTTACTGATGTTTAAGTGGGGTGAACAAGAGTCTAGGTGGCTATAATGTGAGTTCTGTGAATTTTTACCTGCTAGTCAGATGGTGCGAAGTAATCTGGAGATGTTGTCCGACAGGAGTTCAGCTCCGGCTCGACTGGGGTGCCGGAGCTGAACTCCTGTCAGACTCACAACAGGCACAATGTATATTTTTACAAGAGACACATTCCAGCGCAGAGGACTCAACCTTCTGGAGAAACCAATGGGGTGATACCAGAGGTGGGACCAAGTCATTGTTTGGCAAGTCACAAGTAAGTCTCAATTCATTGCCCTCAAGTCCCGAGTCAAGTCCCGAGTCAAGACAGGCAAGTCCCGAGTCAAGTCCCAAGTCAAAGGCAACAAGTCTCAAGTCAAGTCCAAAGTCCTATAGTTTGATTTTCGAGTCTTTTCGAGTCTTTTTAACAGAAAAATAAAATTTAAACAGATTATGTATGGCTGTAGGATCTGTATTTATTAAACAAACCTTTTTTTTAATGAAAGAACATTGCTCAGATATATAAAAATACAAATGCAATTTTCTGAAAAAGTGCTGAACAGTCCTGTGTCTCGTCTACACAGCATATTGCACAAGAACGAGTTCCACCAAAAAAAGAGTCCATTTTGCCTCACATCACACAGAAATTGCAGGTCTACTGCTGTCTAGTTCATTACGTTTAGTTGTGTTATGTTATGTCTTCAGTGATCAACTTGTGATTAACTAAAACTACATAAACAACCTCAATGAGGCAGCAGTAGACCAACAACTCCTGTATGCTGCAAAGTAAAATTGAGTGAACTTGGTATTTTGTCAATTGAATCTCGTGTGTGCTGAAGAGATTGAGATGCAAATCTGTCTAGCAGCAATGTAAAATGGTAGCACATATTCTAAATGAAGTAGGCTACTTCATACAAACAACAACGCTGTTTTCTTCACATAACAATGAAGAACTTTGCTCTCTACCTTGTGTGATGCTCGTGCACCGATTTCCTCTGTGGACAAAACTGCTTGCGAGCTCTCAAATATACGCTGCTCACGCGCAAATTTTCTCGCTCTCAAATATGCACTGCTCACGCACACATTTTCCTGCGCGCTCTCAGAGATTATATATAGAATTTGTGTCTTGTGTTTCCTCCTTTTGCTCTTTTTGATATGATTTATATTGAGGCACTATTTATTAACAATAACCAAAATACTAAAATAGACTTGCATATTAATTTTTTTATCTAATAAACCATAACATTTTGGCTGTATGTTTTATAATGAGATATTTCCAGTTTCAAACACTTAAAGACACAGAGAATAGAGGTTGGATGTAAAGAATGCATTTTGTTTTACAAACATTTATTAAACATCCAAAAGGTGCACCATACTAATCAAATAAAAAACATTTAAACAAAAATATAACTAACGCAAGCAGAAATGTAACTGTGATAAAAATAAGGAAAAACTTGATTTGGCATTATAGCCTACTGTACTATTCACTCTTTAAATAAATCTCACTATCAATCCCATTTTATCATGGCAACTAAAATAAAGTGAACACGTCTCTGCTGTCTTCCACATTATTGATGAGATTGTGGAGGACATTTTCCATGTCATCCTCTTCATTTTGAGGAAAAGCTGACCCACAGGGCCCCTGAACACATCTATTGGCATGGACAGGGTTTTGTACAGTACTTTTTTGTAAAGTACTTTAATTAATCTGTTGGGGTCATATTGTAGTTGCTATGGTAACACAAGTGTAATATAAACAAATGACCCAGTGCTGTAGTTTTTTTTACAGTATATGGTATATTATACTACAATTCACCACACTTTACTGTAGTAAAACTACACTCTGTATTTCATTTTATCAGTTCACTATTCTTAATACTACAGTATGCTGAAGCATTCATTAACAACTTGTAAATAATACTAGGCTTAAACATAGGCAGTATACCTAACTCTCAAAAACACTAGTATTTATTGATTTATAGATTGAAGTACCTGCCCACTAGTGAAAGTAATGTCAGAGCCAATCAGATTTTTCTTTCTTTTCATAAAGAACGGGGTTCAAATCCCACTTAGGCACTTGTAAACAATCATTTTAGAACATTTTGTCAAAAATCCCTACTGAAAAAACAGCTTAAACCAGCCTAGGCTGGTTGGTTGGTTTTAGAGGGGTTTTGGCCATTTCCAGGCTGGTTTCCAGCCATTTCCAGCCTGGTCTTAGCTGGTCAGGCTGGGAGATGACCAGCTAAAACCAGTTATGTCCAGCTTAAACCAGGCTGGTCAAGCTGGTTTTAGCTGGATTTTGCTGGTCAGTTTCCAGCCTGACCAGCTAAGACCAGGCTGGAAATGGCTGGAAACCAGCCTGGAAATGACCAAAACCCCTCTAAAACCAGCCTGGTCGACCAGCTAAAACCAGCTTACCAGCCTAGGCTGGTTTAAGCTGGATTTTTCTGCAGGGATATTGTTATGTTTAACCATTTATTAGAGCCACAAAGTATCTAAAACTTGTTTTCATGTTTGAATAGCCAATAAATGTGCTAAATAAATTAAAATAGAAATACCCACAATGAAACAGTTATATAAATTTAAATATTAGTTTAAATACATTCATAGTGGTTTTAAATATATTTTAATATGTAAAGTAGAGAAGTTCACATTCAACAAACTGAATAAAACAAGTCTTCGTTTTTAGTTTATTTAAAAACAATTACAAATGGAGTAATTCAACTCACAATTAAATTATCTCATTGAGTGATGGAATAATAAAGGTAAAACTTTAATTGAATGATCAGTCAAGTGTTTCCAAATGAAATCTGTTAAAATAAGAGTCCTACAAAACAGGAACAAAGACACTCATGAAACAAAATGTGATTGTTAATTGTATTTTTTATTAGATGGTTGGTTTTAAGTACTTTAAAAATAGTAGATAAGCCTTAAATATAGAAGGGGAAATACAGAAAAACAAACAAACAGAAATTCAACAATATAGATGCATTACATTACAATCTCACAATAAAATGTTTTATTAAAAACCATATACAGGACTAAAATATTGCTAAGAGGCATAACATCAACAATAATAAAAATAACTTTAAGGTTTTAAATACTAAATAAAATTAATAGTATTAATCCAAAATATGAAAAATGTAACACTTTACAATAAGGTTGTATTAATTAATTAAGTTTATGTATGTACTAATGTGAACAAACAATGCAGTGCAGTTCATTACAGTATTCATTATTTTATGCTTTAATTAATGAAAATAAAATTATTGGTTAATTCTTGTTAACTCACAGTGCATTAACATTGATGTTAACAAGCATAACTTTAAATTGTAATAATGCAATAGTAAATGTTAAACTATAATTAATAGAGGTTTATAAGTATAGTTCATTATTAGTTCATGTTAGTACATAGATTAACTAAAGAAACCTTATTGCAAAATGTCACCAGAAAATAACAAAAAACTTTTTTTTACAGTTTTAAGAGCTTTAAAAATAAATTATATATCTAGTTATTATGGAATGTAATTAATGTTACTACTAATTAAATAGTTAGAAAATACTGTCAGAGGATGGGCAAAACACAAAAATAAAACATAATATGCGCATTGACACAAACGACCAAGTGCAAAAACATAAATTACAGCCATGTTCATTCATAATTATATGAAATAAATCAGGAGAGGGTAAATTTGGTTTAAAAAAAACTGAAGTTCATTGACTTATGCACAACAGTAAAACAATGCTTTTGCACAACAGTAACACATTGCGAGTAGTAAAGTCTCTTATCTTTGACAGATGTTGTAAATCCGCTGAATAAAACAAAAGGAGCAGATCGCAGATGTGTTTATTTCACTCTCCGAGTCAGAATGAAAATGGCATCTTCAAATTTCCCGCTGGTGCAAAAACACGGAAGTGCGCCACAAAGCGCTAGTGGTCGAAAGTATGCGTGCATGCTCTCTGTCACACACGCACACGCACACACACGCAGAGATAGAGCGTTCTGTCAACATACTTTTTATCTTTGGGCTTTTTATAGAAAGTAGCAAGTCTTTACAAGTCAATAGGCGCAAGTCCAAGTGAAAGTCCGAGTCATTTATGTTCAAGTCCAAGTCGAGTTGCAAGTCTTTTTATATTTTGTCAAGTCGAGTCTGAAGTCATCAAATTCATGACTCGAGTCTGACTCGAGTCCAAGTCACATGACTCGAGTCCACACCTCTGGGTGATACTATACTGTTTAGTCATGGAACTATAGATCTGCTGGCGTAGTCATATGCTTGAATAACTGTCCTGGTAAAGTAGTTAAAGTGAAAGAAGATAAGGATGGACACTGGATTGCTGCAGTTTTGATGATTGAAGGTACTCCACTGATTCTTCTAAATGTTTACGGATATAATGGTCAATATAAAAACAAAATGTTGCTGAATGCATTTCAGAAACTATTAGAGAGTTGAAAACATTTTTCCCAACTGAAAATATGTTGGTGACTTTATTTGTGTCCCTGATGAATGGATGGATAGATTTCCAACAAATATGGTCATTATGAAATGAATGTATTACAAATTTTTGTATTAATACTTCCCTAATAGATGTTTGGAATCATGTTAATCCTGAAATAAGGCAATATTCATGGATTAGACCCAATGGAAATTGTAAATCAAGAATAGATTTTTGGTTGGTAACCCAAGAAATTTTTTAAATATGTTTTGCAAGCTAAAATCTCTGCAGCTCCTACAACTGATCATTGTGTAATTACTGTCACACTGATCCCAGGCTCTGAAAGAACATGTAGGCAAAAATATTGGAACTTTAATGCAAACTTGTTAAAAGAAGAATATTTTTGTGACATGGTTAAAAAAAATCTTATATTCAATTATGACAAATGATGAGATAAAGTGAGAATGTACTCAATTAATTATGGTAAAATATTGTGTAATAAGCAAAAATAATTAGAAAAACAGCTGATAAAAGACATTAATGATTGTTGTAAAAAGGATCTATCATTAGAACCTAATAAAGAGGAAATGATTAGATTACAAACTAAATTAGACGATTTCTACTTAAATAGGGCACAAGGGGCATTTATACGATCTAGAGCAAAATGGATGGAAGTTGGTGTAAAAAACAGCTCTTATTTTAGTAGATTAGAAAAAAGTAGACAGAAATGCAATTACCACCTTAAATCCAATTAATAAAATTGTAACTGATCCAAAATAAATAAGTAATGAGATTTTTAAATTTTATCAAAGCCTATATTCATCATCATTTTCCATGAAAGATTCTGAGAATTTCTTCAAAAATTCTATAATTTTATTCCTAAAATTGATGAAGATTTTAAAATGATATGTGACTCTGATTTAAAAATTGAAGAACTTGATGCTGCTATTAAAAAAATGGCTTTAGGTAAATCACCAGGTCAAGATGGACTTGCAACTAACTTTTATCTTTTTTCTGGAATGATATGAGAGAAATGCTCTTTAAAGCACTAATAGAATGTTTAGAAAGTCATACACTACTAACTACAATGAAACAGGCTATAATTGTTTTAATACCTAAACAAAAAAAGACAACTCTCTTATTGATAATTTAAGACCAATTACTTTACTTAACATTGATTACAAAATATTCACTCATGCATTAGCTAGTAGACTTAAAGGTGGTATAGGTAAAATTATTAGTGATACACAATCTGGGTTTCTTCTAAATCGACTAATACATAATAACATTCGCATGGTGTTAGATTTATTAGACTATTCACATTTGATAGAGGATGATGGTATAATACTATTTCTGGATTTTCTAAAAGCTTTTGATAAACTTGAACACCCTTTTGTTTTTCAGTCTCAACAATATTTTGGGTTTGGGACAAAATTTATTAATATTCTTTCAATGTTGACAATATAACAAATAACAAGTGCTGTTTTACTTCAATCGGGTACTACAAAGAGATTTGATATCAGAAGGGAAATACGACAGGGAGATCCAGTCAGCCCCCTTCTTTCTTACTTGCTGCTGAATTATTAGCACTGTATATTAAAAATAACGACAATATTAAGCCATTAAATGTTCTGAGTAGATCCTTGTTAATTACACAACTAGCTGATGATACAACTTGATTTCTGAAGGACTCTAATCAAATACCGATTGCCTTAAAGTCTATATCATTGTTTTCTAATGCTTCAGGGTTACATTTAAATTTGAAAAAATGTGAGATTCTAATTCTTCACAATAATACATAAAATTCATTGTATAATATCCCAATTAAAAGCTAAATAACATACTTGGAAATAACTATTACAAAAAAATTTAGGGACAGGGAAAATAATAATATTCATACTGTTGTACAGAAAAATAAAAAAAAAAACATTAAGTAGCTGGTTACAAAGAAATATTTAATTTTTTGGGAGAATATTATTAACAAAAATGGAAGCAATATCAAGATTAATCTATCCAGCATATTGCTTAGGTGTAACAGAAAGATGTATTAAACAAATTAACAGAGTTCATTATGAGTTTATTTTGGAACAATAAGCAACATTTATTTTGAAAAATGATTTGGTGAAGTTATCAGAGGAAGGGGGGTTGAATGTTATTGATTTTGGCGTTATAAATGGAGTAATGAAGTTAAAATGGTTACAAAGCTTTGTTAAAGATGAACCGTCTTTATGGTTTAGCATCCCTTTTCATATTTTTCAAAGGATGGGAGGAATTTCTTTTTTTCTAAAATGTGATTTTGACTTACTAAAATTGCCATTTAAATTGTCTGGTTTTCATGCAGAAGTGTAACTATATTGGAAGATGTTGTACAAGCACAATTTTACTCCACATAATGTTATCATTTGGAATAACAGGTGTGTTTTTCTACATGAGAGGAAATCTTTATTTTTTAAAGACTGGTTTGACAAAGGAATTTGGAATGTAATTCATTTAATGGATGATGATGGTAATATGTTGAGCTATGATCATTTTAAGTTAAAATTCAATTGTAATTGTGCACATAGAGAATTCTCTTTGGTTGTCAAAGCTATTCCTGTAGCTTTGAGAAATTTAGTTAAAGGTATAGTGCAATACTCCTCTGTAATACCTACACTAGTTGATTTGTTTATAAATAATTATTCATTTTGGGATATTAAATGTAACAACAAAGTCTTGAGATCACTACTGACAAAAGAATATTTTCCTCTTCCTGTTAAAAGAAAAGTTTTATCTGAGAGATTTTCTAAAGCGGACACTATTGATATTAGAAAAAGATACCTGTCATTTCCCTTGTTACCTAAAATGAAAGAAGTACATTTCAAAACAATTGATGACATCTATCCATGTAACAAATTTCTTAGAATAAGATTTCATTTAGACAGTAATGCTTGTATTTTTTTGCTTGAAAGATATAGAATCACAGGAACATCTTTTTTTATAGTTGTTCCAGTGTCAAATCCTTTTGGGACAGATTGTATAAGTGGTTGATAACTAAAAATGTAACACCTGCGTTTGACTATCACATTGTGAAATTTGGCATTTTTATGAAAAACAAGGAAGTTGAATTTCTATGTAATAATATGTCGATTGTAGCAAAATTTTATGTACACAAATGTAGATTTGTTAAAGTTTCTTCTTGTTTCAAAGCATTTAAAAATGATTTCAATATGTCATATAAATCTATAAAACAAGTAAAAACAACAGGTGCCTTAAAGCTCTCTAAGCTTTTGTCAACATATATGGACTGACCCCTCTGAATGTAATGTATTTTCTTTTGTATTATTTAAGGTTTATTTTTATGTTATTATTAATTTGTACTGTTTTGTTTATTATATGCTGCTTGGTTATAATGTTATATATGTTTAACAATGGAAGTTGAAAATGCCTGTTTGTTATTTGAAGTTTAAATAAAAAAATAAATTTAAAAAAAAGTTTGTCTAGACAATAGTAAAATACGAGATTGCTAGAATGTAAATGTGTCAATGTGGGAATGGATATAAACAATTTAGCAATATACTGTATATAAACATGTAGCCTATCAAAAAATAGAAGTGAAAGTCACTGATGATATTTTAAGCATGAGGATTAAAATATCAGCCATACTTATTAGGGTCGAGTCAAACCATTCATTTATACATTCATTAAAGAATTTACCCATACAAAATGTCAACCTCAACACTACCAGTGAAACATATACACACGCACGCAGTACAATAAAGAATGAATGAATAAAAAGGGAGCAACATTATTATGTCAATAGAAAAAAAAAACATGCATCCAAAATCAAAAGAATGCTGAGTTTATACGAAGGACGAAACCGGCAAAAATAAATAAATAAATGAATAAATGCGCAAATAAATAAAAGACAGAGTAAATAAATGCATAAATTCATGCATAAATAAAAAATGAATAAATGCGCAAATATATAAAGAAATTGGAGAATACATTTACATTTCTGCAAAAATAAAACAAAATAAAAAAAGAATAACTAAATACGCGCATATATACATAAATAAGCATTGAAATCTATAAATTCCTGTATAAATAAAATAATTAATAAATAAATACGCAAATAAATAAATGAGTAAATAAATCCATGAATGCAGGCATAAAATAAATAAATACGCAAATAAACAAATAAATAAATAAATGTCTGCATAAATAAAAATGGATAAAAACGAAAATATATAAATAAATAAGTAAATAAATTCTGCATAAATAAAACAAAGCATAAATAAATAAAAATATAAAAATTAATGCATAAATAAAACTATAAATAAATAAAACAGCTAATATAACAATAAATGAGTAAATAAATCCACAAATTCCTGCATAAATAAAGCAAATAAATATGCAATTTATTTATTTATTGTTTTATTTATGCAGGAATTTACGAATTTATTTATGAACTTATTTATTTATTTGTTTTTACTTATTTTTGTATAGTTTTTGAAGGTTTCGTCTTCTATAGGTTTTTAGTAAAATAGTAAAAAAGTAAAATAGTGAAAAACAAATGTTTTTCAATGATTTTTATTGTTACAACTGTTTATTTTAATTAATTTCAATTTTTAGTTCGTTGTAAAACTGACGCAGAATTCATTTCATTAAGGCGTAACGCTGGTGTTTTACAAGTTTAGCCTGTTTACCGCGTAGCCGCTTGCATACAGGCTATGAGTATGTGTGATCAGTTATTGATTGATTATAAGGCATATACTTTATGCAAAAACAATATGGCACTTTCAAATGGCCACAGAAACGCTCCACAGAAACGGCCCAGCCTGCGTCACATTTAGAATTGAATGTGAATGTTCGAAACGGTGACATCATAGCTAAGAGAATGCGAATGCAACTCTGACTTTGGCATTCTGCGGTTAAACTAGTTGAGCGATGGGTCAACGTAATTGTCGTTGCAAAAAGGCAAACAATGATTTTGAGCGTGTGCACGTTTACCATCACGATGCACCGCCACAGCTCACCAATTTGGTGGAAGCTCATAAACATCCTGTTGGCGTAGGTGAAGATAGTGCGAGTGAGGGGAAAAATAAAAAGAGAAAGGAGGCCAACCGTAAAAAGAAAAGAAGGTTCAAGTTGTGGCGGTGGTTCTCCTGTCTGAGAGCTGCTGAAAAAAATAGTACACTTCAGGTTGATGGAGAGGCTCAGGACACTGGGGCAACTGCAGCACCACCTGAAGTACAACCTTCCTCCTCTTCAGGTGACGGATCTCTACAGCAGGCCATTCATACTGTAGAGCTCAATCTTCAGGAACCTTCAGCCAGTGACCCTGAAGTCTATCCAACAGTAAAGACACATCTTACTGTTCAACCTGATGTCCTCCGTTCTCCAGTTCTGAGCAGCAATACTGCTCAGACTTCATTCAACTGGAACTTTGACATCAGCCAGACTCCATTGCTTAGTCATGACTATTGTGATGGCCTGGCTCTAGCACGCACCACATCAAGGTGGAGCAATGATTTTACTAAGACTTCAGCACACACCATGTCAGATTGGAGCATTGATGTGATCAAAACTCCAACACGCACCACATCAGATTTTAGTACTGACGCTACCCGGACTCCGGTACACAACGTGTCAGTCTGGAGTATTGATGTCACCCAGCCTCCATTTCACTCATCCACTTCTGATTGTTGTAACAATGCCACTGAGATTCCAGTCCCCGATGCTTCCGAGGGGAGTGCCAATTTCCCTCAGATTTCACAGCACACAACGTCAGACTGGAGCATCAATGGTGGTCAAACTCCAGTCTGCACACAGGCCTCTGTTTCAAAACAAATAGAGAATAATGGAAAGATGACAAGTCAGGGTAAGTTGACTGTCCCTTAAACACACCACACACACACACACACACACACACACACACACACACACACACACACACACACACACACACACACACACACCTGCAATACTATATCAGGCCATTTTAATGTTTCCATTTGTGACCCTGGACCACAAAACCAGTCTTAAGTTATACATTTTTGGCAATAGGTAAAACTAAAGCTTATTTATTCAACATTCAGACCTCATTTTCAAAAAATGTACACTGATTAAGTAAAACATTTTGTCCTGTTTTACACTGGTTGATATTTCATATTACTTAACCTTGGTTTTGTTTTAATAGTCATCAATTCTTGCCACTATCTGATCGATGACATGCTGGGTGAAGGATCCTTTGGAACTGTGTACAAGGGGCGACGTCTACACGATGACTTAAAGGTGCCTTTCATTTTTCTGGATAGGATAAATAGTAACAAATACAATATGTTAGCTGTACAATCATTCTTACATACACTTTGCTTATTTCTTGTTTATTAGGTGGCAGTGAAATTTGTCACAAAGACGGAAGATGTGGAATACATACGTATCGTAAGTGATTTCTCATAAGACAAGCTACTGTTGTCGAAATTTTGTGAAATTATGATTCAATTCATAATCTATAAAATATATATCTATCTAAACATCATAAAAAATGTATTTCCTGTAGTCGGGTCATTCAGAGCCCTTTCCTCTTGAAGTTGCACTTCTCATCCTCGCCCATGGAGTATCCAGCGTTCCAGAAATAATCCAGCTTCTGGACTGGCAGGACCAGGAGGACCATTATATAATGGTGTTGGAATACCCTTCACCCTGTGAGGACCTATATGCTTTCACAGAAAGCTATGGAGGATCCATAAGTGAAGGTTTAGCGCGTGTTGTTATGCAGCAGGCAACTCAAGCTGCATACATGTGCTGCCGCAATGGTGTTCTACATCGCGATATCAAACTTGAAAATCTACTAATCAACAAGGAGACTCATAAAGTCAAATTAATAGACTTTGGGTGTGGAGACCTTCTCAAGAAATTACCCTACGATACATTTGCCGGTATGTATTAACCCTTAAGCTGTGAAAAACGATATTCTGAATTTATAGCAACAAATGCTAATTGATGCAAAAATCTTTTACCTTTAGGCACCCTTGAGTACTGCCCCCCAGAGTTTGAGGAAACGGGTGAATACAATGGGAAGCCGGCAACAGTCTGGTCCCTTGGCATCCTCTTGTTTGTATTGGTGTGTGAGGACTTTCCCAACCCTCAAGAACTGCACATGATCAATGAGAACAACTTCTCCAAAGCTGGCTTGTCCGATGGTAAGCTCTTTATTTCAAAGACTCTTACATGCAACATCAAAGGAGGTGTGAAGTTCAAGGTAAACAGATGTTTCAACTGTTTTTCACAGAATGCTGTCAGTTGATTAGTTGCTGTCTCCAGCAAAAGCCAGAGCAGCGGATTCAATTAAAAGAGATTCTTCTCCACGAATGGTTCAAGGTATGAAGCCTAAGCAGAGTATTTTGGGAGGGTTAATTCAAACACAAGACTATGGATGTTAGCTTAGAGAATATTAGATTTGGATTCACTTTTGATAAACTAATTGCTGTTTTTATTTTAGGACACCAACCTGGAGAACTGAAGAACAGCCACCCTACATGTTATTGTCTTGAGAGGAACGTTTCAGGCTGTTTGAGGCAGGAAATCTTGAGCAGGAGGTGGCTCCTCTCAAAACAAACAATAAAACATATGCATTAATTGAACTCTTGTGAAGAGTATTATTTGACAAAAACAATTCTAGGAGAGCACATATTTACATAGTACTGTGAATCTTGTTTCTGTCATGTATGATAAGTATGCAATGCATTTCTTGTGTCATGCTATTCTTACAGTTAAAAAGATGACTAGAGGCTGCATATTGACACAATAAACGTGTCAAAAAAGTCACCAACACAAAACAGCTGATGATAAACATCATTTTAAGCTGTAAAATGACATCACATTTCCACTCTGAAAATGAATATTTAAAATAACAGACACTTCCCTGCCACATGTATTTGTTCTTCAGACATCTCACCAAGCAATGAGACGTTTAAATGCTGTCTAATAGACTCTAAACGTCTGGCCAAAAGAAGGCTAAATTTGGGTAGGCAGTGCAAATCTATATGGCTACTTGATGACTTGATTTATAGATAATTATTCATTCATTCATTTTCCTTCGGCTTAGTCCCTTTATTAATCAGGGGTTGCCACAGCGGAAAGATCTGCTAACTTATCCAGTATATGTTTTACACAGCAGATGTCCTTCCAGTCACAACCAAGTAAACTCCTATACACTCACATTCACACACATACACTATGGCTAATTTAGACTGTGGCTTCTTCAATTCAGTTTCCCCTACCTGTACTGTGGGGGAAACTGGAGCACCCGGAGGAAACCCACATGAACATAGAGAGAACATGCAAACTCCACAAAGAAACGCCAAGTGACCCAGCTTGGTCCCGCTAGGAAGCCAGCGACCACCTTGCTGTGCAGCAACAGTGCTAACCACTGAGCCTCCATGCCACCTTATAAGCAGTTAGATGTTTTTCAAACACACACAAAAACGTTTGTTTTTTTTCCCTTCGCAAGTTGAATAACTGTGCATAGGTCAATTCAAACATAATACATCTAGATATGTTTATATCATGTTTACAGTTTTTGGCCATGAATACTTAAACAATGACAATATGTGGGCTTGAAATTGCAAATTTTAAAAATTTGTTTTAAATTTTTTATTTTCTGTGCAAATACAAAAAAATAAATAAATAAATTTAAAAAAAAATTGTGAAAATGGCAATGCCATGTGAAAGCAAATCCGAGCAGCAAATCCGGATTTCACAATCTCCAGGGCCCGGTTTTTCAAAAGTAATCCACTAGGATTTTGGATAAGGGATTGGATCAAATCTTGAAAATGGGTTTTTCAAAAGAAAAAACGGATTACCTAATCGGATTAGATCACGTAATCTAATCTTGGTTTTGATCCGGATCAAACCTTTACTTTGGGTTTTTCAGACCTTTTTTGTAGGATTTGGATCACTTTGATCCAAAAAACCTGGATTAAACTGATCCCATCAGAAAGTGTGGATTTCATGCCCAAAATGTAATAAAAACTTAAAAATGTTATTAAATAATACTATTTTTGGATCACACAGTATCTTGCGAGATATACTATTTATTCATAAGGTTTTAATTTTATTTGTTCATCCATCAGCCTGTAGTGATTATTGGCTTTAACGTATTCAGCCATTCAGTATAGGCCTACAGCAAAGTAGAAATAGCTTGGCCTCATAAAATAATCCCCCAAACATCTGTCAAAATTGACCAAAAACAATACATTTTATTGTCAATAATTGATATCTATATTCATCACAATGGAAAATATTTTTGTTTTTAGGATATTTATTAGTGATGCATGCAATAATTACAGAATAACCAAAAAAAAAAAAAAAAGTGCAAAGAATGGCAATGACTGATTTTAGAAATCTCTTTTTTAACAATTGCAAAAAGAGACTGAAAGGGCGGAAGCACAGCTTCATCTGGCAGAGGAACAACTGACTCTTACCAAACTGCAGCAAACCAAGGCCAGACTTCAGATCCGCCTCCTAAAGGCTATGCTCAGACAAGCTGCTCTCTCCACATCAGATGAGGAAGTCTGAAATTATTGTGGAGTTTTTGACATTAAGTCTTTTTTTTATTTACATCTATATTTGAAACTCATTATAAATATCCTCAATGTACAGTGTTGTAGGTCTCAGATGAGCGGACTGCTGGAAGAGGATGGGGTGGGGTTTTTCTTGTTTTTATCATTTATTATTATTATTTTATTATTTATTAAATTTTCTTAGTTTTCATTTCAAATAAAAATAAAGTTATATTGACCCCACACTGGCTATTCTACTTGTTGCTCTTTACACAGGCCTATCTATTTATCTACATTGTGATTGAGCACTGGTAATCCAGATTTAGTGATCCTGAAAAGTTCCTATCCGGATCACATTGATCCAATCCGATGTTGCTTTGAAAAACTGGCTCAAAAAGTAAGCTGGATTACGTGATCACGGATTGCAAAAACAGGATTACTAAATCCGGATCAATTTTATCCAGATTAATCCTTTTGAAAAACCGGGCCCAGATGCAAAAAGCTCTCGAGTAAAAAATTTTCAGAGCAAACGTATTTCTGCCGCGTGTCGCGTGCACTGATCCACACGTGAGTCCAATTGCGCTCTTACAGCTGGAAAATTAAAACAAAACCTTCGTTGCAGCACATTATAAAATCACGACCCGTATCTCCAAAACAAATCTTATTCTTTTCCCACTTCTTCTGGCAACCCAACATGGCGTCTATCTGCCGTCTGAACACTGTTTCAGGTACAAACAGTCTTGTAAGCTAGCTTTCATATTAATGAAGTTGCACGGCATACACAATAGAGCGCGCTGATTGGTTTGAACCAAGTCTCTCATGAATGAACGCAGCACACTCAGAGACGTCACAAGGTACTCCCAGGTACAGACATAAAGTCTACACACTAGATTACACGCTAAGATCTCATGACTGTGACGCAGCTTCAAAAATTAGTTTCTAACTGGAAGTATAAATTTGCTCGAAATTAGGCGAAAACAAACAATTTTCACTTTTTAGTGAAATATTTGTGTCCTAATAGTGTTTTTAGCAGTGTGGGACACATATACGACCGTCAACTGCTCAAAAAAAGGTGTTTTACTGTTTTGTGAGCCTGTAAGTGCAAGTACTGAAATAATTTTACATTTAGTTCATTACTATAACCTTTTAAGCGAATTCTACTTTTTTGTAGACAAAGTTTATTGGATGAATAACTTTAAGTACAATAGAGTTTTTGTCTGATCCTGCACCTGCTCCCAACCTGACTTACTGTTCAGGCTATGGCATTTTCTCGTGGCTGCAGTTGCAGGACACTTCTGGTGAGTATACTGTAAACATTTCACCCAGTTTTTATTTTCTTCTGTTTGTAAATACAGGAAAACACTGTTTTATTTATGTTTCGCTTAAAATGTATACTAAATAGTTCATGGGAGCTGTTAATGTAGACAAATGAGACACGTGATTATATTTAGAAGGACCAACTGAATTATTCTTTTTCTTTTTTCTCCACACAGATATTGTGAGGTGTTATTTGTTAGCTTGTTAAAGCTACTTGTAGTGTAAGTAAATAGTATGTTTAAATTTTGTTCTAAAATTTATTTTATATCATTGAATACCAGGGGACTTAAAGACAGTATTAAGAGAAAAGCAATATTCTTATTTTGCAAAAGTCAACAGTTCAATTCAATTCAATTCAATTCAGCTTTATTTGTATAGCGCTTTTACAATGTAGATTGTGTCAAAGTAGCTTCACATAAATGGTCATAGTAACTGGAACAGTGTGGTTCAGGTTTTAGTGTTTAAGTTCAGTTCAGTTCAGTTTAGCTCAGTTCAGTGTGATTTAATCATTACTCTTCATCGTTCAAACACTGAAGAGCAAATTCATCGATGCGTAGCTCTACCAATCCTGAACCATGCGAGGCAGTGGCGACAGCGGAGAGGGAAAAAAAACTTCACCTGATGGGAGTGAAGAAAAAAAACCTTGAGAGAACCAGACTCAGTTGGGCACGACCATTTTAATTTCTCCGCTGGCCAAAAGTCTTGTGCAGAACTTCATTCGCCGTGGTTTATGCTGGAGATGGCCTCAATGAAGACTCGTCTGTCCCTGGAGCGTCGCTGGAATCAGACACATGTTCTCCACTCCCCACGACCATCAGCGCAGCAGCAGCTCAGGATATGGCCTGGTCCCGGATATGGAATCCTTGGGATCATCTTGGATCTGGTCTTGGATCTGGTCTTGGATCCAATCAGTGACTCCGCCTAATCTGAGGACCTCGGGATGAGTATCCCCAGGTGAAAATAGAGAATAAAGAGAATAATTAGCGTAGCTGCTGTTCATAGTGTATAAGCAAGATGCAGAAGCCAGTGTGGAACCCGCTAGGTGATGCATTGAGTGTATGCTTTACTAAACAGATAGGTCTTTAATCTAGTTTTGAACTGAGAGAGTGTGTCTGAGCCTCAGACGTTATCAGGAAGGCTATTCCAGAGTGTAGGAGCCATGAAAGAGAAGGCTCGACCTCCTTTACTTGATTTTGCTATTCTAGGTACTACCAGAAGCCCTGAATTTTGAGATCTTAAAGAGTGAGTTGGTTCGTAGCGAGACAGAAGGTTGGTTAGATAAACAGGAGCTAGATTATTTAGAGCTTTATAGGTGAGAAGTAATATTTTAAATTCAATACGAAACTTAACAGGCAGCCAGTGTAAGGAGGATAAAATTGGGGTTATATGATCATATTTTCTAGACCTGGTCAGAACTCTGGCTGCTGCATTTTGTACTAATTGAAGTCTGTTAATAGAGGATGCTGGGCAGCCAGCAAATAGAGCATTACAGTAATCCAGTCTCGAAGTCATAAAAGCATGGACTAGCTTTTCTGCATCTGAGATGGATAGCATGTTACGTAATTTAGCGATATTTCTCAGATGAAAGAAGGCCGTTTTTGTGACATGGGATATATGGTTTTTAAAAGTTAGATTGCTGTCTAATATGACACCCAAATCTTTTATAGTAGAGCTAAAGCTAACTTTGTATCCCTCTAATTGTTAATTGAGTTGCGAGATCTGCTGTGTGCAAGATATAGGCACAATAAGTAATAATTCTGTTTTGTCGGAGTTTAAGAGAAGAAAATTGTTGGTCATCCAGTCTTTGATGTCAGTTAGTTTAGTTTAGAAAGTTCAGACGTCTTGTCAGGTTTAGTTGAAATATATAATTGAGTATCATCTGCATAGCAGTGAAAGCTGATCCCATGTCTTCTAATAATGTCTCCCAGAGGTAGCATGTAAATTGTAAACAGTAAAGGGCCTAAAACTGATCCTTGAGGCACCCCATACTTTACTGGGCAGATTTGTGAAGGCTGTCCATTAAGATTCACAAACTGGTAGCGGTCAGTTAAGTATGACTTAAACCATTGTAGAGCCTGTCCCTGGACACCTGTAGACTTTAAGCGATTTATGAGGATATTGTGGTCAATGGTATCAAATGCCGCACTAAGATCGAGTAAAACTAAAAGCGAGACGTACCCTCGGTCAGCAGCTAAGAGTAAATCGTTGGTTATTTTCACTAAGGCGGTTTCTGTACTGTGGTGAGCCCTGAAACCTGACTGAAACACTTCAAAAATATTGTTCGTCTGCAGAAAAGAGCATAATTGAGTGGAAACAACTTTTTCTAGTATTTTAGACATAAATGGAAGATTTGAAATAGGTCTATAGTTAGCTAAGTTGTTGGTGTCTAGTTGCGGTTTCTTAATAATAGGCTTATTAACAGCTAGCTTGTAAGAGTTTGGAACATGGCCTATAGATAAAGAAGAGTTATTTGCTAATTTAGAGATGGTGTTAAATAAAAATCTAGGATTGTTATGATTATTTTCTATCAGTTTGCGCAGGTGCTCGGTCCTGGCAGATTTTAGAGCCCTCCTATAGCTGGACATACTGTCTTTGTACGCAATTCTAAAGACCTCTAAATTAGTTTTTTTCTATTTACGTTCCAGGGCGCGGGTTGCTGTTTTGAGCGCACGAGTATGACTATTATACCATGGTACAGTTTTAATCTCTCTAGCCTTTTTTAATTTGATGGGTGCCACAGTATTTAGTGTGCTAGTAAAGATGGCATCCATACTGCTGGTTTCTACATCAAGATCATTTGAGTTTGCGGGTGCATTACGAAATAGAGAGAGATCAGGTAAGTTATTGATAAATTCATCTTTAGTTGACGGAACAATAGTTCTACTAGGGCGGAGTATTGGAGCGGGTTTGCTGATTTCAGGTAAACATAGCTTATATAGTAAGAGGTAGTGATCTGTAATATCATCACTTTGTGGTATAATGTCTACGTCAATAACCTCGATTCCATAAGACAGAATTAGATCTAATGTATGCTTTAAGCGATGGGTTGGACCCACAACGTTTTGCTTTATCCCAAGTGAGTGTATTAAATCCATAAAAGCGAGCCCTAATGTATCATTAGCGTCATCTATGTGGATGTTAAAGTCACCTACAATTAGCATTTTATCAGTTTTGACTAGTAAGTCAGAAATAAAATCAGAAAATTCTTTTAGAAATTTGACATAGGGTCCTGGTGGTCTATATATGGTGATTAAAGCGAGAGATAACATAGGTTTTTGTATAGTATCTGGAAGCTGAACATTAAGCAATAATACTTCAAAGGAGCTAAACATAAGTCCGTTTCTCTGTTTAATATTAAGGAAATCACTAAAGATTGATGCAACTCCACTACCACGACCAGTTTGACGAGCCTCATGTTTATATAAGAATCCTGGAGGAGTTGCTTCATTTAAGCTAATATAGTCATTTTGTTTCAGCCAGGTTTCAGTGAGACAGAGTGCATTAAGATTGTTTTCTGTTATTATTTCATTTATGATAAGTGCTTTAGGTGCAAGTGACCTGATGTTTAGGAGACCAAGTTTTACGAAATTTGTATTTTCACTTTCTACTGGTTTTTCTGGTTTGATTCTTACTAGATTTTTTCTGGAGCACACAGTACGTTTATTTCTTAATCTAATAATACGAGGAACAGACACAGTCTCTATAGGATTCGCCAGATATGCGTTACTGATGTTTAAGTGGAGTGAACAAGAGTCTAGGTGGCTATAATGTGAGTTCTGTGAATTTTTACCTGCTAGTCAGATGGTGCGAAGTAATCTGGAGATGTTGTCCGACAGGAGTTCAGCTCCGGCTCGACTGGGGTGCCGGAGCTGAACTCCTGTCAGACTCACAACAGGCACAATGTATATTTTTACAAGAGACACATTCCAGCGCAGAGGACTCAACCTTCTGGAGAAACCAATGGGGTGATACTATACTGTTTAGTCATGGAACTATAGATCTGCTGGCGTAGTCATATGCTTGAATAACTGTCCTGGTAAAGTAGTTAAAGTGAAAGAAGATAAGGATGGACACTGGATTGCTGCAGTTTTGATGATTGAAGGTACTCCACTGATTCTTCTAAATGTTTATGGATATAATGGTCAATATAAAAACAAAATGTTGCTGAATGCATTTCAGAAACTATTAGAGAGTTGAAAACATTTTTCCCAACTGAAAATATGTTGGTGACTTTATTTGTGTCCCTGATGAATGGATGGATAGATTTCCAACAAATATGGTCATTATGAAATGAATGTATTACAAATTTTTGTATTAATACTTCCCTAATAGATGTTTGGAATCATGTTAATCCTGAAATAAGGCAATATTCATGGATTAGACCCAATGGAAATTGTAAATCAAGAATAGATTTTTGGTTGGTAACCCAAGAAATTTTTTAAATATGTTTTGCAAGCTAAAATCTCTGCAGCTCCTACAACTGATCATTGTGTAATTACTGTCACACTGATCCCAGGCTCTGAAAGAACATGTAGGCAAAAATATTGGAACTTTAATGCAAACTTGTTAAAAGAAGAATATTTTTGTGACATGGTTAAAAAAAATCTTATATTCAATTATGACAAATGATGAGATAAAGTGAGAATGTACTCAATTAATTATGGTAAAATATTGTGTAATAAGCAAAAATAATTAGAAAAACAGCTGATAAAAGACATTAATGATTGTTGTAAAAAGGATCTATCATTAGAACCTAATAAAGAGGAAATGATTAGATTACAAACTAAATTAGACGATTTCTACTTAAATAGGGCACAAGGGGCATTTATACGATCTAGAGCAAAATGGATGGAAGTTGGTGTAAAAAACAGCTCTTATTTTAGTAGATTAGAAAAAAGTAGACAGAAATGCAATTACCACCTTAAATCCAATTAATAAAATTGTAACTGATCCAAAATAAATAAGTAATGAGATTTTTAAATTTTATCAAAGCCTATATTCATCATCATTTTCCATGAAAGATTCTGAGAATTTCTTCAAAAATTCTATAATTTTATTCCTAAAATTGATGAAGATTTTAAAATGATATGTGACTCTGATTTAAAAATTGAAGAACTTGATGCTGCTATTAAAAAAATGGCTTTAGGTAAATCACCAGGTCAAGATGGACTTGCAACTAACTTTTATCTTTTTTCTGGAATGATATGAGAGAAATGCTCTTTAAAGCACTAATAGAATGTTTAGAAAGTCATACACTACTAACTACAATGAAACAGGCTATAATTGTTTTAATACCTAAACAAAAAAAGACAACTCTCTTATTGATAATTTAAGACCAATTACTTTACTTAACATTGATTACAAAATATTCACTCATGCATTAGCTAGTAGACTTAAAGGTGGTATAGGTAAAATTATTAGTGATACACAATCTGGGTTTCTTCTAAATCGACTAATACATAATAACATTCGCATGGTGTTAGATTTATTAGACTATTCACATTTGATAGAGGATGATGGTATAATACTATTTCTGGATTTTCTAAAAGCTTTTGATAAACTTGAACACCCTTTTGTTTTTCAGTCTCAACAATATTTTGGGTTTGGGACAAAATTTATTAATATTCTTTCAATGTTGACAATATAACAAATAACAAGTGCTGTTTTACTTCAATCGGGTACTACAAAGAGATTTGATATCAGAAGGGAAATACGACAGGGAGATCCAGTCAGCCCCCTTCTTTCTTACTTGCTGCTGAATTATTAGCACTGTATATTAAAAATAACGACAATATTAAGCCATTAAATGTTCTGAGTAGATCCTTGTTAATTACACAACTAGCTGATGATACAACTTGATTTCTGAAGGACTCTAATCAAATACCGATTGCCTTAAAGTCTATATCATTGTTTTCTAATGCTTCAGGGTTACATTTAAATTTGAAAAAATGTGAGATTCTAATTCTTCACAATAATACATAAAATTCATTGTATAATATCCCAATTAAAAGCTAAATAACATACTTGGAAATAACTATTACAAAAAAATTTAGGGACAGGGAAAATAATAATATTCATACTGTTGTACAGAAAAATAAAAAAAAAACATTAAGTAGCTGGTTACAAAGAAATATTTAATTTTTTGGGAGAATATTATTAACAAAAATGGAAGCAATATCAAGATTAATCTATCCAGCATATTGCTTAGGTGTAACAGAAAGATGTATTAAACAAATTAACAGAGTTCATTATGAGTTTATTTTGGAACAATAAGCAACATTTATTTTGAAAAATGATTTGGTGAAGTTATCAGAGGAAGGGGGGTTGAATGTTATTGATTTTGGCGTTATAAATGGAGTAATGAAGTTAAAATGGTTACAAAGCTTTGTTAAAGATGAACCGTCTTTATGGTTTAGCATCCCTTTTCATATTTTTCAAAGGATGGGAGGAATTTCTTTTTTTCTAAAATGTGATTTTGACTTACTAAAATTGCCATTTAAATTGTCTGGTTTTCATGCAGAAGTGTTACTATATTGGAAGATGTTGTACAAGCACAATTTTACTCCACATAATGTTATCATTTGGAATAACAGGTGTGTTTTTCTACATGACAGGAAATCTTTATTTTTTAAAGACTGGTTTGACAAAGGAATTTGGAATGTAATTCATTTAATGGATGATGATGGTAATATGTTGAGCTATGATCATTTTAAGTTAAAATTCAATTGTAATTGTGCACATAGAGAATTCTCTTTGGTTGTCAAAGCTATTCCTGTAGCTTTGAGAAATTTAGTTAAAGGTATAGTGCAATACTCCTCTGTAATACCTACACTAGTTGATTTGTTTATAAATAATTATTCATTTTGGGATATTAAATGTAACAACAAAGTCTTGAGATCACTACTGACAAAAGAATATTTTCCTCTTCCTGTTAAAAGAAAAGTTTTATCTGAGAGATTTTCTAAAGCGGACACTATTGATATTAGAAAAAGATACCTGTCATTTCCCTTGTTACCTAAAATGAAAGAAGTACATTTCAAAACAATTGATGACATCTATCCATGTAACAAATTTCTTAGAATAAGATTTCATTTAGACAGTAATGTTTGTATTTTTTTGCTTGAAAGATATAGAATCACAGGAACATATTTTTTTATAGTTGTTCCAGTGTCAAATCCTTTTGGGACAGATTGTATAAGTGGTTGATAACTAAAAATGTAACACCTGCGTTTGACTATCACATTGTGAAATTTGGCATTTTTATGAAAAACAAGGAAGTTGAATTTCTATGTAATAATATGTCGATTGTAGCAAAATTTTATGTACACAAATGTAGATTTGTTAAAGTTTCTTCTTGTTTTAAAGCATTTAAAAATGATTTCAATATGTCATATAAATCTATAAAACAAGTAAAAACAAAAGGTGCCTTAAAGCTCTCTAAGCTTTTGTCAACATATATGGACTGACCCCTCTGAATGTAATGTATTTTCTTTTGTATTATTTAAGGTTTATTTTTATGTTATTATTAATTTGTACTGTTTTGTTTATTATATGCTGCTTGGTTATAATGTTATATATGTTTAACAATGGAAGTTGAAAATGCCTGTTTGTTATTTGAAGTTTAAATAAAAAAATAAATTTAAAAAAAAGTTTGTCTAGACAATAGTAAAATACGAGATTGCTAGAATATAAATGTGTCAATGTGGGATTGGATATAAACAATTTAGCAATATACTGTATATAAACATGTAGCCTATCAAAAAATAGAAGTGAAAGTCACTGATGATATTTTAAGCATGAGGATTAAAATATCAGCCATACTTATTAGGGTCGAGTCAAACCATTCATTTATACATTCATTAAAGAATTTACCCATACAAAATGTCAACCTCAACACTACCAGTGAAACATATACACACGCACGCAGTACAATAAAGAATGAATGAATAAAAAGGGAGCAACATTATTATGTCAATAGAAAAAAAAACATGCATCCAAAATCAAAAGAATGCTGAGTTTATACGAAGGACGAAACCGGCAAAAATAAATAAATAAATGAATAAATGCGCAAATAAATAAAAGACAGAGTAAATAAATGCATAAATTCATGCATAAATAAAAAATGAATAAATGCGCAAGTATATAAAGAAATTGGAGAATACATTTACATTTCTGCAAAAATAAAACAAAATAAAAAAAGAATAACTAAATACGCGCATATATACATAAATAAGCATTGAAATCTATAAATTCCTGTATAAATAAAATAATTAATAAATAAATACGCAAATAAATAAATGAGTAAATAAATCCATGAATGCAGGCATAAAATAAATAAATACGCAAATAAACAAATAAATAAATAAATGTCTGCATAAATAAAAATGGATAAAAACGAAAATATATAAATAAATAAGTAAATAAATTCTGCATAAATAAAACAAAGCATAAATAAATAAAAATATAAAAATTAATGCATAAATAAAACTATAAATAAATAAAACAGCTAATATAACAATAAATGAGTAAATAAATCCACAAATTCCTGCATAAATAAAGCAAATAAATATGCAATTTATTTATTTATTGTTTTATTTATGCAGGAATTTACGAATTTATTTATGAACTTATTTATTTATTTGTTTTTACCTATTTTTGTATAGTTTTTGAAGGTTTCGTCTTCTATAGGTTTTTAGTAAAATAGTAAAAAAGTAAAATAGTGAAAAACAAATGTTTTTCAATGATTTTTATTGTTACAACTGTTTATTTTAATTAATTTCGATTTTTAGTTCGTTGTAAAACTGACGCAGAATTCATTTCATTAAGGCGTAACGCTGGTGTTTTACAAGTTTAGCCTGTTTACCGCGCAGCCGCTTGCATACAGGCTATGAGTATGTGTGATCAGTTATTGATTGATTATAAGGCATATACTTTATGCAAAAACAATATGGCACTTTCAAATGGCCACAGAAACGCTCCACAGAAACGGCCCAGCCTGCGTCACATTTAGAATTGAATGTGAATGTTCGAAACGGTGACATCATAGCTAAGAGAATGCGAATGCAACTCTGACTTTGGCATTCTGCGGTTAAACTAGTTGAGCGATGGGTCAACGTAATTGTCGTTGCAAAAAGGCAAACAATGATTTTGAGCGTGTGCACGTTTACCATCACGATGCACCGCCACAGCTCACCAATTTGGTGGAAGCTCATAAACATCCTGTTGGCGTAGGTGAAGATAGTGCGAGTGAGGGGAAAAATAAAAAGAGAAAGGAGGCCAACCGTAAAAAGAAAAGAAGGTTCAAGTTGTGGCGGTGGTTCTCCTGTCTGAGAGCTGCTGAAAAAAATAGTACACTTCAGGTTGATGGAGAGGCTCAGGACACTGGGGCAACTGCAGCACCACCTGAAGTACAACCTTCCTCCTCTTCAGGTGACGGATCTCTACAGCAGGCCATTCATACTGTAGAGCTCAATCTTCAGGAACCTTCAGCCAGTGACCCTGAAGTCTATCCAACAGTAAAGACACATCTTACTGTTCAACCTGATGTCCTCCGTTCTCCAGTTCTGAGCAGCAATACTGCTCAGACTTCATTCAACTGGAACTTTGACATCAGCCAGACTCCATTGCTTAGTCATGACTATTGTGATGGCCTGGCTCTAGCACGCACCACATCAAGGTGGAGCAATGATTTTACTAAGACTTCAGCACACACCATGTCAGATTGGAGCATTGATGTGATCAAAACTCCAACACGCACCACATCAGATTTTAGTACTGACGCTACCCGGACTCCGGTACACAACGTGTCAGTCTGGAGTATTGATGTCACCCAGCCTCCATTTCACTCATCCACTTCTGATTGTTGTAACAATGCCACTGAGATTCCAGTCCCCGATGCTTCCGAGGGGAGTGCCAATTTCCCTCAGATTTCACAGCACACAACGTCAGACTGGAGCATCAATGGTGGTCAAACTCCAGTCTGCACACAGGCCTCTGTTTCAAAACAAATAGAGAATAATGGAAAGATGACAAGTCAGGGTAAGTTGACTGTCCCTTAAACACACCACACACACACACACACACACACACACACACACACACACACACACACACACACACACACACACACACACACACACACACACACACCTGCAATACTATATCAGGCCATTTTAATGTTTCCATTTGTGACCCTGGACCACAAAACCAGTCTTAAGTTATACATTTTTGGCAATAGGTAAAACTAAAGCTTATTTATTCAACATTCAGACCTCATTTTCAAAAAATGTACACTGATTAAGTAAAACATTTTGTCCTGTTTTACACTGGTTGATATTTCATATTACTTAACCTTGGTTTTGTTTTAATAGTCATCAATTCTTGCCACTATCTGATCGATGACATGCTGGGTGAAGGATCCTTTGGAACTGTGTACAAGGGGCGACGTCTACACGATGACTTAAAGGTGCCTTTCATTTTTCTGGATAGGATAAATAGTAACAAATACAATATGTTAGCTGTACAATCATTCTTACATACACTTTGCTTATTTCTTGTTTATTAGGTGGCAGTGAAATTTGTCACAAAGACGGAAGATGTGGAATACATACGTATCGTAAGTGATTTCTCATAAGACAAGCTACTGTTGTCGAAATTTTGTGAAATTATGATTCAATTCATAATCTATAAAATATATATCTATCTAAACATCATAAAAAATGTATTTCCTGTAGTCGGGTCATTCAGAGCCCTTTCCTCTTGAAGTTGCACTTCTCATCCTCGCCCATGGAGTATCCAGCGTTCCAGAAATAATCCAGCTTCTGGACTGGCAGGACCAGGAGGACCATTATATAATGGTGTTGGAATACCCTTCACCCTGTGAGGACCTATATGCTTTCACAGAAAGCTATGGAGGATCCATAAGTGAAGGTTTAGCGCGTGTTGTTATGCAGCAGGCAACTCAAGCTGCATACATGTGCTGCCGCAATGGTGTTCTACATCGCGATATCAAACTTGAAAATCTACTAATCAACAAGGAGACTCATAAAGTCAAATTAATAGACTTTGGGTGTGGAGACCTTCTCAAGAAATTACCCTACGATACATTTGCCGGTATGTATTAACCCTTAAGCTGTGAAAAACGATATTCTGAATTTATAGCAACAAATGCTAATTGATGCAAAAATCTTTTACCTTTAGGCACCCTTGAGTACTGCCCCCCAGAGTTTGAGGAAACGGGTGAATACAATGGGAAGCCGGCAACAGTCTGGTCCCTTGGCATCCTCTTGTTTGTATTGGTGTGTGAGGACTTTCCCAACCCTCAAGAACTGCACATGATCAATGAGAACAACTTCTCCAAAGCTGGCTTGTCCGATGGTAAGCTCTTTATTTCAAAGACTCTTACATGCAACATCAAAGGAGGTGTGAAGTTCAAGGTAAACAGATGTTTCAACTGTTTTTCACAGAATGCTGTCAGTTGATTAGTTGCTGTCTCCAGCAAAAGCCAGAGCAGCGGATTCAATTAAAAGAGATTCTTCTCCACGAATGGTTCAAGGTATGAAGCCTAAGCAGAGTATTTTGGGAGGGTTAATTCAAACACAAGACTATGGATGTTAGCTTAGAGAATATTAGATTTGGATTCACTTTTGATAAACTAATTGCTGTTTTTATTTTAGGACACCAACCTGGAGAACTGAAGAACAGCCACCCTACATGTTATTGTCTTGAGAGGAACGTTTCAGGCTGTTTGAGGCAGGAAATCTTGAGCAGGAGGTGGCTCCTCTCAAAACAAACAATAAAACATATGCATTAATTGAACTCTTGTGAAGAGTATTATTTGACAAAAACAATTCTAGGAGAGCACATATTTACATAGTACTGTGAATCTTGTTTCTGTCATGTATGATAAGTATGCAATGCATTTCTTGTGTCATGCTATTCTTACAGTTAAAAAGATGACTAGAGGCTGCATATTGACACAATAAACGTGTCAAAAAAGTCACCAACACAAAACAGCTGATGATAAACATCATTTTAAGCTGTAAAATGACATCACATTTCCACTCTGAAAATGAATATTTAAAATAACAGACACTTCCCTGCCACATGTATTTGTTCTTCAGACATCTCACCAAGCAATGAGACGTTTAAATGCTGTCTAATAGACTCTAAACGTCTGGCCAAAAGAAGGCTAAATTTGGGTAGGCAGTGCAAATCTATATGGCTACTTGATGACTTGATTTATAGATAATTATTCATTCATTCATTTTCCTTCGGCTTAGTCCCTTTATTAATCAGGGGTTGCCACAGCGGAAAGATCTGCTAACTTATCCAGTATATGTTTTACACAGCAGATGTCCTTCCAGTCACAACCAAGTAAACTCCTATACACTCACATTCACACACATACACTATGGCTAATTTAGACTGTGGCTTCTTCAATTCAGTTTCCCCTACCTGTACTGTGGGGGAAACTGGAGCACCCGGAGGAAACCCACATGAACATAGAGAGAACATGCAAACTCCACAAAGAAACGCCAAGTGACCCAGCTTGGTCCCGCTAGGAAGCCAGCGACCACCTTGCTGTGCAGCAACAGTGCTAACCACTGAGCCTCCATGCCACCTTATAAGCAGTTAGATGTTTTTCAAACACACACAAAAACGTTTGTTTTTTTTCCCTTCGCAAGTTGAATAACTGTGCATAGGTCAATTCAAACATAATACATCTAGATATGTTTATATCATGTTTACAGTTTTTGGACATTAATACTTAAACAATGACAATATGTGGGCTTGAAATTGCAAATTTTAAAAAAAGTTTTAAATTTTTTATTTTCTGTGCAAATACAAAAAAATTAATAAATAAATTTTTAAAAAAATTGTGAAAATGGCAATGCCATGTGAAAGCAAATCCGAGCAGCAAATCCGGATTTCACAATCTCCAGGGCCCGGTTTTTCAAAAGTAATCCACTAGAATTTTGTATAAGGGATTGGATCAAATCTTGAAAATGGGTTTTTCAAAAGAAAAAACGGATTACATAATCGGATTAGATCACGTAATCTAATCTTGGTTTTGATCCGGATAAAACCTTTACTTTGGGTTTTTCAGACCTTTTTTGTAGGATTTGGATCACTTTGATCCAAAAAACCTGGATTAAACTGATCCCATCAGAAGGGTGGATTTAGCGTGGATTTCATGCCTAAAAGGTAATGAAAACTTAAAAAATTTATTAAACAATACTATTTTTGGATCATGCAGTCTCTTAAGAGATATACTATTTATTCATAAGGTTTTAATTTTATTTGTTCATCTGTCAGGCTATAGTGATTATTGGCTTTAACGTATTTAGCCTTTCTGTATAGGCTTCCAGCAAAGTAGAAAGAGTTTGGCCTCATAAAATAATCCCCCAAACAGCTGTCAAAACTGACCAAAAACAATAAATTTTATTCTGTCACTAATTGATATATATATATATATGTATTCATCACAATGGAAAATATTTTTCTTATTAGAACATTTATTAATGATGATAGCAATGATTACAGAATAAACAAAAAATGCAAGAAATGGCAATGACTGATTTTTGAAATCTCTTTCAACAATTGCAAAAAGAGACTGAAAGGGCAGAAGCACAGCTTCGCCTGGCAGAGGAACAACTGACTCTGACCAAACTGCAGCAAACCAAGGTTAGACTTGAGATCCCCCACCTAAAGGATACGCTTCACATCAGATGAGGAAGTCTGAGATTATTGTGGAGTTTTTGACATTAAGTATTTTTTTTTTATTTACATCTATATTTGAAACTTATTATAAATATCCTCAATGTACAGTGTTTGTGTTGTAGGTCTCAGATGAGCGGACTGCTGGAAAAGGATGGGGTGGGCTTTTTCTTGTTTTTCTTATTTATTATTATTATTAATTTAATATTTATTACATTTTCTTAGTTTTCATTTTAAAAAATAATAAATTATATTGACCCCACGCTGGCTATTCTACTTGTCGCTCTTTACATATCTATAGTTCTACATTGTGATTTCCTATCCTGTTTGAGCACTGGTAATCCAGATTTAGTGATCCTGGAAAGTTCCTATCCAGATCAGATTGATCCAATCCAATGTTGCTTTGAAAAACTGGCTCAAAAAGTAAGCTGGATTACCTGATCACGGATCGCAAAAAACAGAATTACTAAATCTGGATCAATTTGATCCGGATTAAACCTTTTGAAAAACCGGGCCCTGGGCCCGGTTTTTCAAAAGTAATCCACTAGGATTTTGGATAAGGGATTGGATCAAATCTTGAAAATGGGTTTTTCAAAAGAAAAAAACGGATTACCTAATCGGATTAGATCACGTAATCCAATCTTGGTTTTGATCCAGATCAAACCTTTAGTTTGGGTTTTTCAGACCTTTTTTTGTAGGATCTGGATCACTTTGATCTAAAAAACCTGGATTAAACTGATCCCATCAGAAGGGTGGATTTAGCGTGGATTTCATGCCTAAAAGGTAATGAAAACTTAAAAATGTATTAAATAAAACTATTTTTGGATCATGCAGTATCTTGCGAGATATACTATTTATTAATAAGGTTTTAATTTTATTTGTTCATCTGTCAGGCTATAGTGATTATAGGCTTTAACGTATTCAGCCTTTCAGTATAGGCCTACAGCAAAGTAGAAAGAGTTTGGCCTCATAAAATAATCCCCCAAACAGCTGTCAAAACTGACCAAAAACAATAAAAAAAATTTGTGTCACTAATTGATATATATATATATATATATATATATATATATATATATATATATATATATATATATATATATATATATATATATATTCATCACAATAGAAAATATTTTTCTTTTTAGAATATTTATGTGTGATGCATGCAATGATTACAGAATAACCAAAAATAAAAATGCAAAGAATGGCAATGACTTTAGATTTCTCTTTCAACAATTGCAAAAAGAGACTGAAAGGGCAGAAGTTCAGCTTCATCTGGCAGAGAACAACTGACTCTGACCAAACTGCAGCAAACCAAGGCCAGACTTGAGATCTGCCTCCTAAAGGCTTTGCTCAACAAGCTGGTCTCTCCACATCAGATGAGGAAGTCTGAAATAATTGTGGAGTTTTTGACATTAAGTCTTTTTTATTTACATTTAAATTTGAAACTTATTATAAATATCCTCAATGTACAATGTTGTAGGTCTCAGATAAGCGGACTGCTGGAAGAGGATGGGGTGGGGTTATTCTTGTTTTTATTATTTATTATTATTATTATGATTATTTTATTATTTATTAAATTTTCTTAGTTTTCATTTCAAATAAAAATAAAGTTATATTGACCCCACACTGGCTATTATTTTTTGCTCTTTACACAGGCCTGTCTATATACATTGTGATTTTGATCTATTTGATCCGGATGAAACCTTTTGAAAAACCGGGCCCAGGGCCCGGTTTTTCAAAAGGTTTAATCCGGATCAAATTGATCCAGATTTAGTGATTCTGTTTTTGCGATCCGTGATCACGTAATCCAGCTTACTTTTTGAGCCAGTTTTTCAAAGCAACATTGGATTGGATCAATCTGATCTGGATAGGAACTTTCCAGGATCACTAAATCTGGATTACCAGTGCTCAAACAGGATAGGAAATCACAATGTAGAACTATAGATATGTAAAGAGCGACAAGTAGAATAGCCAGCGTGGGGTCAATATAATTTTTTTTTTAAATGAAAACTAAGAAAATGTAATAAATATTAAATTAATAATAATAATAAATAAGAAAAACAAGAAAAAGCCCACCCCATCCTTTTCCAGCAGTCCGCTCATCTGAGACCTACAACACAAACACTGTACATTGAGGATATTTATAATAAGTTTCCAATATAGATGTAAATAAAAAAAATACTTAATGTCAAAAACTCCACAATAATCTCAGACTTCCTCATCTGATGTGAAGCGTATCCTTTAGGTGGGGGATCTCAAGTCTGGCTTTGGTTTGCTGCAGTTTGGTCAGAGTCAGTTGTTCCTCTGCCAGGCGAAGCTGTGCTTCTGCCCTTTCAGTCTCTTTTTGCAATTGTTGAAAGAGATTTCAAAAATCAGTCATTGATATTTCTTGCATTTTTTGTTTATTCTGTAATCATTGCTATCATCATTAATAAATATTCTAATAAGAAAAATATTTTCCATTGTGATGAATACATATATATATATATATATATATATATATATATATATATATATATATCAATTAGTGACAGAATAAAATTGATTGTTTTTGGTCAGTTTTGACAGCTGTTTGGGGGATTATTTTATAAGGCCAAACTCTTTCTACTTTGCTGGAGGCCTATACAGAAAGGCTAAATACGTTAAAGCCAATAATCACTATAGCCTGACAGATGAACAAATAAAATTAAAACCTTATTAATAAATAGTATATCTCGTAAGATACTGCATGATCCAAAAATAGTATTGTTTAATAAATTTTTTAAGTTTTCATTACATTTTAGGCATGAAATCCACGCTAAATCTACCCTTCTGATGGGATCAGTTTAATCCATGTTTTTTGGATCACAGTGATCCAGATCCTACAAAAAAGGTCCGACAAACCCAAACTAAAGGTTTGATCCGGATCAAAACCAAGATTGGATTACGTGATCTAATCCAATTATGTAATCCGTTTTTTCTTTTGAAAAACCCATTTTCAAGATTTGATCCAATCCCTTATCCAAAATCCTAGTGGATTACTTTTGAAAAACCGGGCCCAGGGCCCGGGGCCAGGCAAATGTAATAAAGACTTAAAAATTTTATTAAATAATACTATTTTTGGATCACGCAGTATCTTGCGAGATATACTATTTATTCATAAGGTTTTAATTTTATTTGTTTATCCGTCAGGCTATAGTGGTTATTGGCTTTAATGTATTCAGCCTTTCAGTATAGGCCTACAGCAAAATAGAAAGAGTTTGGCCTCATAAAATAATCCCCCAAACAGCTGTCAAAATTTACCAAAAACAATACATTTTATTCTGTCAATAATTGATATATATATATATATTCATCACAATGGAAAATATTTTTCTTTTTAGAATATTTCAAGAGTTCACACTTAGCTGATGATTTACAAAAGCTTGTTTGGCATGCTGTCCATGGAGAGAGCCCGAGCTCAAGGGCTCCTCGAGCCCGGGGCTTCCTCCCGTTGGCAGAGCAAGAGGGGAGCCTGAGCTCGGTGGATCTCAGAACTCCCCTGCCGCTGTAGCTAAGGGAACGCAAGGGATTAGACAAGCTTGATTGTTATGTATGTTGAATGTCTTTGGATGGTGGGAGGAAACGGAGAACCCGGGGAAAACCCACGCGGACACGGGGAGGACATACAAACTCCTCACAGAAACACCCACCGGTCCTGTGGAACCCGGGCCGGCAGTGTTCTTGCTGTGTGGCTCACAGTGCTAACCACTGGGCCGCCGTGCCGCCCAATCACAGGTAAAGAAGGAGAATAGGGGAGGAGGGGGGCTTCTTCCAAACGAAGATAAAGTGAACTGAAAACTGTGGCTATTTATAGTAGCTTAGGGCTCATATGATTGGAAGATAGTGATTAGCAAATGCGAGACTGGCCGTGATAAATCATAAGCACGTGATCCTCTCGAAATTAGTTTATGAATAAACTTCACTTCAAGAGTTCACACTTAGCTGATTATTTACAAAAGCTTGTTTGGCATGCTGTCCCGGGAGAGAGCCCCGAGCTCAAGGGCTCCTCGAGCCCGGGGCTTCCCCCCGTTGGCAGAGCAAGAGGGGAGCCTGAGCTCGGTGGATCTCAGAACTCCCCAAAATGCAGTAATTAATCGCTCGGGACAGCAGCCGCGTATTCAAGGAAAAAAACCCCAAAAAGCAAGGAAAATAGAGCTATATCCGGCTGCTGGATATAATGGAAGGAAAGAAAGTTTAATGCATGGGCATTAAGTAGATAGGATTATGAAGGGTGAAGAGAGGATTCTAGTAGCTCCTGCTGGAGTTAGAGCTTGAAGAAACCCCTGCGGGGGTCATAATTTTCAGGGTTGTGAATAAAAGGGAGAAGAAGGTGGTTTGAAGCAGAGTGTAAAAGAGGACTCTGGGTAACTCCTGCGGGAGTTGGAGCTCTAAGCGACCCCTGCGGGGGTCAGAGCTTGGGGGTAGAGTGTAGATAGGAGGAGATAGGTAGCAGTGAGTGGAAGAGAGTAACTCTTGCGAGAGTTGGAGCTCGGAGCGACCTCTGCGGAGGTCAGAGTTTGGGGGTAGAGTGTAGATAGGAGGAGATAGGTAGCAGTGAGTGGAAGAGAGTAACTCTTGCGAGAGTTGGAGCTCAAAGCGACCTCTGCGGAGGACAGAGCTTGCAGGTAGAGTGCAGATGGGAAGAGATAGGTAGCAGTGAGTGGAAGAGAGGATTTTAGGGTAACTCTTGCGAGAGTTGGAGCTCGGAGCGACCCCTGCGGGGGTCAGAGCTTGAGGGTAGAGTGTAGATAGGAGGAGATAGGTAGCAGTGAGTGGGAGAGAGGATTTTGGGTAACTCTTGCGAGAGTTGGAGCTCGGAGCGACCTCTACGGAGGTCAGAGCTTGGAGGTAGAGTGTAGATAGGAGGAGATAGGTAGCAGTGAGTGGAAGAGAGTAACTCTTGCGAGAGTTGGAGCTCAAAGCGACCTCTGCGGAGGTCAGAGCTTGGGGGTAGAGTGTAGATAAGAGGAGATAGGTAGCAGTGAGTGGAAGAGAGTAACTCTTGCGAGAGTTGGAGCTCGGAGCGACCTCTGCGGAGGTCAGAGCTTGAGGGTAGAGTGCAGATAGGAGGAGATAGGTAGCAGTGAGTGGGAGAGAGGATTTTGAGTAACTCTTGCGAGAGTTGGAGCACAAAGCGACTTCTGCGGAGGTCAGAGCTTGGGGGTAGAGTGTAGATAAGAGGAGATAGGTAGCAGTGAGTGGAAGAGAGTAACTCTTGCGAGAGTTGGAGCTCGGAGCGACCTCTATGGAGGTCAGAGCTTGGAGGTAGAGTGTAGATAGGAGGAGATAGGTAGCAGTGAGTGGAAGAGAGTAACTCTTGCGAGAGTTGGAGCTCAAAGCGACCTCTGCGGAGGTCAGAGCTTGGGGGTAGAGTGTAGATAAGAGGAGATAGGTAGCAGTGAGTGGAAGAGAGTAACTCTTGCGAGAGTTGGAGCTCGGAGCGACCTCTGCGGAGGTCAGAGCTTGAGGGTAGAGTGCAGATAGGAGGAGATAGGTAGCAGTGAGTGGGAGAGAGGATTTTGGGTAACTCTTGCAAGAGTTGGAGCTCGGAGCGACCTCTGCGGAGGTCAGAGCTTGGAGGTAGAGTGTAGATGGGAGGAGATACGTAGCAGTGTGTAGAAGAGAGGGTTCTGGGTAACTCTTGCGAGAGTTGGGGCTCGGAGCGACCCCTGCGGTGGTCAGAGCTAGAGGGTGAGTCAATAAGGAGAAGAGAGGTAGTTGAAGTAGAGTGAAGAAGTTTTAGCTTGAGCAGACCCCTGCAGGGGTTGGAGCTTGGAGACTAGGCGGAAAAGAATAGGTATCAGCATGAAGAAGAAAGGACTATGGCCGAATCCTGCGAGAGTCGGAGCTCAAGGGGGCCCCTTCAAGGGTCTGAAGAGTCAAGACGGGAGAAAAAAGATTGGTAGAGGTAGAGTGTAGAAAAAATTAGTTGGGAGTGGAGTGTAGAGAAGAAAGGAACGAGAGGCTAAAAAGTAGGGTTATAAGGATAAAAGATTTGGAAAAGTTGGAAGAAGGGAACAAGCACAAATATAATACATATGTACAAACGCAGTAAATGCGCAAAGAACATGTGGATACAAATGTTTGCATCTGTAAATAGCTATTGGTGATTGCAGAAGATGCTAACTGCAATGGCCCTTGAGGGAGTCCTTGGCAAACATGTAAGGGTGCCATGGGTGGACAATTGGGCTTCTGCGGGGTTTGGTTTGGATGACTCTTGCGAGAGTCGAGGCTCTGTTAGACATCTTTTTGAGTTGGAGCCGTGTGAGGAGGTGCTTGGGGGTTGGTTAAAGCCTGTTGGGCTTTCTTGAGGTGGTATTTATTGAGGCGTATGTAAGATTTGAAAGCTTCAGAAGACCAGCGACCAAGGGTCTGGATCTGATGGTGTGAGAGCCTGTTAGAGGCTGCTGTAGTGGCTGTGCCAATCCCGAATGAGTGGCTGGAAAAGGGCTCTGGGGGAAAACCTGATAGGCGAAGGATTGTCATTGTCGCTTGTCACTCAATGCGCGTGTTCTGATCAGCTGTGTTGTCGTGCACGTACTCAAGAGCGGTGTTATCGCGCGCCTACTGAAGGGCGGGACCGAGGGTGTTAGGAAGGGCACTTTCTATGCAAGACTAAAAAGGGCATGTGCTCTGCACAGGTTGAGCCCTATGTGTGCACGTGCCTGCCCTGCATCTTATATATATTATCAGCCTGATCTCACGAGAAAACGTAAGTATTTTACGTTTTGCCAGTTTAGTGGCTAATTCGTACGAATTCGTACGAGTTCAGTCGTACGAAATGGTATGATTTTTAAAAGGAGGCGTGGCACCTGACCCCACTCCTAACCCCAACCGTCATTGGGGGATAAGCAAATCGTACTAAATTGTACGAATTAAATCGTACGAATTCATATGAATTAGTCGCTAAATGAAAAAGTTACGAATTGCCGTGAGATTGTGTTGATATTATAGGTAGATACAGACTGGTACAGACTGATGTGACTGGAGTGGGGTGGGGGTGTTTTATTTATACATATATACGCCTTTTTTTTAGGTGAGGGAATGGAAGTTTTGAGTGAGTTCCCCCACTTTTTTCCCTAGGACTTCAATAAGTCAAAGTACAGGTCTAGACTTAATGATGATCCTCTTCAAGCCATACTGAGGGTCTCAACTGCTTCCGCTCTAAAGCCAAATGTGGTTCAGATTTGTGAGAAGAAGCGCTGTCAAGTCTCTGGCAGCAAGAAGTAGGCAAAAGATGCCATGTTCAGAAGAACTGTTCATAATCTTCACTTAATGTTCTATTAATGTTCAGGACACTTCATGTTCAGAAGAAATAATTAAAACTGTTAATAATGACATTTGAGGACTTTTTTTTGTGGAATCCCTTATGCGGTCCAGCCTCACCCAGACTTTGCCTCCTGCGGCCCCCAGGTAAATTGAGTTTGAGACCCCTGGTGTAGATGCATGAAGTAAGGATTTTGAGTGTAATGGGTTGTCTAGCATGGTATGGAATTGTTTGAATGAATTCCATGCTGTGAGGTATGCATTGAGGGTTCACATTGGTCTTTCGGAATGGAAATACAATTGGGGTGGCCATGTTAAGGCAAAGCAGTGTCCTTTGTAGTAGCCACTGTAACCTATTGGAGGGGCAGCGTCTGTGTATAAGTTAATGTCAATAGGGGATGCTATCAAGTCGCTGTAGAAAAAGGAACAGCCGTTCCATTGCTTAAGGAAAGAGATCCATAAGCAGAGTTAATCGCGACTGGGTTTAGAGAGAAAAATTGTTTCTTCTAAGCCATGAACTGTGGTGGATAATTGAAGGAGGTGGGAAATGAAAGGAATGATGCGCATAGCGAAATTTAGATGGCCTAGAATTGGTAGGAGTTCTCGTTGTGTGCACATCTGTTTTTCAAGGAAAATTTGGGATAGAGAAAATATTCGATTGATTTTCTCTTTAGGAAGGGATGCTTGGAATTTATGCGAGTCTAGATTAATACCCAGAAATTCGATTGAAGTACAGGGTCCTTTCTGAGATCAGCGAAAACCTGCTGGGTGATCGCTAGGTGTTTGGCTGGAGGAGATGACGGGGGGGAAATAAGAAAATCGTCTAGAAGGTGAATGAGGTATGGGATTCCGTAAATATTAGACAGAATCCAGCATAAAGCTTCTGACATCATGTCAACTATTTTTTGGGCTGCTTTTGCATCCAAAAAATAAAATTGATTGCGCCAATGAATGCCAAAAAGGTGCTAGAAGTCTGGGTGGATTGGCAGGATTTTAAAGGTAGAGGAAATGTCTACTTTGGCTAGCCAGGTGTTACGACTGGCTATCTTTATGAGAGAGATCGCTTGATCAATGTCGTGGTAGTTAAGCGAATATTCGTCCAATGGGATAGTGCTGTTAATGCTAGGAAAGGAGCAATTGTGTTGGGACGAAAGGTCGACTATAAGGCGTTTTTGCCAGAAAATTTTTGAGTAGCGACACCAATGGGGCTAATGCGCGAGATATTAAATGGAGGAGCCTTGAATGGTTCAATCATGAAGTTGTTGTTGATTTTTTTTTTAATAAGATAATCGACGGTTTCAGGTTCGGAGGTTGCAGACTGCAGGTTAGGACAGATTGGATAAAGTGAAAAATGGAATGTATCCTTTGTGAAGAGGATGTGGAGTGTAATAGGTTGGATGAGGGTCAGCTTCTGGAGCCAGCAGTCATGATCTCTAAAATAGAAAAAACAAAGAGAATCAGAAATTAAATCTTTGCAAAATAATACAAGTATGGCAGACATGAAAATTGTTTTAGTTGATATCCATGCGAGGCATCTTAATAAGGGCATAGGCGGCTGTAAATGGAAGCGCTTTTGTTAATGCATGGTCCGATAGCTTCATTGATACGATGTGCAAGGATGGTAGGGGTGGGTGTTCGTCTCCCCACGGGATGACAGATGGATGGAGAGCTGAGGATATGGCTTGTCTGGTGGTCCTGGAAAACTGGTACCTCTTGAAGACTGAGCATGTGAAGTGATAGTGAAGTTTAAATTTCTATTTATAACAGTCAAGTGGGAAGTTTGTTTCTTTGCCGTTTTCACATCCGACTGACTTGCTATATAATCTTATATGACGCTTTGTAAATCAACACATGAGTCACTGGCGTATTACAATTAGACTTCTGTGCTTGATGGCATAATGTTTTTCAATAGCTTGCTAATATTTACTGGTTGAGTAATAATCTTTTCAGAAGTTAAATGTCTAATGGAATTTATTATTATTATTTTTTTTAATCTTAACTAAATTTACAAGCGTGTCTGGCCTATTCATTCATAAGGTCTTTGCAACAGAGTCAAGAGAGAGGGCGGGACCATCTCCAGTCTTTTAGCTCATTGGATGGTGACGCTTCTCTTTACAGCTATTAGCTTAAGGAGTTTCAGTCAGGCCATGCAAAAGGTGCAAAAAGCCTGGCGGCCATTTTGTTGATTAAATTCAACATTGTTTATGGCTGGAGCTGCTGCTCTGCTGAACACATTCCAGCAAACAATCTGTTAAACGATGGATCGCATGTGTACTGCTAGGAGAAGGTGAGGGTTCAGTTTTATTGCAATAGCTTTGGAGTTTTGGCTTATATCTTGCTGGGAAATAAGGTTGAAGACACAGCAGATGCGTTGTGGAGGCTCTTTGAAGTGGAAGGTTTTGGTGTTGTTGTTTAAGCTGTTGATGAAATTGTTGGAGTTGTAGTTGTTTGAAATGGTAGTAATAGTAGTAGTTGTTGTTGTTGCTGTAGCTTGTATATTGTAGCTTGTAGATTGAAGCTTTTAGATTGTATATTGTAGATAGTAGCTTGAAGCTTGTATAGTTGATGAGCGGAGCAGAGCGTTCTTCCAAACGAAGATCCTGAAGATTGTAGCTTGTTGCTGCACAGCTTCATCTGGCAGAGGAACAACTGACTCTGACCAAACTGCAGCAAACCAAGACCAGACTCGAGATCCGCCTCCTAAAGGCTGCGCTCAGACAAGCTGCTCTCTCTTATTTACATCTATATTTGAAACTTATTATAAATATCCTCAATGTACAGTGTTGTAGGTCTCAGATGAGTGGACTGCTGGAAGAGGATGGGGTGGGGTTTTTCTTGTTTTTATTGTTTATTATTTTATTATTTATAAAATTTTCTTAGTTTTCATTTCAAATAAAAATAAATTTATATTTACCCCGCACTGGCTATTCTACTTGTTGCTCTTTACATAGGCCTATCTATCCATCTACATTGTGATTGAACACTGGTAATCCAGATTTAGTGATCCTGAAAAGTTCCTATCTGGATCAGAATGATCCAATCCAATGTTGCTTTGAAAAACTGGCTCAAAAAGTAAGCTGGATTACGTGATCACGGATTGCAAAAACAGGATACTAAATCTGTATACTAAATCCGGATCAATTTTATCCAGATTAATCCTTTTGAAAAACCGGGCCCAGATGCAAAAAGCTCTCGAGTAAAAAATTTTCAGAGCAAACGTATTTCTGCCGCGTGTCGCGTGCACTGATCCACACGTGAGTCCAATTGCGCTCTTACAGCTGGAAAATTAAAACAAAACCTTCGTTGCAGCACATTATAAAATCACGACCCGTATCTCCAAAACAAATCTTATTCTTTTCCCACTTCTTCTGGCAACCCAACATGGCGTCTATCTGCCGTCTGCCAACACTGTTTCAGGTACAAACAGTCTTGTAAACTAGCTTTCATATTAATGAAGTTGCACGGCATACACAATAAAGCGCTGATTGGTTTGAACCAAGTCTCTCATGAATGAATGCAGCACACTCAGAGACGTCACAAGGTACTCCCAGGTACAGACATAAAGTCTACACACTAGATTACACGCTAAGATCTCATGACTGTGACGCAGCTTCAAAAATTAGTTTCTAACTGGAAGTATAAATTTGCTCGAAATTAGGCGAAAACAAACAATTTTCACTTTTTGGTGAAATATTTGTGTCCTAATAGTGTTTTTAGCAGTGTGGGACACATATACGACCGTCAACTGCTCAAAAAAAGGTGTTTTACTGTTTTGTGAGCCTGTAAGTGCAAGTACTGAAATAATTTTACATTTAGTCATTACTATAACCTTTTAAGCGAATTCTACTTTTTTGTAGACAAAGTTTTATTGGATGAATAACTTTAAGTACAATAGAGTTTTTGTCTGATCCTGCACCTGCTCCCAACCTGACTTACTGTTCAGGCTATGGCATTTTCTTGTGGCTGCAGTTGCAGGACACTTCTGGTGAGTATACTGTAAACATTTCACCCAGTTTTTATTTTCTTCTTTTTGTAAATACAGGAAAACACTGTTTTATTTATGTTTCGCTTAAAATGTATACTAAATAGTTCATGGGAGCTGTTAATGTAGACAAATGAGACACGTGATTATATTTAGAAGGACCAACTGAATTATTCTTTTTCTTTTTTCTCCACACAGATATTGTGAGGTGTTATTTGTTAGCTTGTTAAAGCTACTTGTAGTGTAAGTAAATAGTATGTTTAAATTTAGTTCTAAAATTTTATTTTATATCATTGAATACCAGGGGACTTAAAGACAGTATTAAGAGAAAAGCAATATTCTTATTTTGCAAAAGTCAACAGTTTAATTCAATTCAATTCAATTCAGCTTTATTTGTATAGCGCTTTTACAATGTAGATTGTGTCAAAGCAGCTTCACATAAATGGTTATAGTAACTGGAACAGTGTGGTTCAGGTTTTAGTGTTTAAGTTCAGTTCAGTTCAGTTTAGCTCAGTTCAGTGTGATTTAATCATTACTGAGAGTTCAAACACTGAAGAGCAAATTCATCGATGCGTAGCTCTACCAATCCTGAACCATGCGAGGCAGTGGCGACAGCGGAGAGGGAAAAAAAACTTCACCTGATGGGAGTGAAGAAAAAAAACCTTGAGAGAACCAGACTCAGTTGGGCACGACCATTTTAATTTCTCCGCTGGCCAAAAGTCTTGTGCAGAACTTCATTCGCCGTGGTTTATGCTGGAGATGGCCTCAATGAAGACTCGTCTGTCCCTGGAGCGTCGCTGGAATCAGACACATGTTCTCCACTCCCCACGACCATCAGCGCAGCAGCAGCTCAGGATATGGCCTGGTCCCGGATATGGAATCCTTGGGATCATCTTGGATCTGGTCTTGGATCTGGTCTTGGATCCAATCAGTGACTCCGCCTAATCTGAGGACCTCGGGATGAGTATCCCCAGGTGAAAATAGAGAATAAAGAGAATAATTAGCGTAGCTGCTGTTCATAGTGTATAAGCAAGATGCAGAAGCCAGTGTGGAACCCGCTAGGTGATGCATTGAGTGTATGCTTTACTAAACAGATAGGTCTTTAATCTAGTTTTGAACTGGGAGAGTGTGTCTGAGCCTCGGACGTTATCAGGAAGGCTATTCCAGAGTGTAGGAGCCATGAAAGAGAAGGCTCGACCTCCTTTACTTGATTTTGCTATTCTAGGTACTACCAGAAGCCCTGAATTTTGAGATCTTAAAGAGCGAGTTGGTTCGTAGCGAGACAGAAGGTTGGTTAGATAAACAGGAGCTAGATTATTTAGAGCTTTATAGGTGAGAAGTAATATTTTAAATTCAATACGAAACTTAACAGGCAGCCAGTGTAAGCAGGATAAAATTGGGGTTATATGATCATATTTTCTAGACCTGGTCAGAACTCTGGCTGCTGCATTTTGTACTAATTGAAGTCTGTTAATAGAGGATGCTGGGCAGCCAGCAAATAGAGCATTACAGTAATCCAGTCTCGAAGTCATAAAAGCATGGACTAGCTTTTCTGCATCTGAGATGGATAGCATGTTACGTAATTTAGCGATATTTCTCAGATGAAAGAAGGCAGTTTTTGTGACATGGGATATATGGTTTTTAAAAGTTAGATTGCTGTCTAATATGACACCCAAATCTTTTATAGTAGAGCTAAAGCTAACTTTGTATCCCTCTAATTGTAAATTGAGTTGCGAGATCTGCTGTGTGCAAGATTTAGGCCCAATAAGTAATAATTCTGTTTAAGAGAAGAAAATTGTTGGTCATCCAGTCTTTGATGTCTTTGATACACTCAGTTAGTTTAGAAAGTTCAGACGTCTCGTCAGGTTTAGTTGAAATATATAATTGAGTATCATCTGCATAGCAGTGAAAGCTGATCCCATGTCTTCTAATAATGTCTCCCAGAGGTAGCATGTAAATTGTAAACAGTAAAGGGCCTAAAACTGATCCTTGAGGCACCCCATACTTTACTGGGCAGATTTGTGAAGGCTGTCCATTAAGATTCACAAACTGGTAGCGGTCAGTTAAGTATGACTTAAACCATTGTAGAGCCTGTCCCTGGACACCTGTAGACTTTAAGCGATTTATGAGGATATTGTGGTCAATGGTATCAAATGCCGCACTAAGATCGAGTAAAACTAAAAGCGAGACGTACCCTCGGTCAGCAGCTAAGAGTAAATCGTTGGTTATTTTCACTAAGGCGGTTTCTGTACTGTGGTGAGCCCTGAAACCTGACTGAAACACTTCAAAAATATTGTTCGTCTGCAGAAAAGAGCATAATTGAGTGGAAACAACTTTTTCTAGTATTTTAGACATAAATGGAAGATTTGAAATAGGTCTATAGTTAGCTAAGTTGTTGGTGTCTAGTTGCGGTTTCTTAATAATAGGCTTATTAACAGCTAGCTTGTAAGAGTTTGGAACATGGCCTATAGATAAAGAAGAGTTGATAATGTTAAGAAGAGGTTCTCCTATAGCAGGTAGCAGCTCTTTCAGTAATTTTGTTGGAATTGAGTCCAGCATACACGTACTGTAGCTGGTTTAGAGCTATTTATAATTTTTACTAACTCTTCATGTTCTATGATTTTGAAGCAGTGTAGGTTATTATTATGATTTAATGAAATGTTTACAGGATTTGGAGTATAAGCCGGTGCAGAAAGTTTGGCATCTCCTATTTTCTGTCTAAAGCCTTCTATTTTATTACTGAAAAATTTCATGAAGTCATCACTACTAATTTGCGGTGGAGTAGTTTGTTCCAAGGATGACCAATTATTTGCTAATTTAGAGATGGTGTTAAATAAAAATCTAGGATTGTTATGATTATTTTCTATCAGTTTGCGCAGGTGCTCGGTCCTGGCAGATTTTAGAGCCCTCCTATAGCTGGACATACTGTCTTTGTACGCAATTCTAAAGACCTCTAAATTAGTTTTTTTCCATTTACGTTCCAGGGCGCGGGTTGCTGTTTTGAGCGCACGAGTATGACTATTATACCATGGTACAGTTTTAATCTCTCTAGCCTTTTTTAATTTGATGGGTGCCACAGTATTTAGTGTGCTAGTAAAGATGGCATCCATACTGCTGGTTACTACATCAAGATCATTTGAGTTTGCGGGTGCATTACGAAATAGAGAGAGATCAGGTAAGTTATTTATAAATTCATCTTTAGTTGACGGAACAATAGTTCTACTAGGGCGGAGTATTGGAGCGGGTTTGCTGATTTCAGGTAAACATAGCTTATATAGTAAGAGGTAGTGATCTGTAATATCATCACTTTGTGGTATAATGTCTACGTCAATAACCTCGATTCCATAAGACAGAATTAGATCTAATGTATGCTTTAAGCGATGGGTTGGACCCACAACGTTTTGCTTTATCCCAAGTGAGTGTATTAAATCCATAAAAGCGAGCCCTAATGTATCATTAGCGTCATCTATGTGGATGTTAAAGTCACCTACAATTAGCATTTTATCAGTTTTGACTAGTAAGTCAGAAATAAAATCAGAAAATTCTTTTAGAAATTTGACATAGGGTCCTGGTGGTCTATATATGGTGATTAAAGCGAGAGATAACATAGGTTTTTGTATAGTATCTGGAAGCTGAACATTAAGCAATAATACTTCAAAGGAGCTAAACATAAGTCCGTTTCTCTGTTTAATATTAAGGAAATCACTAAAGATTGATGCAACTCCACTACCACGACCAGTTTGACGAGCCTCATGTTTATATAAGAATCCTGGAGGAGTTGCTTCATTTAAGCTAATATAGTCATTTTGTTTCAGCCAGGTTTCAGTGAGACAGAGTGCATTAAGATTGTTTTCTGTTATTATTTCATTTATGATAAGTGCTTTAGGTGCAAGTGACCTGATGTTTAGGAGACCAAGTTTTACGAAATTTGTATTTTCACTTTCTACTGGTTTTTCTGGTTTGATTCTTACTAGATTTTTTCTGGAGCACACAGTACGTTTATTTCTTAATCTAATAATACGAGGAACAGACACAGTCTCTATAGGATTCGCCAGATATGCGTTACTGATGTTTAAGTGGGGTGAACAAGAGTCTAGGTGGCTATAATGTGAGTTCTGTGAATTTTTACCTGCTAGTCAGATGGTGCGAAGTAATCTGGAGATGTTGTCCGACAGGAGTTCAGCTCCGGCTCGACTGGGGTGCCGGAGCTGAACTCCTGTCAGACTCACAACAGGCACAATGTATATTTTTACAAGAGACACATTCCAATGGGGTGATACTATACTGTTTAGTCATGGAACTATAGATCTGCTGGCGTAGTCATATGCTTGAATAACTGTCCTGGTAAAGTAGTTAAAGTGAAAGAAGATAAGGATGGACACTGGATTGCTGCAGTTTTGATGATTGAAGGTACTCCACTGATTCTTCTAAATGTTTACGGATATAATGGTCAATATAAAAACAAAATATTGCTGAATGCATTTCAGAAACTATTAGAGAGTTGAAAACATTTTTCCCAACTGAAAATATGTTGGTGACTTTATTTGTGTCCCTGATGAATGGATGGATAGATTTCCAACAAATATGGTCATTATGAAATGAATGTATTACAAATTTTTGTATTAATACTTCCCTAATAGACGTTTGGAATCATGTTAACCCTGAAGTAAGGCAATATTCATGGATTAGACCCAATGGAAATTGTAAATCAAGAATAGATTTTTGGTTGGTAACCCAAGAAATTTTTAAATATGTTTTGCAAGCTAAAATCTCTGCAGCTCCTACAACTGATCATTGTGTAATTACTGTCACACTGATCCCAGGCTCTGAAAGAACATGTAGGCAAAAATATTGGAACTTTAATGCAAACTTGTTAAAAGAAGAATATTTTTGTGACATGGTTAAAAAAATCTTATATTCAATTATGACAAATGATGAGATAAAGTGAGAATGTACTCAATTAATTATGGTAAAATATTGTGTAATAAGCAAAAATAATTAGAAAAACAGCCGATAAAAGACATTAATGATTGTTGTAAAAAGGATTTATCATTAGAACCTAATAAAGAGGAAATGATTAGATTACAAACTAAATTAGACGATTTCTACTTAAATAGGGCACAAGGGGCATATATACGATCTAGAGCAAAATGGATGGAAGTTGGTGTAAAAAACAGCTCTTATTTTAGTAGATTAGAAAAAAGTAGACAGAAATGCAATTACCACCTTAAATCTAAATAATAAAATTGTAACTGATCCAAAAGAAATAAGTAATGAGATTTTTAAATTTTATCAAAGCCTATATTCATCATCATTTTCCATGAAAGATTCTGAGAATTTCTTCTAAAATTCTATAATTTTATTCCTAAAATTGATGAAGATTTTAAAATGATATGTGACTCTGATTTAAAAATTGAAGAACTTGATGCTGCTATTAAAAAAATGGCTTTAGGTAAATCACCAGGTCAAGATGGACTTGCAACTAACTTTTATCTTTTTTCTGGAATGATATGAGAGAAATGCTCTTTAAAGCACTAAAAGAATGTTTAGAAAGTCATACACTACTAACTACAATGAAACAGGCTATAATTATTTTAATACCTAAACCAAAAAAGACAACACTCTTATTGATAATTTAAGACCAATTACTTTACTTAACATTGATTACAAAATATTCACTCATGCATTAGCTAGTAGACTTAAAGGTGGTATAGGTAAAATTATTAGTGATACACAATCTGGGTTTCTTCTAAATCGACTAATACATAATAACATTCGCATGGTGTTAGATTTATTAGACTATTCACATTTGATAGAGGATGATGGTATAATACTATTTCTGGATTTTCTAAAAGCTTTTGATAAACTTGAACACCCTTTTGTTTTTCAGTCTCAACAATATTTTGGGTTTGGGACAAAATTTATTAATATTCTTTCAATGTTGACAATATAACAAATAACAAGTGCTGTTTTACTTCAATCGGGTACTACAAAGAGATTTGATATCAGAAGGGGAATACGACAGAGAGATCCAGTCAGCCCACTTCCTTTCTTACTTGCTGCTGAATTATTAGCACTGTATATTAAAAATAACGACAATATTAAGCCATTAAATGTTCTGAGTAGATCCTTGTTAATTACACAACTAGCTGATGATACAACTTGATTTCTGAAGGACTCTAATCAAATACCGATTGCCTTAAAGTCTATATCATTGTTTTCTAATGCTTCAGGGTTACATTTAAATTTGAAAAAATGTGAGATTCTAATTCTTCACAATAATACATAAAATTCATTGTATAATATCCCAATTAAAAGCTAAATAACATACTTGGAAATAACTATTACAAAAAAATTTAGGGACAGGGAAAATAATAATATTCATACTGTTGTACAGAAAAATAAAAAAAACATTAAGTAGCTGGTTACAAAGAAATATTTAATTTTTTGGGAGAATATTATTAACAAAAATGGAAGCAATATCAAGATTAATCTATCCAGCATATTGCTTAGGTGTAACAGAAAGATGTATTAAACAAATTAACAGAGTTCATTATGAGTTTATTTTGGAACAATAAGCAACATCTATTTTGAAAAATGATTTGGTAAAGTTATCAGAGGAAGGGGGGTTGAATGTTATTGATTTTGGCGTTATAAATGGAGTAATAAAGTTAAAATGGTTACAAAGCTTTGTTAAAGATGAACCGTCTTTATGGTTTAGCATCCCTTTTCATATTTTTCAAAGGATGGGAGGAATTTCTTTTTTTCTAAAATGTGATTTTGACTTACTAAAATTGCCATTTAAATTGTCTGGTTTTCATGCAGAAGTGTTACTATATTGGAAGATGTTGTACAAGCACAATTTTACTCCACATAATGTTATCATTTGGAATAACAGGTGTATTCTACATGAGAGGAAATCTTTATTTTTTAAAGAATGGTTTGACAAAGGAATTTGGAATGTAATTCATTTAATGGATGATGATAGTAATATGTTGAGCTATGATCATTTTAAGTTAAAATTCAATTGTAATTGTGCATATAGAGAATTCTCTTTGGTTGTCAAAGCTATTCCTGTAGCTTTGAGGAACTTAGTTAAAGGTATAGTGCAATACTCCTCTGTAATACCTAGTTGATTTGTTTATAAATAATTATTCATTTTTGGATATTAAACGTAACAACAAGGTCTTGAGATCACTACTGACAAAAGAATATTTTCCTCTTCCTGTTAAAAGAAAAGTTTTATCTGAGAGATTTTCTAAAGCGGACACTATTGATATTAGAAAAAGATACCTGTCATTTCCCTTGTTACCTAAAATGAAAGAAGTACATTTCAAAACAATTAATGACATCTATCCATGTAACAAATTTCTTAGAATAAGATTTCATTTAGACAGTAATGCTTGTATTTTTTTGCTTGAAAGATATAGAATCACAGGAACATCTTTTTTATAGTTGTTCCAGTGTCAAATCCTTTTGGGACAGATTGTATTAGTGGTTGATAACTAAAAATGTAACACCTGCGTTTGACTATCACATTGTGAAATTTGGCATTTTTATGAAAAACAAGGAAGTTGAATTTCTATGTAATAATATGTCGATTGTAGCAAAATTTTATGTACACAAATGTAGATTTGTTAAAGTTTCTTCTTGTTTCAAAGCATTTAAAAATGATTTCAATATGTCATATAAATCTATAAAACAAGTAAAAACAAAAGGTGCCTTAAAGCTCTCTAAGCTTTTGTCAACATATATGGACTGACCCCTCTGAATGTAATGTATTTTCTTTTGTATTATTTAAGGTTTATTTTTATGTTATTATTAATTTGTACTGTTTTGTTTATTATATGCTGCTTGGTTATACATGTTTAACAATGGAAGTTGAAAATGCCTGTTTGTTATTTGAAGTTTAAATAAAAAAATAAATTTAAAAAAAAGTTTGTCTAGACAATAGTAAAATACGAGATTGCTAGAATATAAATGTGTCAATGTGGGAATGGATATAAACAATTTAGCAATATATAAACATGTAGCCTATCAAAAAATAGAAGTGAAAGTCACTGATGATATTTTAAGCATGAGGATTAAAATATCAGCCATACTTATTAGGGTCGAGTCAAACCATTCATTTATACATTCATTAAAGAATTTACCCATACAAAATGTCAACCTCAACACTACCAGTGAAACATATACACACGCACGCAGTACAATAAAGAATGAATGAATAAAAAGGGAGCAACATTATTATGTCAATAGAAAAAAAAAGCATGCATCCAAAATCAAAAGAATGCTGAGTTTATACGAAGGACGAAACCGGCAAAAATAAATAAATAAATGAATAAATGCGCAAATAAATAAAAGACAGAGTAAATAAATGCATAAATTCATGCATAAATAAAAATGAATAAATGCGCAAATATATAAAGAAATTGGAGAATACATTTACATTTCTGCAAAAATAAAACAAAATAAAAAAAGAATAACTAAATACGCGCATATATACATAAATAAGCATTGAAATCTATAAATTCCTGTATAAATAAAATAATTAATAAATAAATACGCAAATAAATAAATGAGTAAATAAATCCATGAATGCAGGCATAAAATAAATAAATACGCAAATAAACAAATAAATAAATAAATAAATGTCTGCATAAATAAAAATGGATAAAAACGAAAATATATAAATAAATAAGTAAATAAATTCTGCATAAATAAAACAAAGCATAAATAAATAGGAAAATATAAATTAATGCATAAATAAAACTATAAATAAATAAAAAAGCTAATATAACAATAAATGAGTAAATAAATCCACAAATTCCTGCATAAATAAAGCAAATAAATATGCAATTTATTTATTTATTGTTTTATTTATGCAGGAATTTACGAATTTATTTATGAACTTATTTATTTATTTGTTTTTACCTATTTTTGTATAGTTTTTGAAGGTTTCGTCTTCTATAGGTTTTTAGTAAAATAGTAAAAAAGTAAAATAGTGAAAAACAAATGTTTTTCAATAATTTTTATTGTTACAACTGTTTATTTTAATTAATTTCGATTTTTAGTTCGTTGTAAAACTGACGCAGAATTCATTTCATTAAGGCGTAACGCTGGTGTTTTACAAGTTTAGCCTGTTTACCGCGCAGCCGCTTGCATACAGGCTATGAGTATGTGTGATCAGTTATTGATTGATTATAAGGCATATACTTTATGCAAAAACAATATGGCACTTTCAAATGGCCACAGAAACGCTCCACAGATACGGCCCAGCCTGCGTCACATTTAGAATTGAATGTGAATGTTCGAAACGGTGACATCATAGCTAAGAGAATGCGAATGCAACTCTGACTTTGGCATTCTGCGGTTAAACTAGTTGAGCGATGGGTCAACGTAATTGTCGTTGCAAAAAGGCAAACAATGATTTTGAGCGTGTGCACGTTTACCATCACGATGCACCGCCACAGCTCACCAATTTGGTGGAAGCTCATAAACATCCTGTTGGCGTAGGTGAAGATAGTGCGAGTGAGGGGAAAAATAAAAAGAGAAAGGAGGCCAACCGTAAAAAGAAA